>NW_026857668.1:0-356423 GCF_026571515.1 Ruditapes philippinarum
GGGCCCTTTGAAATGGTGTATTTTACGAAAACTTTTAATAGACCCAAAAAAACAAAAACGCCCGGGCCAAAAAATTTGGGCCCGCCCCGGAAATCTCCCGGAAATATTATTTGGGTTACGTTTTTTGTGCTAATTTTTTGCAAAAAAAACCCCCCAAAAATTTTTTTTTCAAAAAAAAATTTGCAAAAGGGAAACAAAAAATGGGGTTAAAATTTAAAGGGTTTGCGCTAAAAATATGGGGATTTTTATCATTTTTTTTTGGGGAAAAAACAAAAAGCCGATCCCCCAAAAATTTAACATGCCACGCGAAAAACTCCTGGACATATCGATTGTGTGGGCGGGTTTGTTTCCCCATTTTTTTGGGAAATTTTTCCCCCCCAAATTAAAAAAAACAAAAACCCAAAAAAACTGTTTTTCGGGGGTTCATTCCCCATGGTTTTTAAAACGGTAGACGGTTTGAAATTTTGTTTTTTTTCTTTTTTTTTAAGAAATAGCGTTTTATTTTTTAAAAGGCAGGCTAGAGTCTTAAAACCTCAAATGAATTTCATTTTTAAACAAATTTTTTTATCCCTCAAAAATATTGTTTAAAAAAACTATTTTTAGGTAAAATTTTATCTCCCTGATTGACTTTGCACAATTTTTTGAATTATATGGAAAAACCAAATTCGGTTTCCCGAAAAAGAGCAAGCCCCTCGGAGACCTCCCGTTCATTTTTTCTTAGGGGAAGGGGTTTGGCTTCATTTTTGTAAAGAAACGTTTCCCTAGTTTTTAAAAAATTAATTTTAAAACGGAAAATTTGCAAATGATTTTTTAAAAGATGATTAGAATATGGGGTTTTTTTTTTTGAAAAATGACCACTTTGATAGACAAAGAAAAAAAACTCTGAATCAAAAAAAACCAAAGCCTGCGGAAATCTCACGGACGAGGTTTTTTTGGGTTTCAGCTTGGGGTTTTCAAATTTTGCAAAGATGGAAACCTCCAAAATTTTAAAAAAAATGAATCTTAAACGGAAAAAGAAAAAATGGGTTTTTAATTTTTTTTTCTTTTGAAATGGTGTTTTTTATGGATTTTATAATAGAACGAAAGAAGAAACCAAAAAATGGCAATGTCATGGGGGAAACCCCCCGGACATATTTTTCCGATTAGGGGTTTGATCTTATTATGTAAAAAAAGACGTTCCCCTATTTTTTACAAAAAAGAAAATTTTTTTTGGGGAAAAAGACAAATGGTGTTTAAACGATTGCAATAAAATAGGGGTTTTTTACGAAAATTTAATATGCACTTTTCAAAAGTGGAGAAAACCCGGGCGCCGGGCCCAAAAAAAGGTATGCCACCCGGAAATCTTTCCTTAAAAAATTTTTTTGGGGAACGGCTTTTTGGGGCTCCTTTTGTGCAAAAGAAGACCCTCCAAAGGTTGTACAAAAAACGAACTTGCAACGGAATCAGACAAATGGTGTTGTAGCGGTTGGCTATAGAATATGGTGTATTTTACGATACTTTATATAGTCAAAGAACAAATCGCCGGTCCAAAAAATGGCCATGCCACGCGGAAATCTCCTTGAAATATTATTTTGGGTTACGGCTTTGGTGCTCATTTTGTGCAAAGAAGACCCTCCAAAGTTGTACAAAAACGAATTTGCAACGGAATCAAACAAATGGTGTCTTAACGGTTCGCTCTAGAATATGGTGATTTTTTGAATTTTATATTAGGGAAAAAACAAATCGCCGATCCCAAAATTGAAACATGCACGCGGAAATCTCCTGGACATATCGCTTGTGTGACGGCTTTGTTCCTCATTTTTGCCTGCATTATTCACCCTCCAAAAGTTGTACAAAAACGAATCTGCAACGGATTCAGACACATGGTGTTTAAGCGGTAGACGTGGAAATTTTTGCTTTTTTTTTTTTTTTTTTTTTTTTTTTTTTTTTTTTTTCTTTTTAAGTACGTAGCGTTCATTTTACAATGGCAAGCTATGCAGTCTTACCTCATTAAATTTCATTTTTATCAAATTGTTATCCATCAAAAAATATTGTTAAACACTATTTCAGGTAAAATTTTATCTCCATGATTTGACTTTGCACATTTTTAGTTGATTATATCGAAAAAAAGCCAATATCGGTCCAACCACGAGCAAGCCATGCGGAGACCTCCGCGGCTATTTTTGGGATAGGGCTTTGGTCTTCATTGTGTGTAAAGAAGACGTTCCTTAGTTGTATAAAATTGAATTTCAAAACGTAATTTAGAAAATTATGTTTAAAACGGTTGGATGTAGAATATGGTGTTTTTTTGTGTTACGGAAAAATGTAACGCACTTTATAAAAAGACAAAGAAACAAAACTCTGGTTCAAAAAAGACCATGCCATGCGGAAATCTCACGGACGAGGTTGTTAAGGTTACAGCATTGGTTCTCAATTTGTGCAAAGATGAAATCCTTCAAATTTTGTACAAAAACGAATCTTGAACGGGAATCAGATGAATGGTGGTCTTAATTTTTTATCTTTTTGAATATGGTTGGTTTTTTATGGATTTCATATAGAACGAAACAAAGGTCCAAAAAAATGGCCATGCCATGCGGAACCTCGCCGGACATATTGTTCTGATTAGGGCTTTGATCTTCATTATGTACAAAGAAGACGTTCCATAATTTGTACAAAAACGAATTTTTTAAATGGATCAGACAAATGGTGTTAAAACGAATGGCCATAGAATATGGGGTTTTTTTTCGGAAAAAATTTTAAAAATGCACTTTAAAATATGGAGAAAAAAAGGTCGCCGGTCCCAAAAAAAGGTCAGCCAAAGCGGAAATTTTCCCGGAAAATATTATTTAGGTACGGCCCTTTTGGGGGCTCATTTTGTGCAAAAAAAAAAACCCTCCAAAATTGTACAAAAAAAGAATTTGCAAGGAATCAAAAAAATGGGGTTGGGAGCGGTTGGCTAAAAGAATAAAGGTGGGATTTTAACGGGTACTTTTTAAAAGACAAAGAACAAAACGGGCCCGGCCGAAAAATGGGCCCCTGCCCCCCCCCGGGGGGGGAAAAAAACTCCTGGAAAATTTTTTTGGGGTTTCGGCCCTTTTTTGGGTCATTTTGTGCAAAAAAAACCCTCCAAATTTTACAAAAAAAGAAATTTTCAACGGGAATCAACAATGGTGGTTGCGGTTGGCCCATGGTTCTCAATTTGTGCAAAGATGATCCTCCAAATTTGTACAAAACGAATCTTGAACGGAATCAGATGAATGGTGTTCTAATTTTTGTCTTTTGAAATATGGTGTTTTTTATGGATTTCATATAGAACGAAACGAAGGTCCAATCTGAAGGAAATCTCCTGGAAATATTTTTGGGTTACGCATTTAGTGCTTCATTTTGTGCAAAAAGAAGACCCTCCAAAGTTGTACAAAACGAATTTGCAACGGAATCAGACAAATGGGTGTTTGTAGCAGTTGGCTATAGAATATGGTGTATTTTAGATACTTTATATAGGACAAAGAACAAATCGCCGGTCCAAAAAAATAGCCATGCCACGCGGAAATCTCCTGGAAATATTATTTGGGTTACGGCTTTTTGTGCTCATTTTGTGCAAAGAAGACCCTCCAAAGTTGTACAAAAACGAATTTGCAACGGAATCAGACAAATGGTGTTGTAGCGGTTGGCTATAGAATATGGTGTATTTTACGATACTTTATATAGACAAAGAACAAATCGCCGGTCCAAAAAATGGCCATGCCACGCGGAAATCTCCTGGAAATATTATTTGGGTTACGCATTTGGTGCTCATTTTGTGCAAAGAAGACCCTCCAAAGTTGTACAAAAACGAATTTGCAACGGAATCAAACAAATGGTGTCTTAACGGTTGGCTCTAGAATATGGTGATTTTTATGCAGTTTATATAGGGAAAGAACAAATCGACGATCCCAAAATTGAACATGCCACGCGGATATCTCCTGGACATATCGCTTGTGTTACGGCTTTGTTCCTCATTTTGTGCATTATTCACCCTCCAAAGTTGTACAAAAACGAATCTGCAACGGATTCAGACACATGGTGTTTAAGCGGTAGACGGTACAAATTTGTGCTTTTTTTTTAAATACGTAGCGTTCATTTTACAATGGTCAAGCTATGCAGTCTTACCTCATTAAAATTTCATTTTTATCAAATTGTTATCCATCAAAAATATTGTTAAACCACTATTTCAGGTAAAATTTTATCTCCATGATTTGACTTTGCACAATTTTTAGTTGATTATATCGAAAACAGCCAATATCCGGTCCAAACACGAGCAAGCCATGCGGAGACCTCCCGGCATATTTTTTGGGATAGGGCTTTGGTCTTCATTGTGTGTAAAGAAGACGTTCCCTTAGTTGTACAAAATTGAATTTCAAACGGAATTAGACAAATGATGTTTAAACGGTTGGATGTAGAATATGGTGTTTTTTTTACGAAAATGTACGCACTTTGATATAGACAAAGAACAAAACTCTGGTTCAAAAAATGACCATGCCATGCGGAAATCTCACGGACGAGGTTGTTAGGTTACAGCTTTGGTTCTCAATTTGTGCAAAGATGATCCTCCAAATTTGTACAAAAACGAATCTTGAACGGAATCAGATGAATGGTGTCTTAATTTTTGTCTTTTGAATATGGTGTTTTTTTATGGATTTCATATAGAACGAAACGAAGGTCCAAAAAATGGCCATGCCATGCGGAAACCTCCCGGACATATTGTTCTGATTAGGGCTTTGATCTTCATTATGTACAAAGAAGACGTTCCATATTTGTACAAAAACGAATTTTAAATGGAATCAGACAAATGGTGTTTAAACGATTGGCCATAGAATATGGTGTTTTTTACGAAAATTTAATATGCACTTTACATAGTGGAGAAAACAGGTCGCCGGTCCAAAAAATGGTCATGCCACGCGGAAATCTCCTGGAAATATTATTTGGGTTACGGCTTTGGTGCTCATTTTGTGCAAAGAAGACCCTCCAAAGTTGTACAAAAACGAATTTGCAACGGAATCAGACAAATGGTGTTGTAGCGGTTGGCTATAGAATATGGTGTATTTTACGATACTTTATATAGACAAAGAACAAATCGCCGGTCCAAAAAATGGCCATGCCACGCGGAAATCTCCATTTTTTTGGGTTAATTTGTGCTCATTTTGTGCAAAGGACTCCAAAGTTGTTAAACGAATTTGCAACGAATAAACAAATGGTGTCTTAAAGCTAGAATATGTGATTTTTATGCATTTTATATAGGGAAAGAAACAAATCGCCGATCCAAAATTGAACATGCCACGCGGAAATCTCCTGGACATATCGCTTGTGTTACGGCTTTGTTCCTCATTTTGTGCATTATTCACCCTCCAAAGTTGTACAAAAACGAATCTGCAACGGATTCAGACACATGGTCTTTAAGCGGTAGACGGTAGAAATTTGTGCTTTGTTTTGTTTCTTATTTTGTTTTTTTTAAGTACGTAGCGTTCATTTTACAATGGCAGGCAATGCAGTCTTACCTCACTGAATTTCATTTTTATCAAATCGTTATCCATCAAAAATATTGTTAAACACTACTTCAGGTAAAATTTTATCTCCATGAATTGACTTTGCACAACTTTAGTTGATTATATCGAAAACAGCCAATATTCGGTCCAAAAACGAGCAAGCCATGCGGAGACCTCCCGTTCATATTTCTTGGATAGGGCTTTGGTCTTCAGTGTGTGTAAAGAAGACGTTCCCTTAGTTGTACAAAATTGAATTTCAAACGGAATTAGACAAATGATGTTTAAACGGTTGGATGTAGAATATGGTGTTTTTTTTTTTACGAAAATGTACGCACTTTATATAGACAAAGAACAAAACTCTGGTTCAAAAAAATGACCATGCCATGCGGAAATCTCACGGACGAGGTTGCTAGGTTTACAGCTTTGGTTCTCAATTTGTGCAAAGTTGATCCTCCAAATTTATACAAAAACGAATCTTGAACGGAATCAGATGAATGGTGTCTTAATTTTTGTCTTTGGTATATGGTGTTTTTTATGGATTTTATATAGAACGAAACAACGGTCCAAAAAATGGCCCATGCCATGCGGAAACCTCCCGGACATATGTTCTGATTAGGGCTTTGATCTTCATTATGTGCAAAGAAACGTTCCATATTTGTACAAAAATGAATTTTAAATGGAATCAGACAAATGGTGTTTAAACGATTGGCCATAGAATATGGTGTTTTTTACGAAAATTTAATATGCACTTTACATAGTGGAGAAAACAGGTCGCCGGTCCAAAAAATGGTCATGCCACGCGGAAATCTCCTGGAAATATTATTTGGGTTACGGCTTTGGTGCTCATTTTGTGCAAAGAAGACCCTCCAAAGTTGTACAAAAACGAATTTGCAACGGAATCAGACAAATGGTGTTGTAGCGGTTGGCTATAGAATATGGTGTATTTTACGATACTTTATATAGACAAAGAACAAATCGCCGGTCCAAAAAATGGCCATGCCACGCGGAAATCTCCTGGAAATATTTTTGGGTTACGCATTTAGTGCTCATTTTGTGCAAAGAAGACCCTCCAAAGTTGTACAAAACGAATTTGCAACGGAATCAGACAAATGGTGTCTTAACGGTTCGCTCTAGAATATGGTGATTTTTATGCATTTTATATAGGGAAAGAACAAATCGCCGATCCCAAAATTGAACATGCCACGCGGAAATCTCCTGGACATATCGCTTGTGTTACGGCTTTGTTCCTCATTTTGTGCATTATTCACCCTCCAAAGTTGTACAAAAACGAATCTGCAACGGATTCAGACACATGGTGTTTAAGCGGTAGACGGTAGAAATTTGTGCTTTTTTTTTTAAATACGTAGCGTTCATTTTACAATGTCAGGCTATGCAGTCTTACCTCACTGAATTTCATTTTTATCAAATTGTTATCCATCAAAAATATTGTTAAACACTATTTCAGGTAAAATTTTATCTCCATGATTTGACTTTGCACAATTTTAGTTGATTATATCGAAAACAGCCAATATTCGGTCCAAAAACGAGCAAGCCATGCGGAGACCTCCCGTTCATATTTCTTGGGATAGGGCTTTGGTCTTCATTGTGTGTAAAGAAGACGTTCCCTAGTTGTACAAAATTGAATTTCAAACGGAATTAGACAAATGATGTTTAAACGGTTGGATGTAGAATATGGTGTTTTTTTACGAAAATGTACGCACTTTATATAGACAAAGAACAAAACTCTGGTTCCAAAAATGACCATGCCATGCGGAAATCTCACGGACGAGGTTGTTAGGTTACAGCTTTGGTTCTCAATTTGTGCAAAGATGATCCTCCAAATTTGTACAAAAACGAATCTTGAACGGAATCAGATGAATGGTGTCTTAATTTTTGTCTTTTGAATATGGTGTTTTTTTATGGATTTCATATAGAACGAAACGAAGGTCCAAAAATTGGCCATGCCATGCGGAAACCTCCCGGACATATTGTTCTGATTAGGGCTTTGATCTTCATTATGTACAAAGAAAGACGTTCCATATTTGTACAAAAACGAATTTTAAATGGAATCAGACAAATGGTGTTTAAAACCAATTGGCCATAGAATATGGTGTTTTTTACGAAAATTTAATATGCACTTTACATAGTGGAGAAAACAGGTCGCCGGTCCAAAAAATGGTCATGCCACGCGGAAATCTCCTGGAAATATTATTTGGGTTACGGCTTTGGTGCTCATTTTGTGCAAAGAAGACCCTCCAAAGTTGTACAAAAACGAATTTGCAACGGAATCAGACAAATGGTGTTGTAGCGGTTGGCTATAGAATATGGTGTATTTTACGATACTTTATATAGACAAAGAACAAATCGCCGGTCCAAAAAATGGCCATGCCACGCGGAAATCTCCTGGAAATATTATTTGGGTTACGGCTTTGGTGCTCATTTTGTGCAAAGAAGACCCTCCAAAGTTGTACAAAAACGAATTTGCAACGGAATCAAACAAATGGTGTCTTAACGGTTCGCTCTAGAATATGGTGATTTTTATGCATTTTATATAGGGAAAGAACAAATCGCCGATCCCAAAATTGAACATGCCACGCGGAAATCTCCTGGACATATCGCTTGTGTTACGGCTTTGTTCCTCATTTTGTGCATTATTCACCCTCCAAAGTTGTACAAAAACGAATCTGCAACGGATTCAGACACATGGTGTTTAAGCGGTAGACGGTAGAAATTTGTGTGTGTTTTTTTTGTTTTTTTTTTTTTTTTTTTTAAGTACGTAGCGTTCATTTTACAATGGCAAGCTATGCAGTCTTACCTCACTGAATTTCATTTTTATCAAATTGTTATCTATCAAAAATATTGTTAAACACTATTTCAGGTAAAATTTTATCTCCATGATTTGACTTTGCACATTTTTAGTTGATTATATCGAAAACAGCCAATATCCGGTCCAAAAACGAGCAAGCCATGCGGAGACCTCCCGGGCATATTTCTTGGGATAGGGCTTTGGTCTTCAGTGTGTGTAAAGAAGACGTTGCCTAGTTGTACAAAATTGAATTTCAAACGGAATTAGACAAATGATGTTTAAACGGTTGGATGTAGAATATGGTGTTTTTTTACGAAAATGTACGCACTTTATATAGACAAAGAACAAAACTCTGGTTCAAAAAATGACCATGCCATGCGGAAATCTCACGGACGAGGTTGTTAGGTTACATCTTTGGTTCTCAATTTGTGCAAAGATGATCCTCCAAATTTGTACAAAAACGAATCTGGAACGGAATCAGATGAATGGTGTCTTAATTTTTGTCTTTGGTATATGGTGTTTTTTATGGATTTTATATACAACGAAACAACGGTCCAAAAAATGACCATGCCATGCTGAAACTTCCCGGACATATTGTTCTGATTAGGGCTTTGATCTTCATTATGTGCAAAGAAAACGTTCCATATTTGTACCAAAATGAATTTTAAATGGAATCAGACAAATGGTGTTAAAACGATTGGCCATAGAATATGGTGTTTTTTACGAAAATTTAATATGCACTTTACATAGTGGAGAGAAAACAGGTCGCCGGTCCAAAAATGGTCATGCCACGCAGAAATCTCCTAGGAATATTATTTGGGTTACGGCTTTGGTGCTCATTTTGTGCAAAGAAGACCCTCCAAAGTTGTACAAAAACGAATTTGCAACGGAATGAAACAAATGGTGTCTTAACGGTTCGCTCAAGAACATGGTGATTTTTATGCATTTTATATAGGGAAAGAACAAATTGCCGATCCCAAAATTGAACATGCCACGCGGAAATCTCCTGGACATATCGCTTGTGTTACGGCTTTGTTCCTCATTTTGTGCATTATTCAAAATCCAAAGTTGTACAAAAACGAATCTGCAACGGATTCAGACACATGGTGTTTAAGCGGTAGACGGTAGAAATTTGTGTGTTTTTGTTTGTGTTTATTTTTTTATTTTTTTTTAAGTACGTAACGTTCATTTTACAATGGCAAGCTATGCAGTCTTACCTCACTGAATTTCATTTTAATCAAATTGTTATCTATCAAAAATATTGTTAAACACTATTTCGGGGTAAAATTTTGTCTCCATGATTTGACTTTGCACATTTTTAGTTGATTATATCGAAAACAGCCAATATTCGGTCCAAAAACGAGCAAGCCATGCGGAGACCTCCCGGGCATATTTCTTGGGATAGGGCTTTGGTCTTCATTGTGTGTAAAGAAGACGTTCCCTAGTTGTACAAAATTGAATTTCAAACGGAATTAGACAAATGATGTTTAAACGGTTGGATGTAGAATATGGTGTTTTTTTACGAAAATGTACGCACTTTATATAGACAAAGAACAAAACTCTGGTTCAAAAAATGACCATGCCATGCGGAAATCTCACGGACGAGGTTGTTAGGTTACAGCTTTGGTTCTCAATTTGTGCAAAGATGATCCTCCAAATTTGTACAAAAACGAATCTTGAACGGAATCAGATGAATGGTGTCTTAATTTTTGTCTTTTGAATATGGTGTTTTTTATGGATTTTATATAGAACGAAACGACGGTCCAAAAAATGGCCATGCCATGCGGAAACCTCCCGGACATATTGTTCTGATTAGGGCTTTGATCTTCATTATGTGCAAAGAAAACGTTCCATATTTGTACAAAAACGAATTTTAAATGGAATCAGACAAATGGTGTTTAAACAATTGGCCATAGAATATGGTGTTTTTTACGAAAATTTAATATGCACTTTACATAGTGGAGAGAAATCAGGTCGCCGGTCCAAAAATGGTCATGTCACGCGGAAATCTCCTGGAACTAGTGTTTCGATTAGGGCTATGGCGCTCATTTTGCGCAAAGAAGACCCTCAAAAATTGTACAAAAACGAATTTGCAACGGAATCAGAGAAATGGTGTTGTCGATCTTGGCTATATAAAATGATGTAGTTTACGATACTTTATATAGACAAAGAAGAAATCGCCAGTTCAACAAATGGCCATGCCACGCGGAATTTTCCTGGAAATGTTTTTTCGAAAGAAAGACGGAACCATCAGATTCTGTATCGACTTCAGACGCTTGAATCAACGAACAAAGAAAGATGCCTATGGTATTCCGGAGGTGGAAGATAAAAGTTTTATCCGGCTCACACACTTAAACTATATGAAAAGGTTGTATATAGTAGAATTATTTATCAACAAATTTATTCATCTTTTTTCCTTTCCTTCTTTTGACAAAAGTAATATAGCTGATCAACAAATGAAATAAATATCAACAAATACTGCTTTTACTTTGAAACAAAAACTAATTAAGTTTTACTTCTGAAAAGCGTCCTCTGTAGAGTGTTAATCTCTTCTTTTTTTGCAAACTAAGACTCCAAGTCACTCAATATTAACTTAGCCTCTTTAGAGCAACACCTCTAAGCAACGAGCAAAATATTTGTCTTACGAAAGACCGGTGGGGACATTTCATTTTCATGAATTTTTTTTATTTCATCTTCATGAATTCCCGATTTCAACTTCACGAAATCACGTTTTCAGCTTTATGAATTCACGATTTCAACTTCATGAATTCACGATGTCAACTTCATAATATTACGATTTCAACTTCATGAAAGTTGAAATCGTGAATTACGAAGTTGAATACATGAAGTTCAAATCGTACATTCGTGAAGTTAAGATCGTGAATTTATGAAGTTGAAATCGGGAAAATGTGAAGTTGAAATTGGGAATTCATGAAACAAACACCATGAATTCGTGAATTCCGTATGTTGGAAACGGGAATTCATGGAGTGAAAATTGTGAATTCATGAAGATGAAATCGAGAATTCATGAAGTTGAAATCGGGAATTCATGAAGTTGAAATGACCCTACTGGTCTTTCGTTTTGTCTTCTAAGGGGTGTTACTCTGCAGAGATTTTACTGTACACAATAGGAATATCTTTTATAAACATAACGTAAATTCATAACTGTAAATATATGTTTCAATTCATCGACTAATAAATAATCAAACTCTCATAAAAATTATGTTCTATTATACATGTAAAACAAGTTTACAAAGAAAACAACATTTTCTAATATTTCTGGTTTTCAACGAGATCTTTGAAGGTATGCCTTTTTCATTCCCTGACTTACAAGTTTAGTGTTGACCTTTTAAAGACAAATGTCCAAACATATAAACACAATGCGCTGCTTGCTGTTTCATTTTTTGAACAGCAGTAATGCTGTTGTTGTTGTTGTTGTTGTTGTTATTGTTGTTGTTGTTGATAATGTGTGTATGTGTGTGTATGTGCGTGCGTGCGTGCGTTGTAATGAAAATAATTTGTCTTTGCACCAGTATGAAGCCAGGCCAAATGGATTGTTTAAAAGATGGGCAAATCCATAACACTATATCGGTAAGTTAAGGATTAAGTTGAACTAGACATGTCACCCAGTTCCTATCGCATTTGCTAACAACTTAACAAACAAAGTTTGATAAATGTATTTTAAACATATTTACAATAATATATTATACATACGCTTTAAAAGTTTAAAACAATCTATCCATTCATTTTATAAGCATATAATTATGTACTTAAAACACATATCCGTATATATTTCTACGTAGATAAGGACACATTTCTACTTATAACATGTACTTATAAAATATAGCTAATTTACATATTACTTGAACAAAAATAGAAAAAAAAGTTATCACTAGTAGTAGCCAGAAATGTATTGTAATTAGCAAAATGCCGATCTTTATTTACAAACAATAATTGTATTTACATTATTTATAATGATTTACATTTCCTCCTTTTCTTTTTCAGGGTCTGTTGTTTCAATTGGTGGCATCAGGTTAGATTTTTCTCTTGGCAATGATGGATAGGGCATGCTTTCTCTATGAGTCAATTCCCCTAACTCATCATATTCTTCATTATCAAGTCCTTGCAGAGTTAGCGGCCCTTCTCCGGCCATTGAGTTATCCATTCGTAATGTCCGTGCATTCGGATTCTCATTCGGAACTATTCTGGTGTCATTCCCAGATATCACTTTTTCATCGCCGTTGAAAATCACCATCGACTCCTTTGCAGCGTTTATTCCTATTCTAGGCATGGGTCTTTCACTTGACCTTTCGGACATGTCAATACCGGAGTCTCTGCGCACGGAACCATTTGTCATGCCACTTGGTACAATGCCATTCGGACTCATTGATAGCCTATTTCCGTTCGGCCATTTGCCGTTAGCGAGTATGTTGGGACTCATCGCTTCGAATGTAATCTCGTCACGTGTCACTGGTGTAGAGGATGTGTCCACAAGCTCCAAGTCTTCTATGATATCATCTTTTTCAGGGTCTTGAAATGAATAAAAAAACATTGTCAAATTAGAATGCATTTAAATAATGTAGATATAAAAAGTGTTGGACTTTTTTAACATAATTTCGTCGTGATTCGCCATTTGAAAGCAAACTTCATAGTCCTATTTCCTAGAAAGCAGTATAAACTATAGTTTAAGATTATCGCTCCATATTATCTCATACAACATGTATTATATCTATAATGAAAGAAATCTGAGATGACTTGAATATAAAAATATTCAAATTGTAACTTTTACCTTTTAAAGGATGTTCCTTTTTAGTTTTTTCTGTGACTCTGACATAGGTCAAAGTCATGTTTTTCTCAGATAAACAGAACTAGTATGCGTATTGTAGATTAACAAGCATGTGTGCGGCCACAATTGTTACCAAACTAATAGCTCCCATAGAATAATTGGTTATCAGAAAACAGAAGACAAACACATGAACCCATTCAATTGTTAAATGCAAATTAAATTAATCATAGGCCGCACACCTGCACACCACAAACGCAAAGATTACACAATGTTTCTACACCTTTCCTTTTTTTAATTTCATATGAATTAATGCAACAACTGCCTTAATTAGCTAAATGTGAAAAGCAAGGGGTCTAAAACTATTGGGTTAACCATAAGTCTTCAAACACTTTCACATTATCTATTTAGTATGTGGACCAGTTGAAATTCTTTTTGCGACATGTAAAAACATAGACTCTGTGAAGAATCAGTGAGAACTTATCCGGTGTATAAGATATTAATTATGTTTCAATCTACATTAAAACGTTGTTTTTTTCTTTCTCCGGCATCTGTATGAATCTTTTATTTTATTTTATAGAGGAATGTGTACCTAGTTAAATGTGTCTTGCTGATAGGTATATGTCACAATAAAGAGCAACTTATAACAATCATTATTTAATATTTCTTTTCAGTGTTTTATTTACGTCTGACAAAGTCAAATTATGTTAAATATGTCAAAACCGAGCGGTTTATAATTATAAAATTGATGTATTGTATCTGTGCAAGCACTACGTGTTAGCGTTGACCAAAATAAAAAAAACAAATCCAAAGCAGAGTGCACTGTTAACTTAAAATTCCTTTAACGAAACAGGACTTGATCGGGCTGACAAATTGCTATTTCCGTCAATATCAAGTGCTGATTCTACTCTCCGTTTCGTCAAAGTGGCATAATCCAAATCTATAATTTCTAAAGGCTCTTCTAAAATGTAGAAACAAGAACGTGAAAAAAAACATTGAATTGACGCAAGTACTTGATAGAAAGAATATCAAGCCGAGAAACCAAAATCACATAACTATTAGTCCGCTGTAAATCTACAAGTTAACAAGTTTAGATAATGTTACCAAATTTTGTATTCAAAAACCTTGCGAACATTTTTAGTTGTCTCAATCTCGATGCCTCGATAACTCGAATCGGGTGATTTCTAGGTCCATTTCCCTTACTGAATTTTCCCGCTAACTTTTTAACCGGTGACATACCTTTGCCACCAATATAGATCCAGGTCTATCTGCAATGCTGTGTAGTCTTATCTTGTCCCATGCTTTTGGAAGCTTAATTTTTGGACGATATGGAAATCCCAAAGACTTTAAATTGATTCGATTTAGATTAGTTTAATAGAATGATATTTACCTTCAAATTTTGGTTTTGTATTCTCTATAATAGGTTTGCCAGCGTTCGGGTCTCTCTTGTAGTAACAGAAATAGAAGATCAGAAGTCCAATGATGATAGCTAGAACGAGGAAACCGACAACCAGTCCGACGATCAACGCGATGTTGGCGCCGCTGCTACTTGATTCTGTTATGGCTGGAAAATGTGAACAGTAATTAGCCCTACAGTGATAGTTGAATTCGTTTTCATCAATGCAGTAACGGTTTAACTCACAGGAGTTAGCCCGTTACTTCATTAAGGTGACAAAAAAGGCCTTACATGCATGTGTATCAGCAGTAAAGAAGCCATGTCCATCTGCAACTCTGTACACCATGACCTTGGCGGCCAGTCCACCTAATTGGCTTTCCTGGTTGACTAACCAGTAATTAATTTACTAATTTCGCTGCAAGTGACCGAATGTTTATCGTACATGATTTCTGAACCATCGGAGAGAGATAAATGAACATTAAGCACAATGTCAATTGCAACGGAGGTATTTTGCCAAAACTGTTGGATATTCAAGTTATTGATATTGGGAACCCTGAAAATTACAAGGTAGTGTGGATTAAGAAAACCGAGTCGATTACAATTAAGGCAGTTTATCGTTACTTTTCTTAGCTCTTACAACCCTTTTATTCATATATTTTTGTGAAAACATGTCTTGAAAGAAACCATAACATTCATAAAAAATGATGAATTACATTCTTTGCTTTTAGCTTAATCAGTTGAATAATGAATAATTTCATCATTTAATAATTAAAGTTTAAGGAATTATATATGTGAATAAAAGGTAAAGGTTATTTGTTTGTAAGGCATGATGTGCCTTTAAACAAAATGAAATGTTTGGATACTTACGGCAAAGGGCTAAAATAAAAAAAGAAAAACACAATTAAATCATACAATTCTGATAACAGGAAATGCAATTACAATTCACTCAAAATGGTTAGCAATGATACAAATGTATCTTATTGATATACATACATTGATATTAAATTTTGTTTGTTTGTCTGTTTGTTTGTTTTATTTTACGCCTTTTCCCAACAGTATTTCAACATTGATATAAGAAAGTAACTGATTACCTCTAAGCATAGAATTTTTTTAATGACAGTTTGCTTTCAAAAGAGGAAATATCAGAAATGAGATCTACGAAACAGCACCCAACAAAACCAGAGACATTTGATGGCAAAAAAGTAATTTTTAATCGACTACCCGTTGTGACCGACTACCCGCCGTGATTTCCATAAACTTTTATCTATAGCACACACATTTATCAAATCAATAAATGACTTATAGTAATTTATATTCACAGTTGATACATCTTTTTTTAAAAGAGGCGTTTTGGTAGATTTTTTAATGATTTGATAAGTGTGTTTATAAAAATCACGGCGGGAAGTCGGTCACAACGGTTAGTCGATCAGATTTTTTTTTTTGCCATGAAGTGCCTTTGAACTTGAACAGTGCTATATAACCTATCATTTATCGACGTAAGTCAAATTCTAATAAAAACAAATTTAAATTATAATGATTTACAAGTATTAGGTCTTACTAGTTGATGTAAGAGGTTCGAATGTTGCCACATTAGCAGCTGCGGTAGAAGAGGTTTGTCCTGCGATACATGAGGTGTGGCTATAGGAGAACGACACCTGTCCGTTGGATTCCTCTGTTACTGCCTGTTACAGCAAATAGAATACTTTTATAAGATTAATGTAAACGAAAAAAAAACATAACCATACACACAGAAATACAGAAGATTTCATTCCAGTAAAAGAACAAGAAAAGCATTGATGCAAAGCATCAAAGGGCGTCCAAACAGCAGGTGCAGATGAACTAGTAGATATATGATGACAAGATATTCTTATAAACTTTTCAATGGTTCATTGGGTTTTACCAGAATTGTATATCACTTTTGAATGAACGGACGAAAGACATTGTTCATTATTTATAACTTTGATCGGCATGCTAGAAATTAGAATATTACTTGTTATTTCTTTATGATCGTGGTTATTAATAGCAACGGATATACATGTATACAATCATTCATAATCCAGATGTGTAACGCATGATCAACACCATACTTGTGTAATTGTCCCTTATTATGTTATCGCTATTAGCGAGGACCCCCTCTTAAGGTATCTGTTCACACTAAGTAACAATATGACACTTGTTATATTACCATGTTGATCATGTTGAGCATAATTGTTTATTATTCAATAAATGTAATTTCTATTTTAATAAAAAATACAGATTTTATGAATATTGTTTTCTTTTCTTTTTTTTTTTGTGTGTGTTTTATGCGCTATTTTAATACTGAGTTTTTACGTTTACTACTATTTTAAGAATTCAATTGTCATAATGATCGACGATTATAAGTCAAAACTTAACTGGAAAAAGTCAGTAAATCATGGTTAATCTTTCAATATATAATATTGTTTATTCTTAAACCATATACATGTACATTTGTATTTTTCTTTATCATTTTTTAAATTATCAATCAATTGAATAATTCATAAAATTTGATTTGTAACTTTGAATAATTCCTCGGAATATTTACTAAACACGAATAACAAATGAAATAAAATGTTTTAAAGTTGATAGTGTCATATTAATGCCATAAAAATGTACATTTTTTCTCAATTATTGTACATATTTATTGTTTTTATCTCATATAGATAAAATATAACATGCGATTTGTGTTGTTGGTTTTTTTTTCGAATTGTATGTTTATGTATAACAATAATCAACCAATTCGAGAGTTGATCTGTGTTTATTAATTATTGTAACCAAACTAAGTGACAAACATTCATTTTGAAAAAAAGCTTATTTATCTGTAAAATATTTGTTCTGTTCTGTAACGATATCAAACATCTACTCCAAAACCGGGAGAGACCGGACAATAAACGTGTAGTACTATTCGCCGGTCATTAGTAAATCCCGGGAGAGACCGGGAATTACCAATAGGAGTACATCCCTCTATAAATAGATTTTCGGAATATTTAGGTCATCAACTCATCATTCTATTAACAGCTTTCGGAATAACATACCATAATAACCCAGCTGTGTACTACAAAATGATAAGCAAAAATACCCCGAAGAGCGCGATTTATTGACGGAAAAGGTTATTTAATTTGAAAATGTTTGCATTGCGAAATTCTCCAGTTCGCCATTCATTGTACATATCGCGACTTATTAATAATCAAGCACCCTCATACCGATCGGAATGATCGGCTTTTATTATTGGCAGCTATAAAAGGCTCGAGAAGTTGCTGTCGCCCTTTCACAAAATCTCATTTCATTCCAATAGGCGCCGCGCTTCGGCGCGGACGCCAAAAATATAGAAATTGGAAATTTATTGAAAAAATGTGAAACCATTACTCCAAATTATACAAAACTATGGTATGTATACATTAACGAATAAAGACAATGCAAAAAATAAACAACGCGAAAAAAAAAGAATAAAAATACTCAATACATGATAATCATATATCAATTTAATTGAAACTGTCAAGTTTTTCAATTTTTTTTTCTAACAAACCGAACATAATTGCTCGAAGGATACATAACTACATGTACTATCACTTTTTAGTACCCACGCATGGCACAAAATGTTGCGAACATAAATGCTCGCATCTCTTCAAAGCCCGGCAGAAACATGCTATATAGACTGCAGAGTGCTTAAAGATTAATGACGAACGAACAGGATCGGTTGATGTAACAAGTTGTACCAAATATTGACTTTTACTAACCAGACATACGAATTGAAATGTAGTTAGACCATCAACACTGGCATCTGTGTTAAACAAGGTTTGATAATAAACCGTAGCCGACGAAACTGTTGCTGAAGTCTTCGCGACACAGTTTAAAACTCCTCCCGCTGAAAAAATAATGCTATACATGTAGTATATGACTTAATAATAACTTAACAATAAATTGAAACAAAAATGTCTATACGTTGTCTTTGGCATCGAAAACTATGATTAAGCACTGTTTCAGATATTATTGAATTTTAAAGAGTTTTAAAGGTATCGGTAGAAGATCGACTCCCGGGATATTGAACAAAATACATGTAACATCAATTAGGATATGACCCTAAAATCTTAACAAACCTTATTTGGAATAATTGCCTCAATTTTTTTCTTCCCAACATTTTACATTCTTTGTAGCAAATAAAAAATACAATTAATGATACAATTTGTATGAAAAAACTTCGATACAAAACAGCTTTTGTCGCAATTTAAATTTTTATCTAAAAACTACCAAATAAAAAAAATCAGTACAATATGTAAACAAAGCAGCAAAATATCGTTTAATACTTGTATCTATTTCATTCAAACAGGTCTAGAATATGTAAAAAAAAAATACTACAAAGGATCATTCATATAAAGAAATAAAACCATTTTTGAAGTTTTTACCAATACGATAGTCGAATGTCACAGTTGTTAAAGGTAAAATTCAATTTACATTTGTAATTTTGTATATATTTTTGTATATGTACTTCAAGTGCATTTTTACAATTTTAATATAAGCGAAAAGTTAATAACTCATTAATTAATTCAATATATTTGAATTGAGAAATGAAAAACTTGCTTAAGTATAGGCTTTTTGTTTTACATAAATGACGCCCAAAATGAGATACATGAAATCTTCATATATGAAAATAAATACAAAATTTTTGATAAAGAAAAGTTATACACTTTTAATCAAGACAACTTACTAGAAAATAGAACTGGAGACGATGGCGAGCACTGTGAATGGTTGAAAGCTAGCGTCTGTTGAGAATATGAGTCACACACATTTAATGTACCATTTTCCGAACTAGATGGACATGAGTATAAAAAGTCACCAAGCAACGGGCTTGCACAGTAATATTTTACAGTGCTGGCGGAATCTGAAACAAAAAGGATCATTGCTGGTTCAAACAATTTTGGGGGATAATGCATATTTCTTCATAAAAAATACGATATTATTTTTGTCCAGTGCCCCATGGAAAACATCTGTGATCATTTCTATTTCTTATTACAATAATGTTTTCTTTGTCTTGATCAGTTGAAAAGAAGAAAAATCTTAAAATCTATCTTCTATATTCAAATTGCCTTTTTTCAATCAATTTTTTTTAATTGTTATAGAGAGAACTTGTTAAAGAACACATTCGGTGTTCAGTTATAAGTAAAGTATAATCTAAACATTTACCTTTTCTAACCATCACGTGATATTCAGCAGTGTCCACTGCTTCAGAACACGCTGCATCAACCGTTGTTGTATCACTAGCCAACATCAGTCTTCTCTTATCACCCGCCAATGCTGAAATAAAAACTACTTTGTAGTGTTTGCTCGCTCATATGAACCATTTCCCAGTGGTGAGTATAAAAAATACATGCATAAATGAAACACATTTCCCAGTCGTTTTGTCTCCTTTCTGTCATGGTAAAGATATACAGTCGGATGAAGTCAAAAACTAGTATTTTAATTCATTGGGCAGACGATAACTTTTTATAAAATGGCCAGTTTTCCAGTAGAGATATACATATTAAAGCATAGAACAATCAAAACGGTTAACATAACACTATTTAGGAACAAAATATAGTCAAGATAAGAATCGAGATTATATCACCTGATCAAGATTTCAACATTATATATAAAAGTGCAAAATCAATTCAAAGAAATACCTGTAGGGTGGTAATAAATGTAGGAATCTGACCCTTGCTGATGAAATTCAAAACAGTAGTAAAAATAGATGTTTGCGTTTAGTGAATCTGAAAAATCTGTGTTAAATGACCTGAAATATTGAATTATGTGCATAATTATAGAATCAACTTGTTACATTGTAAAAGTAATAAAATCAGGAAATAAAACATGCAAAATAGGAGCTGGTTTTGTTTCGCCTTCGTTATGAGAGATGGAAAATGCAATATCTCTTACGACACCTAGCGCCGACCAAAATACCTTTTAATCATCAACATTAAAGTATTGTATTCCTTCTATCTGATTATATGAATATTAGTCCCTTTTGTTTTATATGAAAATCAATATCAATATATAAGTACTCGGATTTTAATTTATATAATTAAATGTTAAAATATTTTTTAAACAATGGCAACATTAAACAACGCCAAAAACCAAAAAAAAAAATGTAAATGTTGCAGGCTCGGTTTGACGCTTGTTCATGGACTTGGTGATAAGTGAAGGTTGGTGATAAGTGAAGGTTATGGTCTACGCCCCTTTGGACCGACTTAAGCATTTAAAAAAAATGAAAATGAAAAAATTTTAAATTGAGAAACGTCCGCAGATATGCTCATACTTCAATTTGACCCGTTTGTGCCATCCTATGAAAAAGGGACTTGTGGTCCCCAAGAAAAAAATGAGCGTCCTTTAATCTAGAAAACAGTGAATAGAGCTACATGTATATAAAATGGGATTTTAAAATGAAAAGCATGTTATGATGTCATCATATCACAAACAGCCTTTAATTATAAGATATATTTAATAAAGCAGACAACATATCCTAAAGTCGATTATACAGTATTCATGAATACTGGAACAAACGCAACAATAATGTCATGCTTAGTCCGGTCATCCTGCACGAACTTTAGACTAGCCAGGACATAGACAAGGACATGTAATTTGCAAACTTTGCCACAATTGATGACCTCATTTCTTTTATGTTGTTACTTAATCATAAACAGTATAAAGATATACGTTTACTTACCGGAGAACATATTTACTGCCAGACGACACCTCGCATGTCCAATTGGCTGATGTACCATCTTCTGAGAACTCAGCCACGTTTGTCTGTAAGTAAAAAAAATGAGAATAAAAATCAACAAGGCAAGGCGACGTTCACAAGAACGCAGCCCCGGCACAATCAAGTCACACCAGCAGGACACCTAGAAAGCACCGAACTAAACATGGGGAGAGGACACAAAGGCTGTGAAAGGAGATGAATTAACAGTAAGATCGCATTAACTTTTTCGTAATATACAAAGTACATGAAATAGTTCCATACAAAATAATTTTTTTAAAAATTGATACAATATGATTATACTTCTTGAACATTATTTTTTTACAGGTTTATCAAAACACGATATATGAAACAACCGAACATACATGCATAAGCAGGGAGGTAATTTATTTTATGACACCGGTGGCTTGCTTGAAACTATGTGCAAAATTAAAGTAAGCGATCTGTGCTGTTTGAAGCCATCGTCAGATATACTTGTTCACATATATTTTTGAGGTAGAAATAAATTGCAATAATAGGCCACTTTATTTTTTCTTTAGTAAGGCATCAGGAATGTTCTTACTCCAAAAGTAATGTCACCAAATTCGGTACTCGTCCATACGCTGCTGCTGAATCCGGAGGGAAACGTACACTGACCAGCTGAGAAGAAAAAACAGAATAACGATTTAGCCTTATGACAAATGAAAAACGTCGTTTTAAGATATGTTTCCTAAACAGTTTATTCAAATATATAGCGTTAAAGAGATATAATAAATGAGCTTTTGTGGAGGAAGGCATCCGGTGACACCCTTCTATGCAATATTTCAGACACAGCAGGGTCTCTGAGTAGAACAACCGACACTTAATATGTTAACTGTATATCTGGAAACTGAAAAGATATCTTTAAGTTAATTAGAGATGTGATGTTGTTGGAAATGAAATAAAATATCAACATCACTAGTAAATTTCTTATGACACAGCTTGTCGTTCAGACATCTCTTTTTAGACAAAACAATATTTCATAATTCATGTATATAATCAAACAGCCAGTAAGTATTCAATATTTACTTTAATATAATAAAATATGTATTACCTGAGAGTTGAAAACAACCTAATATTACAAACAATAAAACAATCATATTTCTTGCTTGCTTTTGTTTATCTAATTATCTGTTTATAACGAGACACATCATTTAAATGTATTCCACTAAATGTATTGTATTCATTTAATATTTATTCGCAATGCAATTTAAATCACTTCGATGCCTATTTAAATACACAATGAACAACCATAATACAAGTTGTCGGGGAAATCCAAAACATGAATTCAAAATAGTGTTCGTTAGTCAGAGAATGAATTGTGAATAACGAAGGGAATGTTTGAAGTTATTGAAATAGTAAACGACACATTTCAACAACAATAGATTTACATACGCTTCATTAATTACGAAACTTTTGTTTTTAAAACGTGTTCTAAAGTTTTAATAATAAGACGGTGACGTACCCTAGGTGTATACATGTAATATGATATTGCCTAATATTGAACTTTTAAAATTATATTGAAATGTACGGATTACGCAGTCATTTAACACCCCAGTTACACAGAGCCATCGGTGATTGATCGGTAGTTTTTTAGCCAAATTATGGAGTGAACCGATGACAACGTATTTAACACCGATATCACCTATTGGTCACCTGTTTTCCACCGGGGAAAGATAAGTTTTATCGGTGGAAAATTACCGATTGGGATTTTTAAACATGTTTAAAATTCTCGATCGGTGAAAATAGTTTACAAATAACCGACAGCAACCTATATCACGAGATATGCAAGCTCTTAATCACCGATATCGCCGATCGGACAAAGATAACCAAATATGAATCACCGGCCATATCTGACGGAAAGTGTTTAACTACTGACGGCTAGCTATCAAAAGCCGATTAATCAGCGTTACACCCGATTTAACTCCGATATACAAACGATAAAAACCGGTCCAACCCCGTTTGAGTTTGCTTTCTGTCACCGATGGCCGTTTACACAGAAAACCAGAAATAAAATCACGCATGACAACCGATCATAACAGCGAGTAAATTTAGAATTAAATGACCGATTGGGGACCGACCGTCTGTGTAACTGGCCCCTTACATAAGAGGCGATAGAGCGAAAGAGTTAACACACCGTATTACCGGCGACAGTGATGGCAGATCACTGCAGTGATGGCAGATATATGAAAATTACCGATCGGTACAGGTAGGTTA
Source organism: Ruditapes philippinarum (assembly GCF_026571515.1). Classification (NCBI taxonomy): domain Eukaryota; kingdom Metazoa; phylum Mollusca; class Bivalvia; order Venerida; family Veneridae; genus Ruditapes; species Ruditapes philippinarum. The sequence continues at coordinate 23,470 of NW_026857668.1, forward strand.
TAAATTTGGTTGGTTTAATTATATTACATAAATACGGCCCATATCATTGCTATAAAACTATTGTCCATTGAATGGAGATACTGTAATGTAATTTTGGACTCGTTTTTTCCTGTTTTAAGACTATTTTGAGCAGGTTAAAAGTGACAGCCTCGGAAAAATCCGTGAAATTGTTTGTTTTCTGTTCAAATATCTCAAGTTTTAAGTAAATGGCAGGATTTCCTGTTATCAATATAGACGTTTATCCATTGGGGTCACGCAAGCCAAATATCTACCCCGTGAGTCTTTTCTTGAAAGTTTTACAGACGCTCAATCTTGACCGGTCGAAGAAAAAATGCTGCCGTTGTAGGCAGATACATATTATAAATGCTGCCGTCTATGGCAGAAATACCATGAAAGTGGCTAACATTCTGACAGAAAATCAAGTTCAATCTTTTATCAATTCCTCTTTTCTTTGCGTCCTATTAGTCGGAATTGAGACGTTAAACTATCATTTCTTATATTTTCTCAAGATAGAAAAGTTATTAATGCGGTATGTGCATCGAAAAAAGCTTTTTTAGCAACATGCAGTTACAATACAAAAAGTGATGATTTAGTACGACAAAATTGCACTATAAATAGAGAAATGAACATGAAAAACTTCATTTTTCTATATTCATACATGTGTGCTTGATCTGTTGTGTCTGTCAGTAACATGCATACAATACTATATGTATCTTAAGTTTAGCAGCGCACTCCCTTTTTAAGACATAAGCCAATTGCATATTACAGCAAGTAACTTCTGTAAGTGGATATTCATTTGCTAGCATATGAAATTATTTTCTCGAGGTAATAATGTTCATCGCTTTATGACAAATAAAGGCTGAAATTTACTTAATCGGCGCAGATTATAAGTTATTAAATTGATGTAATAAAGGGGGAGACTATTAACCTCGCAACTGGCATCAGTGTATCATATAGAGGATATTTGTTTAGTTCAGTGTAAGATCGGAATATATTTCACCGAGTGAGCACCAAAATGTATATTTCACGAGTGGCGCAGACACGAGTGAAATATGAACTTTTGGTGTTCACAAGGTGAAATATATTTCGATCTTACACTGAACTTAACAAATTTTCTTTTTATTATATGCAAAGAAACGTTTTAAAAAGACATTAAACCTAATACTGAAAGAAAAGCGAGCCAAATAATAATACAACGTGACGTCATTTACGACGTCACGTCATTAAGTTGGTACCCAGTTCTGTGCATGCTTGTATTACACTGAAACAACGTAAGGGGCTTAAATTTCAAAACAGTGAAATTATCAAAGTGGTAATTTCACTGTTTCAAACAGTGAAATTACCAGTTTTATATCACTGATATATTTCTATAAACCACCGAAAAGCATGTAATAAAAAACAATATATGTTAATGTAAATTGGAAAGATAATATTATTGACAGTTCAAATATTTTCCTATATTATCAAGTTCTTGAAAAACACGACAACGTGGATTCATTTCTTTAAATTTTCATGTTTGTAATAGCGTTGTAGTTTGCCTTTGAATTACATTTACTATGCTAAACTATTAACAACAGTTCTAACATCACGTGCTCCCATTTAAATATATATTTTTTCATTCATTTTAGTTGTAACCATGACAACTTATAAAGATGAACCTTTCGATGATTCATATCACAAGATGAAAATAAATCCTGTATTTATAGGAAAAAAACTAGAATTTTTTTATTTGTTATATACTTTTTCTCTTTTTTGACCTTTCAATTCATAAGACTTCTCCTTTAATTTTGTATATTGCCTGAATTAAGAATGAAAGTAGTCCGGCAAGACACCATTCAAAATACGGAAAATATGTTTCGCTGCAGTGAAAAATAAATCTACAGTGAGGCAATGGCTCCAATACTGTGTACATCTTGTGCATTCAAATGTTTCCTCGCTGGAATGTTTTCTTAGATGTCTTTTCAGTAAGACTTTGGTCTTGTAACCTCTGCCACAAATGTCACAGTCAAATATCTCACTATTAACAGTCTCCTTTAAAGATAGATCAAGAAACGAGCCAACTAATGGAGCCATTATCTCGTCTTAATCATCGAAGGGTTCATCTTTATAAGTTGTCATAGTTACAACTAAAATGAATGAAAAAATATATATTTAAATGGGAGCACGTGATGTTAGAACTGTTGTTAATAGTTTAGCATAGTAAATGTAATTCAAAGGCAAACTACAACGCTATTACAAACATGAAAATTTAAAGAAATGAATCCACGTTGTCGTGTTTTTCAAGAACTTGATAATATAGAAAAATATTTGAACTGTCAATAATATTAACCTTCCAATTTACATTAACAAATATTGTTTTATGATACACTGATGCCAGTTGCGAGGTTAATAGTCTCCCCTTTATTACATCAATTTAATAACTTATAATCTGCGCCGATTAAGTAAATTTCAGCCTTTATTTGTCATAAAGCGATGAACATTATTACCTCGAGAAAATAATGTCATATGCTAGCAAATGAATATCCACTTACAGAAGTTACTTGCTGTAATATGCAATTGGCGTTATGTCTTAAAAAGGGAGTGCGCTGCTAAACTTAAGATACATATAGTATTGTATGCATGTAACTGACAGACACAACAGATCAAGCACACATGCATGAATATAGAAAAATGAAGTTTTTCATGTTCATTTCTCTATTTATAGTGCAATTTTGTCGTACTAAATCATCACTTTTTGTATTGTAACTGCATGTTGCTAAAAAGCTTTTTTCGATGCACATACCGCATTAATAACTTTTCTATCTTGAGAAAATATTAGAAATGATAGTTTAACGTCTCAATTCCGACTAAAAGGACGCAAAGAAAAGAGGAATTGATAAAAGATTGAACTTGATTTTCTGTCAGAATGTTAGCCACTTTCATGGTATTTCTGCCATCGACGGCAGCATTTATAATATGTATCTGCCTACAACGGCAGCATTTTTTCTTCGACCGGACAAGATTGAGCGTCTGTAAAACTTTCAAGAAAAGACTCACGGGGTAGATATTTGGCTTGCGTGACCCCAATGGATGAACGTCTATATTGATAACAGGAAATCCTGCCATTTACTTAAAACTTGAGATATTTTGAACAGAAAACAGACAATTTCACGGATTTTTCCGAGGCTGTCACTTTTAACCTGCTCAAAATAGTCTTAAAACAGGAAAAAACGAGTCCAAAATTACCTTACAGTATCTCCATTCAATGGACAATAGTTTTATAGCAATGATATGGGCCGTATTTGTTTAATATAATTAAACCAACCAAATTTATAACCTACCTGTACCGATCGGTAATTTTCAGATATCTGCCATCACTGCAGTGATCTGCCATCACTGCCGCCGGTAATACGGTGTGTTAACGCGAGTAGAATTTTTCGTTAATAATGTATTGCTTAATATTATGTATGAACTGTACTAGAACTTTGTGTTGCTCTCTGCTGTGCGCGTCCAGTAATTGACATGTATTATCTCTTGTATTTGTATGTATGCAAACTGAGAATATGAAAATAAAACTTGACTTGATAAATTATAATAATAATAAAATAATAATAATAATAAACATGGTAAATAACATTAGTAACGAATATGTGTTAATTATTACATGTGCGGGGTTATGTTTATGTCATAAGAATAAATTTACCATGTTCTTACAAAATTAAATAAGGGAATTTTCAATGTAAATAATGCTTTTTATTGTATACTTATAAATGAAATATTGATGAAATAAAATGCGTACAATGAATTTTCATTTTCCGTTTTTCACTGTAAAAATATTTTTCACTTTAGTGAAACATATTTTCCGTATTTTCACTGGTTTCTAGCCGATCTCCTTTCTTCTAAATTCAGCCAATGTTAAGGCGGAGTCTTTCAAATTTTCATGTCAAAAACAGGAAAAAAATGTATGTAATAAACAGAAAATTCAAGTTTTGTCTTGCAAAAAAAAAAAAAATAATAATGATAATAATTTTCGACCGAAGTCTGTTTGTAATCATCTTGACTTCCGGTAAATGTATTTATTTTTTGCCATTTTCCACGGTATTTGCCATCTGTAGTCTAGGAAGAATATGTTAAATATTATGAAGTGTCCCCATTTCAAGACGTCCCTGGTGTGACGGTAAACATTTTTAGTTTATTTATTGTAACAGTGTACATTGGGTATCGTTTTTGACGAATTTAAAAGTTATTATTTTGTAGTGTTTTCTGCAGAAACTCCGGATGTCCAGATTGAAGAAGTACTACTTGCAAGAATCAATAAAAATTGTAACTAATAATTTGACAGTGACTTGACAAATTGAAATCTAAAGTACAGTGTTGCTCGGCTTTTAAATTACGCGGGGCAATACGACAAAACATGCTTTAAGTGCAAGCTCGTCGTTAAGAACTTCGCGATCCATGCCGTATTTTACTATGGAGCAATCAGAATGAAAGATGCCAGTTATGGCAGAAACTGTATGAATTACTTGGAATGGATAACTATTTGGAGTTCTGTACATATAGCGCAGACAATCAATTACTTGAAATGTTCAGCGGTTTTATTTCATTTAATGTGACAGACGAAACAAGAATTCAATCTTATATCTCTTTTATAAAATTCATTGATAAACTATTCAATTGATAGATTATATAATAATATTTATCTTGACTTCCTACTATTTACCAATATAATGATTTACATTTGTGTAAAAACATAGATAAATACATTATATTTAAATATCTATGATTTTCATACTGTAACCATAGATCTTCTGTAATTATTTGCATTGTAATTGAATGTTTTACTTGTTCCATTATAGTTGTATAATTGTAAAAATATGCTCTTCTTTTGGAGGTAATAAAGATATTATTATTATTATTATTATCATTATTATTATTATTATTATTATTATTATTGACTATATATCAAACTTTTTTTTTAAATTCAACATAATTCTGCAATTTTCTGATAACACATATTCGGAATACTTCGACAGATATCAAAGGGTCAAGAAATTGCGAATGTGTCAATGCTAGTATTAAAGCTGCATGCATCCTGATGAGTCATACTATTTTAATAAAATCAAACTTGAGAAACATGTACTAAGATTCTAAGATTTTAGGAAAAGTGAAATGATTCAACATTCGAGTTATATTTTACATGTTATATGCGATTAATGATTTTTTCAGTATTAACAACCATATTTCAACTTGCGTGACTAACGGAGTGAGGGCTATTAATGCATATTTGGACCACTTTTTGGTAATTCACGTGGGTTGTAAGTGCTATTGATTATGTGTAAATTGCTTCTTTTTGATGATTTCATAATATTATATATTCAAATACATTTTCAAATTTCCATGAAAATTAGCATGAATCTGGAGACATGCTGCTCTAATGTGTTCATTATTCTAAATTGGTCGAGTGGCTGGCCAATTTAATTCTATAAATGCTAATAAACACGAACTTAAACTAAAGGTGTTACGATTCGTTTGAAATAATGCAATTCAATTGGAGTGGATAGTTTCATTTGGCAAGAGAATTAGTTTCAAACACTTTATCATGCAATCAAATCTCGAAAAGGGTAGGATGCTATGATAAGAAAAAATATTTACCGATGCCAATATTTTTTATATTGAAATAGGACAGGTAAAATGTTTGTACAATGTTAGTTAGTGACATTTATCTAGATTTTTCTCGTTTTATTCATATTGAATTAAATTTTGGCTTCAAAAGTAAAATAATAACTCTGGTTCTCTCGTGTCAGAAATAAATATAGTGACGGTAAAAAAGGTCAACAGTGTTTACCTGCGGATGACCCCGTAACACCTGAACAGTGTATACACCTGTAAAAATGATATTAAATGAATACATTTGTACGTTTTTTTTTCTCCGTTATTCATAATGATATTGTGCATAAACTGGACTTTAATATATTCAAATTAATTCCTAATTAATACATGATCATTAATTAAAGCGGCATGCATTGAAAAAAAAACGATGAAGGGATTAAACGTGTTTTAATCAGCAAGAGTTTATGTCAAAGGTAATATACCGTATGATTTTTTTTCCGAATTATTTCTATAAAATATTTATGCCGAAACACACATCATAGTATATGCATTGTTGTAAAATTCAATATATTGGACATCATTAATTTAAGGTACGTATTCTTTTTCTCTATTTATAGCATTGGAAATGAAAGATGGCTACTACAGGTATTGATAGATAATCTATGACAAATGTACCAGGTGTGTTTATGGTTAAAGCAGCACCAGATCATGAAAATTTTGAAAATTTATTTAAAATTTAAATATTATGATGTGATCAAATAAATTAATTTACATATTGTAATCAGTACTTACAATCTAAGAAATTTAACAAAAAGTGGTTAATATATTTACTGCGATAATTAGTAACGCTGTAAAAAAACTGCTGAATCAGTCTTAAACCGCACATAACATGTAAAATATAACTTGGATCTTGAATGTTTTACCTTTCTTAAAATTTTAGTGCATTTTTATCAATATTGATTTTCTTGAAATAGTTTGGGTCATCTGGGAGCGTGCAGCTTTAAGTTTGGGGTAGCGTGTTAATTTTTTTCCGAACAAAGGTCAAAGGTTAATGCCAATATTAAGTTCACAACGAAATGTTCATTTGCTCCATTACAGTCAGACAAGTGCTCAGGACCACCTTCATACCTTAAATTTTACGGTTGTCGCCAAGTTACATGTAGAGCGTAGAAATTTATTTTAAGGTTTTATGCGACGAGTATGTGCATTACCATGATAAATCACAAGTTTTAACTTGTAAACCATCTTTATTTGCCTTACTTTTTCAGAGCCACGTGGTAAAGGATCATTAGAGTCAATACCTTAAAATATGACAGGTACAATTACTTAAATTCTATGAGTTTTTAACATCTTAAGCTATTAAAGTATATTAAGTCAAACCGGCACTGTTACGGTCATATTACAACTTCCCAGTCAAGACGCCAAGTGTAACTCTGTACTTTATTTCAGCCTGAAAATAACCACCAACATCAATTATTTACTCACTTTCTTATTTGTTGATAGAACTATTTTTCCGGTGTGCGATGATTGTAATAAATGTTTCCGCAATAATAGGCAATATTCATACTCTACAAGCGAAAATCTGACCCTGAGGAATCTAGCTTTGGCATTTTTTACTAATCGCCGAATGTTCCGAATATCGGGGGGAAAACGAGAATAAAGATCAACAAGGCAAAGGCAACGTTCACAGGACGCAGCCCTCGAAACTCTTGGACGGAATATGAGAGAAGTGGTACACAAGCCGAATTGACATGCCTCACATTTATCCATAATATAATTCATTCCTTGCTTTGATCAAAACTTTAATTTGTTTGAATACTTTTGAAAGAACTTTATTTTTGTTTTGCATATTTGGCTATTTGCTATGAAATAATTTTGGAATTCTGTTATTTAGATAATGCGGAGAAACGAGATACGTATATTCGACGGATGTGTCGTATTTCTGCGGTCATAATTGTGGTGTCAGTTGCATGCGTGATTGTCGGTATCCTCAGCATTGTACAGTCAGCGCCAAAATTTCTATTTCCGTATTGTCTTGGTGGGTCAATGATTGCAGGATTATTCGTAAGTACCTAATGCTTACATGTTCGTGATTTCGAAGCGTTCCCATATATGACTTAGAAACTTGTCACAGTTTGTTTATATTTTCACATAAATAACAGAAATAAAGATGCATTGACGTCAACTTTGTGGTGATGATATAGCTCAGTTAAAAATTGATTTATTTGCAGTGGTCAATATAGCTAGGTTATTCGTATAGCTATGCATTTTATTGAACCAAAAATAAAAGAAAACAAACGTGGCATATACTCAAATCATTATTTCTAATATAGTTTGGTTTTATCTGTATATAAACGAAACCAAGCTGGTATAAATACTTCAGAGTACACTTATTATTATATACGTAAATGTATTTTCCTCTCTTGTTTGTTTCGAAACAAATTATTTACGGCACAACCTAAGCAGAATGGCCCTTTGTGTGATGCAATCACCTTTGTACAACAGCAGTATCATATTTCACAGAAGTTTAACTTCTCAATACATTTAACCCCTGTAGAGCAACCACCTCTCAGCAGCAACCAAAATCTTTGTATTGTCTCCCAAAGCGTATTGCTCTACAGAGGTTGTTCTGTATAGAAATATTAAATATTTGCTTATATTACATCAATGATTAAAACCAAGACTATTTTGAAAAATAAAAATAAATCTGAAATAAAAAGAAAATTTGTGTAGTTGAGTGTAAGATCAAAATATATTTATATATTTCACCTCATGAACACCAAACATTCATATGCCTTTTGGTGCTCACTCGGTTAAATATATGAGCCGTGTCTTGACAAAACCAACGTAATGCATTTGCGACAAGCATATGGATCCAGACCAGCCTGCGCATCCGCGCAGTCTGATCAGGATCCATGCTGGTCGCTATCAGTTTCTCTACTTGTTATAGGGTTTGTAAGCGAACAGCATGGGATCCTGATCAGACTGCGCGGATGCGCAGACTGGTCTGGATCCATGCTGGTCGCAAACGCAATACGTTGGTTTTGTCATGACACGGCTCATATTCCGATCTTACACTGAACTAAACAAATATCCTCTATATTATTATTATTATTATTATTATTTCAGGTCATTTCCTTAGCGGTGTGTAACTTAAAACTTTACTGTAACTATGTCAAACATGGACGTGAACATGAGGAGGAATATGAAATAAAAGTTTGGGTAAAAGAAATCTGTACAATAATACATTTGAGCCGCGTCATGACAAAACCAACATAATGGGTTTGCGACCAGCATGGATCCATCCCAGCCTGCGCCTCCGCGCAGTCTGATCAGGATCCATGCTGTTCGCTATCTGTTTCTCTACTTGTAATAGACTTGGTAAGCGAACAGCATGGATCCTGATCAGACTGCACGGATGCGCAGGCTGGTCTGGATCCATATGCTGGTCGCAAACCCACTATGTTGGTTTTGTCGTGACGCGGCTCATTTTATCTCCAAATGCTGCCATATTAAGTACACACATTGGATTTAATTTCCAAGTAGTTGTGTTTCGGCGTTGAGCTTTCATAAAACAAAACAATATTTTTTTCTTTTCCATAAACACTATTATCGTTTTTGCAGCGATATTAAAGATTAAAATAATAAAAGATTTAAACCACATTCTATTCCGTCGCTGGTACAGGCAGGGACCATGGCATCGGTAGCATCCTGTCGGTATTTATTTGCAACAGTTAAATAATTGTCAATGTGTATATAGGAGCTATGCTCCTTCGACGAATAAATTACATTGCGTGAGAGTCCATTCGTCCGTCCGCGCTAGCATCCAATGGTTAACGAGCTTCGTTTCGTCCATAATCTCAATTAAAAGAAGAGGAGACCACATGCACCGTCGGTTTAATTATTTGGAATTTTTCACTGGTTTACGTGGATAAATATTCATGAAAAGGCCAAATGTGTTGGCATGTCCGTGGGTCTTTTCGTCTGTCATTCATTTTTGTCAGTGCTAGCTGTTTTTAACCAGCCATGGAAGGGAATTCATTGAAGAATTAAAAAACTTGCACATATTTTTTTGACATAAGATAAAAAATATGGTGCAAATAAGATTCCGTTTATATATTATTACACATGTATTGCCAACCTTTCTCTTTTAACTGTTTCTCTTGTTTTTTGTAGGTTTGTAGACAGATTGTTGTAATTGCATTAACATTCATCTCCTTAGCTATTGGTATAGGTGTATCTGGTATATGGGGAATGGTGAAGGCCACTGATGTTATAAACTTCGAAAAGACATTCAACATGACCTCAAAGGCATCCGTACCATACGCGAAAGCCAATTTACCATACGCAGTTTCGTCGTTCGTTCTAGTTCTTATCTTAGCCATCGTTCAAACTGTGCTTTGGTGCACGTGTCTATCTTACACAGATACTTATGGATTTACTGAAAACACCGGGTATTCCCGACGACATGGAACCAGTTTATATCGGCGATACCGACCACGCCCAAATATTACCTCCTCCTCATTGAATCTTGAAATAAATTCAAGACTCAACCACAATAACACACAGTCCGGGCACTCACCGGATATTGACCACGGCAGCAGAGGACTTCGTGTGAATATACCAACATATGGGGATAATCATAGACAAGTTCCTTCAGCACCATCACGTGACAGATCGTCACAGTTAAATGACCTTGAAACAGGTCATACAAGTCTAAATGATAACGAAGGTGAAGGACAACCGCCTTCGTATGACCATGGTGTAGAAGAACCACCCCCGTCATACAACGAAGTCCTGAAGGAAGGTGGATTTAAAGTTAGTTATGTTTGAGGATGTCCTTTGCATTTTCCCCACACAAAAAACGGACACAACAGTGTCGAAAACAAAAGGTCTCGGGACCAAATTTTTTGTCCTGTTTATAACTTTCATCCGGGCTGTTTTGAATCCGGGGAAAACAATCTTTTGTTATAGACAGTCAGACTACAAACAGTTATCTAGGGTGAGGTATTGCAATAGTGTTGCAAATGTCCATACAACCAAATTAAAGAGGCAATTAGAAAATTTAATGTTATATAAAACCAATTTGATTCGATCAATTGAAATTTCTTTTGCCTGTCATAATTACCATAATAAAGATTTTCAGAGTATACCTTGGACGATTGGGATGGTAGACTTCAGAATTAAGATATAGAGAACTGATAAAGAGAGGAGGTGTCAATATTTTAAGTGGTAAAGCATAGAGGGGGGGTCGACTTTGAGACGTTATAGTAAGAGATAATTTGCTTTGAAAATGTTGTCCCTGTATAGGCTTATGTGGTATTTACAAGTTTCTTTTGACACTGGTGCCGATGTTAAATTATCTACCTCATTCCATATGTATTATGACATTGATGTGCTCATTTTATTATGTTCACAGACAGATATTTTACACTGTATTTGTTGTTTTTTTTTCAGTCATTTATTTCTTTACGTTTTATATATCTTTTTACAAATAAATCAAATAAAACCATTTTAATGTTTATCAAGATTTGTCGCCCCTAGTCACGTAGATGAAATGTATTGTTTCCGTCCGTCACAAACTGTTACCAGTCTTGACACGTGGAATGGGAATAAAATAAAACATGTTTATTTGCCATTTAGAATATATATGAGCCGCGTCATGCCTGCGCAGTCTGATCAGGATCCATGCTGGTCGCAAACGCACTTTGTTGGTTTTGTCGTGACGCGGCTCATATAGAGAAATAAAAATAAACATGATGATTCAATTAATGTAATTGTAAACCTGAAAAATTCTCAGATGTTGACCGGGTTTTGAACTACAGACATCTCGATTACAAGGCGGACACTCAAACACGTCGCTGAAGGGTTAACCCAACAGCAAGACTGTTGGAAATGGCATAGAATCACTACACTTCTCCCCACTTTATTTTTGAAAGGCAAACTTGTACAGTGCACACCTTTTTCACTCATCACATTTTCATACCTTATGCCCTTTAAAGTTTCCCATAGGGGACAGTTACATGCTAGATGCACAATGTTATGCATTATCTAAACACTTCATTTCCATACATTTTGTCATGTTCCCAGGTCAGCTTATACGGTTGTATATGTCCGAAATGAAAGGATAGGAAAATGCTTTCAAATACTCGAAATGACGAATGTGTCATTTAATCTTTCCTGCAACAAAGAAGAAACATTTCTAGCAAACGAGGTCAACTATGATCATTTAACCTATGAGATTAACTATATTATATACATCATGGCCCTATCTAGACCGATCATCCAGAGATACAATACCTGCAAATGAAATAGCAGTTATCCAGACATTGCAACACACCATAGAGGGCCTTTGATATTTTTTCATGTCAATATCTAGTCACCCATTGGTGAGGATCAATTTTGACCCCTAGTTCAGGATTTCAACAAACTTGATTGCAGTCTACTATACAGTGCTACCCACTAAATATCTTCCATCTCCAGGCATTGTGATTTTGGAGAATTATTTTCACTTTTAAAGTTCATTATAGCTTTTGTGACCCAGATATACATTGAACAACTGTGTTTGCAAAGTGGTTACAGAGGTGCCGCAATTTTAGATCTGTGAGCCAACAAGAGCGCCATAAAGTGGGGCAGTATTCGCTAGAGTGCAAGCGTAATTAAAATTTAATCTTTCAATAAGAGAAGGAATATATCCATAAAACATGCTTTACAAGAATTATTTTTCTGATGGGCAAGTGCATTTTTAACTTTAGGTGCACGTTTCATATAACTGGGCAATGCTAAAAGCCAAATACATGAATGTAAGCCCTGAACAATGAAGTAGTTTTTTTACAAAAAAGCATCGTTTTACTATAGTCTTATAAACTAAGTGACCCAAAGGTCGGGGCTAATAATGACCCCCAAGTCATGATATCATACATAACTTTTATAGAGCACCACAAGTGGCTGATTATCTATATTCTCGGCATTATAAATAATTGTTTATATAAAATCTACACTTTGGTCACAATGTCCAACATTAAATGGGAGTTCAAAATAAAAGACATACTGGTATTTTCTGTTTTTCTCACATTTTTATTTTTCATATGTGTTCATTTGTATTCCAAAAAATGATGTTTTCAGACATTTATGCATATAAATATACAAATAATCACTTCTACTCAAAACAGAACTTACACAAAATCACTTGTACCGTCCATGTGATATGTATGTATGATTTTTAAGAAGGCAAATAATGCACAGTTACTTAAATGGTTGCTTTATAAAGGTATTTCTTGCTAAAGTAGCTCAAAAATAAATAAAATCTAAAATGACAGTAACAATAATCTATCTTTGAATAAGGTATGTCAATCTGTTCTGAATACACTTGCAAAAATAAACATGACTTATCTATCCATACAGAAGATAGCAGCCTTCAATTCAACTACTTGTTTTTACAGAAATCAAAATGATTTTGAAAATTTTCATTTTTTTCTCTGAAAGAATAAATTAGTACTGTAAAATAAAGTTTTGATTCCTTTTCGGTTCCGAAACTGGATGAACATTGATCTGGAATATTAACATCTGTTCAAATAATGCAGAATTCTAGCAATGGTACCTTCAATCAAAGAAATGACTGTATTAAACGCAAACACACACACACATACAAAAATCTGTCGGTATTTACAGAAGTCAAGAAATAACACAACAATATAAAGTTGATATCTGCAATGAGAATGTTCAAATGGAAATTTGACTTTAATGGAAATGTTAACTACATGTAGTTTATTACTATCAAATGTAAATCAAGACAATTCAATTAACATAAAACAAAAACCTGAAAAGAAAGACCAAAAATGTAACATTTTGAGATAATTGAAATTAATCGCAACAGTGTCATAAAATTATACAAAATTTAACGCAATATTGTCTAGACACCTTTTTTTTTAAAAAAATAAACCATGTACTTCATGAAAACAAAAAACAGATGCCTTGTCATTTTCTTATAATTTATCCATTTGAATTTTATGTACATGTACATTTAAGGCCACATCAAAAAGATGTTAGTCATGAAAATTTAAGCAATGTATCTTTTTTAATAAAAACAAGTGTAATGACAACTTCGATCAATGGCAACTATAAAGTGATTGAGTGAGTAACCTTGACCTTTAACTTGACCTTGAAGGCCCTTTATTAAGACTAGAATAAAAACAATTAAGAAAGAACTGTTAAGATTCCCTTTTTACCCCTTTCCTTGTTGGATTTTGTTTGATAAAATTTGTCCAGCTTTGAATTGGAACATTTCATTCTACTTCCAGTAGGTCAGTATAAAAATACTAAAATTAAGCCACTTCACAGAATACAGCCTTATCAGGTTAAACAAATGTGTAATAAGTCTGACCATGCCTTTTCACTGGTGACTAAGATCGGATCTGCTGATAGATCCACAAATGCTCCAACATTCAAAGAACTTTTTTGCTAAGACACTATGATTTTGATAAAGAATCAAAAATCACTATCGACAAATGTTTCCAATATTTTTAAAAATGACTGGTAAAATCCAGTATCATATCCAATGTTTTATTACCTTAATTCAATGAACAATATATTCCATGTAACGCTTATCCTTTTAAATGCAGTTTCCAAAATAAAATTTTAATCTTTTAGTTAAAAAAATGCTTTTTCAGTTCATCATCTTTGTAAAAAAAACACTTGATTTCATTTGAAAATTTATAAGGCGATTTGTACAAAAGATTACCTTAAGAATTGTTGTCCGGTAACTGTAAAATTGTAAATTGGATAAAGGTAAAAAAGAGTGAAATACATGGGAACATAATTATACAGATATAAAAAAAATAATAAAGAACACGTTTTAAAGTATACAGTTCAACTTATCATTTTGCAAGCAATTTATCTATTGTATTTTAATAAATAAAACAACATAATATTCTCTGAAAATAAACAAGTAAATACAAACACAATAGAATATTTGTAAATGAGTAACAACATCACTTGACTACCATATCTACAAATCACTGTTTAGTTTTAATTATTTATTTTAAGTTACACAACAACAGCAGAAAAACATATTAAGTAATAATGAAAGTATAATAGAAATTATTGGAACAAAATGTAACATAAACAAGAGAGCATAACTTTATATAATGACTATGTTGGCCACATTATTAATGATAAACACCTAACATTCCTAGTTTCTCAAATGGGACTTTTCCAATTTCATTTTGGAACAGTTCATTATCAATTTTAGGGTATATCAAGGTCAGAATTTGAAATTCACGGATGTGCAGCCTGGCTTTATACTGGCGGCAAAGACTTATCACTTTAGCCTTCAGCAAGGTAAAGGTTAGTGGACTTGTCCTTCTTGGAAAATGTCTTATTACTTTTGGGGATATCAAGACCGGAATGTAAAAATTAAGTCAGCTAACAATATAAAGCCTAGAAGGTTTCTTCATCAACTGAGGCTGGCATGATTGAATATTCTGTGATAATTTGGCCGCAGTCTGTCTGCATGACTAAATCATAATTTCCCTTTATTTCAATAAATAATCATGGCTTAATCCTTTAAATAACAAACACCATTACAGTTTATGTTGTAGAAAGCAATAAAAGCAAATTACACAATTTATAAAAAAAAAGTTATGTAGGTATCTTTTTTTTTAATCATTATTATTAAAGTTCGCATAATTTTTTTTCAAATAAGCAGTCTAGACAAAAAAGAGAGATATATATGTACAATTTACAACAAATGTAGTCTTCCTGCATTAAAGTAACAGTGAAATGGACTCACTGAAGTGAGGTGTGTTTGTATATGTACAAAGTATATATTACGCTTCAGAATTATATACAGCAAAGTTAGAAAAGAAAAACAACAACTTATAATCAAATATCGATAAATGATAGAAATATTTTTTTAAAAAAAAAGAAAAGGAAAAAAAATATATGCAGAACATACACGTAATTAATACCTGTGACAAATTCACTACAATGAAAAACAAAAATTATAAAAATGACAATAGATGAAAGTGAGAATTTACTGAATATCATGTGAACTAATTTTTTTCATACTTTCTTTCAAATCGGACTTTTGAAACATTTTCAACAATTCGTAAAACACTGTTCCGAGTTGGATTCCAAATTCTAAGGCATTGGGGAGGAGAAGGTTTTAACTGTTCAGTACAAAATACAGTGTATACTCCAGTACCAGCTGACATCACTAGCTACTGTAGAAGTTACTGCCGATTACTTTTTTTCCTAAACCGAGGTAAAAGAAGAAAATCACTTGCCAGCTATGTGAACATTCCTTCAAAAGACATATAGGTAAGAAATTCTAGTTTCTTATCACATTAAAACCAATTTAATTTCACAGCAACAGTACATTTGCAAAAGAACATTCTGTAAGACATTAAGTCTGAATCACTAATGACACTATATAATGCTAGGTATATAATAATGATAGGTATACATTTGTTTTTATCGTCTTTTTCTTTGACAAGTACTAATACAACATACAAGATGATCAACTAAATGGTCATTTACAGATGAGAAGTGAATTAACAACAACTTTTAAGTTTACAGAAATTTTGCTTTGTTTTCGTTTTTTCATTTACACATGATTTACAACACACTGGAGAAATGAACACAACATATGCAATATGGAAAAAAACACAAGCCAGTGTTTTCCCCTTAACAAATGCACAAAACCGGAATTGTTTACAAAATAATAAAATATCATATTCTGTTCTCAAGAAACATATTCATATATGAAACAACTAATTTACAGAATAGCATGCATGTTATACCTGTATAAGGTTGGGATAATTTGTAATCTAAGGGACATAATTCTATACACTATGGACATGGTACAGAGTAAACTCCCTTTGAAAAAAAAAGTGATGATGAAAAAGCTTGTACTTATAAAAATGTTAAAACTTGAAAATTTATATTCACAAATATCAAGCATTGATTTTTTTATCAACATAGAACTTTAAACGTTCCTCTTGCATTAAATTTCCACCTGAAATACAGATATCAAGAGATCAGAAAATAGGGGAAAATGTACAAAGCATTTCTTAAGCAGTCTATATTGATAATCATTAATGAACAATATTCCAAAGCTGGTGAATGCCAGAAAAAGGGGAGTGGTTCAATCATGTGTATGAATAAAATATTCTAAGAAAACTACTTGTTGGATTCAAATTTTGAGCAAATCTAAGCCTTCAAATTATACTTTTTATGAGGCATCATGTAGCATCCTAGTGATATATATACATGTACATCTCATTAAATATATAAATATATTTACCAGTATAACCGAAGTTAAGAAATCTGTTTATTAACATTGATATTCCTTATTTAATATTAATACTGTAAAGAAAGGATGAATTTGATACACATGTTATAAATTTATATATACATTTCGAACAAACCAATTGCTTCCATAAGTAGCAACTGCAAGCTATTTGATAGAAAGAAGCACTGTCTATAGTTGGAAAACATTTCCACACACAGAGATTTTTCATGCTAAGAAATTCAATGAAAATTTGTAAACAAAATCTATGCAAAAGACTAAGTCTTCATAGAAGCTGAAAATTCCTGATCAATATCTGACCAGTCTTGCACTTTGTTATGAATAATTTTATAAATTAATCACAATGAATTCATAATAAAGCCGCCTATCCGTGTCTCCATGTTTCAATCTTGTGTAACGCCAGTTTGATGGCTATGCCTGCTATGGTGACGACGATAAATAAAGCACCCGGAAAAAATCTTTCCTGCCTTGAGCATTCCTTGGAGAGATTGCTTTTTTGTTTTAATTTCTTTAACATCACTTACTCTAGTGAATGTCTTAGTTATAGAGTAATACAGCATCACTTATAACTGTTTCCACATATAAGAAAATTTCATCATACCAATTCAAAGAATAACTTTAAAATGTTAATTATAATCATATACACTGTAAGCCTGCCTTGGCTTTTATTTCAGACAATGTGTTATTCTATTATTTATTTTCTAAAATGGATTCTCGTAAGGCTTATGTAAAACACACTATAATAAATAATGACATATTTCACTCAAATGCAGCACTTTCTTCAGATTATGTTCCCGCACTCAACCTGAAAGTATTTTCTAGCGACCAGCACATATTTGTATAGGTTCCCAAAGTTTGTCCTTTTTTTGTAACTTTGCATCACAAACCATCCTCAAACTTTGCCATCAGCGCACTCTGCTCGTTCATATCAATCTGATTGGACATCTGAAAAACAAGTGTGAACATGAACTCATTATTCTCTGCAATATCAATAACCAGTCAACAGTTTAATAGTCTGGCTCACACTATACTGCTAGCAGAATTCTGACATTGGTTTAAACATATTTATTTAAGCTCGATCATAAAACTAAGCTTGATCGCAAAAAAGTTCTTGCAACTTATATTAATCACTTCCAGTCCGCTTCCTGGAACCAAACAGTACTGGTGTCATATGAAAAACATGGTTGTGACCCAATAAGGGCCCGAACTCATGATCCACGGGTTGAGAGGCAGACACCTTAACCACTAGGCCACCGCTCCCCTTCTGACATTAAACCTTACCTTGCTAGAATCACGTGATTGGCCTTTGCAATACATGCAATCTGACCAGGCTCTATACTGTTGGCTGCTCCATTTTTGTATTTTGTTAATAGAAGCCCTTTAACTTTATATAGACTGTACCAATTTCAAAACTGACCTTTGCAAAAATTCAAGAGGTTGACTGTAAAAGTACAGGATTCTTGTCAAGAATGATTTGATGAACTCTAGTGGTACCAGTTCACAATTTTAAGCAATTTCTCACATTTTTTATATCCCAAGATTTGACCAATTTCTCACACAAAATATTTGCAACTGGAATAATTTCTTCAATAATTATCATCTGGCCTGACACTCAATACAAAATAGTCTTATTTAAAAATCTTACTAATGTCTCAATATAAACTAATTGTTGTATTTATATCAAGCGACAATGGTGTATCAATCTCCAGATTATCCTGATCACGGAGATCAGGATAATTCTATTTACAGAAACAGGACAGTTTTCATTTCCTATGCAGTCTTATACCTAAAACTCAACAGGACATCGCGAATGCATGTATGTAAGCAAGCTCTTGTAAAATCTTATATTACACAGTTAAGCTGTTGTAAACATCAATATAATATACAATAAACATACTGCCTGTCTTCGTCTCCTCTCCTGCTCTCTTCTTCGTTCCTTCTCCCTCTCGGCTTTCAGCTTGTCTGCGTCACGTTGTTGATCTTTCTCTGTCTGTTGTATCTGGGCTGTACGTGCCATCTCTAGGGCATCCTCCTCTTCTCTTTCTCTGAAATCATTATCAACCACAGTTCATTAAATATACCAAATGTTTAAACAATGCTTTCAACAAACAAACATTCTTGTCTTATAATTAATCCTTAACAAAGGGATTTTTTCCATGTTCCATTTTTTCTAACTGTCCATCATTAATTTATAACCAAGATATAAGAGATCAAGATATAATTTTAACGTTATGTCAGCCAACAGTACCAACTAGTGGCATAGACTGCAATTACCACTGATAATGATCTTGGTATTAAGTTACACAAAATGCGCTATTGCAACTTTAAAGCTTAAATATACTTGTATAGTGGCAATATGTAAGGAACCTGAGCACAACCTTCAACCTTTTAAAAGCTAGCAGGCCAGCTTTCTCACAAGAAAAATACTGCTACATTCCTAGCAATCCGCTGTGAAATATAAATTATCTACATAGCCTTGCTTTGTATTTCGAAGGTACATACCGCTTTCTTTCTGTTTCTTGTCTTATTCTTTCTTTCTCTTCTTTCTCTTTCTGCAATCTTCGATATTCTTCCTGTTGTTTGATGGCTTTCTCCTGGTAAATAAATCAATTTTTACTCCATTCTACAGTTAAAAGTTAAGAATACCAGCTTACACTTACTATTTGAAATAATTATTAAAAGTGTAACTTCTTTCCAATAGCTAAAAACTCCCAAGTCTAGTTACTGATTACCTATTGTACCCATAAGAATTATTTAACCATTATACAATCAGATCTGTTTTACTGGAAAAAAGAGTTATTGAAAAAAATTTATGGGCAAACACTTGGCAATTATAAAAGAGTTGAGACTCTAAAATAATGACAACAACTGGACACAAAAATTTCAGCTAAGGAATAAGATTCTTTAATTCCTCACTTACCCTTTTCTCCTTTTCCTGAGCCTGCTTCCTGAACAACTCAAAACTCTTCGCAGACTCCTGCTTTTTGGCTGATTGTGGGGTAGAATCATTCAGTTTTGCAAGACTTGCCCAAGATCCGGTGTTCTTTAGCTTAATATCCTAAAAATAAATAACATTGTTATTACTATCTTATTGTCATTTCTACCTTTCCATCGTACTTTTCTTCCTTAAAATTTGAATTTTCTTCCTTAAAAGTAAAATATCCAATACTAGAAAGTTTCAACACGCCAGCTAATGCTTATGTAAATTAATACAAATTAAGAGTCTTTGATAAAATCAATACTTGAAAATCTACATGCCATGTCTGACAGTTCATTTCTGCACAACACTGAAAGAAAACATTTTTTGTTTTTATATTATATACCTTGGAATCCTGAGCTGGCTTTTTTGGAGCAGTAACTGGTGTCTTTGCTAATTCTGACTTTTTTTGTTCAAGTGAGCCAGCAGACCCTCCCCCATGACTCAACATTACACCAACACCACTTGCCACTGAAATAGTATAGATTTGTTTCACAAAATATAATATCTTATTCAGCCAAAAGCTTTGTGTGTTTTACTTGTAATTATATTGTTGTTATCTCTCAGCTGTGTAATCTGTGTTTACCAAATATGACTAGTACATGATTACGCATAATAACTACCCTTCACCCCAACTCTGTTAAAATATTTCAACATGATTGTCTTATATTAATTGCCTAATATTCCCTTATTTTAAAGTTTTCGGTTAGATTTTTCAATGGCATATCACCAGAAATTAAACTCGGAATTGTAAATAGACCAGGTTGTAAAATTTTGGTTTGTAATTATGAAACCAAAACTTACAGTAGTAGTAAGTAGATTTGTTACTTGTTTTTTCTTCTTCTTTTTTTTAACTCAAAAGATGTTTTTAAAAAAAAGAATACAGACCAACTTTTGTTCAAAATAGCATTAATTTCATCTTAGTTATTTCAACAATTATACAATATAAATCCAAACCAACATAATTATTATACAGATATATGCATAATGATTAAATAAACTGCCAATAAACTATCAATGATAAAACATAAAAAATGATGAAACTTTTTACCCATGACACTGGTTTACTTACAATGAGTAGCCCCTGGTGGCGGTGGCTTTACATGTTTCGGACTAGAATTAGGTAAATCATCTCCGATCGAGAACGTCGCCAATGGCTCGGCTATCCTCTCCTGAGATGGTTTAGTCACTGCTGCCGGCATAAACTCTTTATCCTGCTGTATTTTGATCGGAGAGCTGACAATGATTGGTGGAGAAGCTGACAGAGGCGGGGCCTGGATCGTGGCCATAGATTTTGGAGCGGTTGGTTGCGGTATTGAAGGCTGTGCATTCAAAGCAGGCTGGCGAGGTGTGTGTGTTGTATTCACAGGAGCTGATGAAGTTAAGAGACCTTCTAAGGTACGTTCATGAAGAGTTAAAGGAACTAAACAAAATAACAAACACAGAAATAGCATGCAGTTACGAAAAAGCTGACAAAACAAAACTTAAAACTAAACAACAATGAAATAAATACCAGTTAAATTAATACACAAAATAAAAGTAAACATGAAGAAACACATATTCACCCTTACATTTATCAATTTATTTTGACCATTAATTTAGGCATGACACTGAATTGGCCCAGTCAAAAGCATTAGGGGGCCAATGGCAAATATGGTTTAAACAAGTACATTCATATATGTAATGTAAATAAAGCATTATTCAGCCTTATTATCATCTATTTATTAAGAAATATTCAGTCCCCAATGACATTCAGTCAATGTTTTGTTGCCATCTCTAACAAATACACAGTTATGTTCTTAAACATGCCAGATGAAAATCACCTAATAAGCTAATGAATTAAATATAAATCTTTAAAAATTTTACCAATTTGCTAAAATAAAGAGTAAATGTATATGCTGATACCAAAACAAATGCATAAAACAAAATAAGGTCTCTTCACTTGAATCATGCATTTTGCATGACTAATTAATTTAGATATTTTTGCAAACCTACTTCTAGATGGCCATATCAAATAATATTTATAATAATGTGACTTAGAACTACAGTTCTCAGTATTATACTTTGTTATTTGTGATGTTTTTCATATATTTTTCATAAAAATAAATGAATACCTGCTGTTTTATTTTGAGGTTTATTGGCAGGTACAGTGATGGGTTTATCAGGTTGCTGCGGTAATGTATGCACTGCAGGATGTACTGAAATAAATATTATTTATCATATTTCATATGTGCATTCAGTCATTGAACTGTAGTGTAATTTTCAACTGTAGTGTAATTTTCAAGATAAGCATTCATGAATTCAATTTAAAACACTTGTAAAATTGTACAATTACTTAATACAAACAAATTTAACCATGAAATTGATATCAGCTGGTAACGAGTGTCATGTGGCAAATTATAGAGTTTGCAGCTCTATGCCAAAACATCAATCCAAACCGGCCCACGGATTTCTTGGTAATGATTCCTCGATTATTATTAAAATTTAAGTGCAACTTGTTTAATATTACAGTTTCACAGAAATATTAAAGTCATTGAAAATACTATTTCATTTTTCAGCTCAAGTATTTAAGACATTAATACATATCAGAGACTGGTTTCAAGTGTGATAATCACCGCTAAATGAACAATGTCTCAAACACTTATGACCTTGGGGTTATTATTTATTTAGCTGGCCAATTATCACCTACCAACCCTAGGCTACTCTACCGTGTATTAACCTCTTCATATTTGGTGGGATTTAAACCCATAGTGGCCAAGTAAATTAAAGTCATGAATCTTAACCACTCAACTCACTCCAACAAGATATTATATATCACATACTAACCTATTTCAGGCTTTGGTTCCATCAGCGTACTGTTTGTAGCTGCCGTCACATCGACTGACTGAACCGACACAGTAGGAACTTTTGCTGGGATGATATTTGCTGCTTTCTTCTGTTCACTTGTCTGAGGTCTGTTTGGTTGTTTATTAGAGAAACTTTGTGCTGAACCATTTCTCATTTTGCCCTCCGGTGAAACCATTACTGTGTTGTTACCACCTATAGTGAGTTTCATGTTCGGGGACATCATGCCATTTTCCTATAAATTTTAGGCCAAAGTTTAAAATTTTGGCCATATGTAAATTGCCCACTATTACTAGGATCACAATTTAACAGTCTGAACCAACACAAACGAGATATCAATTGATGTATTGTACCACATTTTAGTTGAACAAGATGTCAATTGTGCATTTTTACAAGTGGAATACCTCAAACAATCTTTTTTGTTTTTATTCCAAGCGCAACATGTCAGGACAGTAGATCCAACAACTTTTTGCAAGTTTTAGACTTAATTCTTTAATATACACTGTACATTTGTATATAGTTGATCGTATCTATTAATTTTATAAATTTATAACGCTAGTTTTACAGTAGGAGCAGGGACTTAAAAAGCAAAAATGGTTAAATTGCTCGAAAGTATTGCAGGACAAACAAATGTCCGGTATGAAATCCATGACCCTTGGGGTCTTGGCAGGTAGAACTCATCATGGTACATTCCTGTTTGTTTTGGATACTACAGGTGTAAGGACTTCCTTGTTATTAATGTTCAAGGTTATAAGTTTTCCTTCTTCAATAGGATCTAACAAACAGACCCAAAACATTACATCCTCCTAATGCAATGCCAAGGCTTTACTAGTATACTGTTTCACAGACTGTATGTTTGATCAAATGTGATTGGTAAATGTAGATAATGCTAAATTAATATCCCATTTGAGCAACTCAATGTTCATACTATTTTTTACAGACTTACCTTCAACATCTTGTGCTTCTTCTTTTTCTTTGGAGACCCTGTGAACAGTAGATTTACTCCTTTCAAAATGTATACTTCTAATTACAATACTCTCAAGTTATATTAGTACACAGAGCTCTTCAGACAAATGTCATGGAACTTTTACATTTTATCAACTTTATTCCAAAGTTACTAAACTGATTCTCTTTCAAGATATCTTGTTTTAAGATGAAATTTGCCTTGGTGAACTAGTGGAGCTAAGCCCTTGATCATCGATGATTATAAAGAAGATAGCGTTATAACAGGGCAGAGTGCTACCAGGTGACAGTGTATCTTATTTAATATCTCTGTAGCAGTTCAGTAATTATAGTGGACACCATAATGAAACCTCTGGTGTAGTTACAAAATTAAGACAGCTCAACAAATGCTAACAGAATGACAGACAGGATGCTGTGAGTAGGGACAAACTACCCAGCCAAATGGATTCTGCATTATCTCCTTGAGATATCATTACATCCATATGGTTCGAAAGTTTAAGTGGACAAGAAATTGGTGGCTTTAACAATAAGCATTCAGCTGATACCTTCATCGTCAAGTGGGGCACCTGGCCCCGTGTTCACAAAAATTTAAGGATCAGGATCAAATTTAAAACCTCTAATATTCTTCATTATTTATTCTCATAGATTAAATATCTAATATTAATTTGATAAAACTGGACTTCCAATAGCAAGTTTATGAAATTTTGGAATAAATTTATTATTTTTGCAAGATATTTTACAGTTGATCCAAATATTGATCCTGATCCTTAAAATGATCTTTATTTTGATCCGAATATGTTAGTATTTGTTTTGTTATTTGTTGATTTTATCCGAAAATAGTTTGGTTTCTTTGCATATCAGCAATTTTTTACGTTTTGAATATTTACCATTTAATTCTAGCAAAACAGGATTGATTTTAGTAACATAGAACAATGAAAATAAAATCAGGATCAGAGGACAAGGGCAACAGTGTCGCAAAATACACCCTTCACAAAAGCTTTTGACAGAGATGTAGGCATTATAGATAAGCATATAGGAGATAAGCTCTCAGCAATATTTGGATATTTTATCAACTCTCGTGACCTTGACCTTTCAAATATCACCAAAATTACATGTGTCACACAATCATGTAGTCATCATATTTATTATTTCTGTTACAATCCATCTATAAATGATGACTAATTGGTCCTTGTACACATCTTCTGTTTTTTATCTTAACTTTGACCTCTCTAGGTCTTTGGTAGCAGGGACCTGGATTTTGCGCGCAATACTTAGCCTCACAATGGTGAACATTTGTGCCAAGTTGCATTAAAACCCCCCGATGAAAGTTTTGCTCCTAGCAAGCATATTTCAATGATCTCTAAGTGTGACCTTTAACCTACAGATCTGGTTCATGCACGTGATACTGCTTCAAATAGTGGAAAAACATTCTATTAAGTTTCATTAGAATCCCGCCATGGGTGTAGGAGATATGCTCTGGACAATATCTCTATTTCATTATCTTTTAGCCTTGCATATATTGACCTTATTACATATATCAAAGCCTAAATCATGATAATGACCATTTGTGTTTCAATCCCTCAATAAATAATAACTTAATGTTCAAATACACATTTTCATATATTAATCTGAACTTTGACCCCTATGTGTGACCTTGACCCCAGGGACCTAAATATTGCTCCTGACACTGCCTCACAATGGTGAACATTTGTGCCATGTTAAATTGAAATCCCTGTATGCATGATTGAAGAAGTTTTGCTCCCGACAAGGGTTTTTCCATGACCTCCAAGTGTGACCTTGACCTTTGACCTGGTTCATGCTCACGACACTGCTTCACATTTCTATGAAGTTTCATTAGAATCCCTCCATGATTGTGAGAGATATGCTTTGGACAAAACCTCTGTATTTTTATCATCTTTAGTGACTTTGACCTTGCATATATTAACCTAGATTACATTTTCACACCTGACTCAATGGTCCAAATATAAATTTCATCTGAACTTTGACCCCTATGTGTCACCTTGACCCAAGGGACCTGAATTTTGCACATGAAGCTCAACCTCACAATGGTGAACATTCATGCAAAGTTATATTGAAATCCCTCTATGCATGTAGAAGTTTTTGTCCGGACAAGTGTTTGTAAATGACCTCAGCGTGACCTTGACCTGGTTCATCTTTTGACAGGTGTAGCTTCTCATAGTGGTGAACATTTTTATGGAGTTTCATTAAAGTCCTCCATGTGTGTAGGAAATATGCTCCAAACAAAATTGGATGAACTTACTAAAAGTATATATGTGAGAAGTTATAATGAGATCAATCTATTAATTGGTTATTCCACATGGTTTGATGCAGTTACCTTTTCATTACGTCTAATTTATATCAGAATATATGACCTTTCTTTAGTCTACTCATTTCTACACCAGGGACAGACTTGGAAGGTTAAATTTCTTAAAGCAAACTGTAATCATCGAAATATGACACTACTGGTTTAATAGTTTGGTGTATAAAGTAAGACATGCACCTGTGTGCCACAACATATCTAATGGTCTATTGGGGTTGAACAGGAGTTTTCATAATCTTATGAAAATATAACCAGGGACGGAGGGACAAATAAGTAGTTACCCAATCTTACTAGTAACTTGTAGTGGCCTTAACTGTTTAAACAAATTTTTTGATCTCTGTAATTTTAATGCCCGACTCATTTAATGTAATGGCCGACTGAAATTCAGCTGCATATTTTTCATCATTTCAAGTCCAACTACAGTAAGTCGCTTGCCTTTAAAAATGTAAATTTTTAAATGGACAATAAATATTGAGCACAACGATGGCAATTGTCTGGCCCCAATACATCTGTCTTTGAAGTAAAGGTATGCTTTAATGACCTGGAAGTATTATCTTCATCCTGTGATTTTTCTTAAAGGTCTGTCTATAGGATTCTACATTATGCTCTTTTTGTCCATTAATAAACAAACAATTTCATAACTTCCGCCAAAAGCCAGTATTTCCACAGCTCTTTTACACAGATGAGGTGACATTTGGAATCAAGATCATTGATACATTTTCAGAGTTCAAAAACTACAAAAATAAAATTCAGGTTCAGTCCTAAACAGATTTTTAACTTATAACAGTACATTCATTTATATCAACTTTCATCGTGTTTTTATACATCATAGCTCTCAAAATCTGCCAGTGCCTAAACACCAAATGCCACCTATACACCTGAGCTGCATAATAACTAGGGGAAATGTGTTCATCCTTTGAGAAATGAGGTAAAGTACAAACAAAGTACAAAGTATATATTTCAATAGTTTATTGTGATTTACGAATAAAAATGCTGATGACTCATTTACTATGTATATCTATAAAATGACTTATTTACAATTGCAAAATGAATGATTTTTTCATCATAAAACAGTACAAAATAGAGGAAAAAATAATTCTAACAAATAAATGACTTATGACATAAAGATTTTTTTCTGTACAACTCATATTTTAAACACTAGTTATACAAAAAAATTAATGATACATGATTTTTTTTAAAAACTACATTTACACATTTTCCTTTAACAAGTACAAACAAAACTTAAGACTACAAAGAACACAAATTGGACAAACTTTTGCTGTAAATTTATGCAATCAGGTAAAGCTGTTTAAAGCCATCTCTAGAGTATGCAGATCTCTGATACAAAAAAAAAATGCAGAGTATA
This sequence comes from Ruditapes philippinarum, assembly GCF_026571515.1. NCBI lineage: Eukaryota > Metazoa > Mollusca > Bivalvia > Venerida > Veneridae > Ruditapes > Ruditapes philippinarum. Next base: position 50,861 of record NW_026857668.1, read on the forward strand.
AAAAATTCAATGTCTGAAAATTTACAAATGTTTATCAGTTCAAAAGAAACAGAAATAATTGTTGACAAAATATATCTGTCGAATGTGATCCGAACAATGTACATATCGCAGAGAAACCTTTTAGTGTAAAGCCTTTCAGAGTGCACAATGTTTCAAATTGAGACCAGCCAAATCCATTCTACTCCCTACTTTCTTTTAAGTATCTGTCTTGGATCACAACATTTTTTTCTTTCTAGCTCATTAGTACAAGTTTAATTTATACATGCGAAACACATTTTGATATCCTTGACAAGTCTTTAAATAGTATCACGACAGACAGCAGTGTAAAAGTTACACAATTTGAGTTGCACAGAAAAGTACATCTTTGTTGAAAAACAACAAAAAAAGGGGGGAAAAATAATCTTAACAATCTATGGTCACATATACAGAATAAATGAGCCAGGTAACAAAAAACTTATCAAAAATGACATTATCTACAACCAATGGTTTCGTCTCTAAAATGATAAGATACAAAAACCAGCCCAAGATTTTGGCTAGCCTCAAAGGATGAACACATTTCTGCACTCAGGCTGTTATAATAACACAACACACACTTTGTGTGCCAATCACATTTTCAATACATAATTGGTTTGGTCAGATACTTCATTGTAGTCAATGTAACAACACTGAATTCAAAGAAACCCTGAATACCGATATTAGCAGTCAACTTCCTTTGCACACTTACAAATCTAGAGTATCATTTTCTAATAATTTCCAATTGTCAGTCCAAATATTTTTTTACAACCACACTCTCTGTAAATTAAAGATTTACTGTTACAAAATTAACATGAAATATCTGACCAAAAATATATGCTGCTATTTCCTTTTTTCCAAAGAAATGCAAACATTTTCAATTGGTGGTATAAATATTTATATTTAACAATATCAAATAAAATTTTAACATATGCCATTTTCATTTCTGTAACATTTATCTACTTTTTCAGTGCTAGGAAAAAAACTTTTAGGTTAAACAAATTTACAATATTTATTAATTCAGGAAATAATCATATAGTTAATAGCAGCGTTAAAAATTTTCCGTTTTTAATCCCCCCACTATCAATTGAAATTTAGATTGTTAGGAATCAGGAAACTATATCTTTAGCACATAATAAAATCCTTTTTAACAAAAAGAAACTATCATATAAATTTACAACAAACATTTCTGGGCAGTCACTTTTACAATACTGTTAGTAATTAAACGCTTTTACATAAATAATCCGTAGATCATCAAGAAACTTATCAGTGCATTTCATTTTATTCATATGCTAGACAGGTTTCACTGAGAACTAGGAAATGTTACGATTAGAAATTTTTTTAAATGGCACAGTTGTAGTAATTAATGAATTACATGATATATGAAAACAAGCAAAGACATCAAATACAATATAAGGATTTCAGAGTTAATAATACAGATTTGTTAAACCTTACAAGCAGCCCTTACATTAACTGTTGACAGCAATTGTAACAACGTCTGCATTATATTACCATTGATATAACGCATGCAAACTGATCTAATTTTAACAAGGTGCCTAACTTTTATAAGGAACATTTCAACGCAACCTTATTCCTTTAGAGATTAAACTCAAAATTGTTTATGTCTAGCCAATAAACCCGATTACATCTTAATACAAAGGTTTTTAAGCTTTCAATTTGCATGAATTATAACAAAGGGTGGAAACAGTTTTAACAGTTCATACATCAGATCTTAAGTACTTGTTTAAAGCAACTCATCAAAGTAGGTGATGTATACCCAACCAAGAATTAACAATTTTCATTCATTTTACTATGGGCCAGCCAATCAAACTTCTGCCAAATATAAAAAAAATTAATAATGTGTTTCCAAAAATAATTTCTACATGAAATTTCAAACTTAAGAAAGTGGTTTGATAAAAAATATGTGTTACCGAAGATAAATATGAAATGTAAGGAAGTTAAATAGCCAAAACAGGAAGAAATAATTTAATTATTCACTTGAGCAACTTTTAATTTGTTTAAGAATCAAAATAACAAGTGCCCAATATTTCACACTAAAATGATAATGCGAGCAACAAGTGCTTGAAATATTACCACTTTATCGATTGGCATGGACTGCATTTAACAAAGCCAGTTTTAAATCTTTTGGAAAATATTTTCACTCTTGTTCAATTACATAGAAAGTTTGTTCAAACACTGAATAAGACAGACATGTAAAAAAGGTTAGATGAAGTGATGTCTAACCTGACTCAGAGTCGCTCGAGTCTGAACTTGATGAGCTTGAGTTAGAGGAGGACTCGCTCTCTGAGCCACTACTACTGCTGGAACTGAGACGACTTGCACCTCCAGAGACATCCATATCACCTTTATCACCTTCTGAAACAATTAATGTCAAATGTTAAATATGTTTTTGTACAATTAAATCGTTTCTACCCTCAGTCTGATTATAAATATTCTAGTTAAGAAAGCGAGGGATTTTCAAAAATCATAATGCTAAAGTATGTTTCTTATTGTAAATTTTCATGTCACAAGGTCATGAAACAATCTGTGTTATAAAAACTAGCAGACTGGGATTAATCAATGTATTTTTCTCTAGCCAACCCTGATTGAGTCAAATGTCAATTAGAACACCTACTCTGCCCAGGGAAGGCTTTAAACAGCATTTCAAATTTTATAAATTCTGATAATGTCACAAGGTCATGAAACAATCTGTGTTATAAAAACTAGCAGACTGGGATTAATCAATGTATTTTTCTCTAGCCAACCCTGATTGAGTCAAATGTCAATAAGAACATCTACTCTGCCCAGGGAAGGCTTTACACAGCACTTCATATTTTGAACTAGAAATGTGTCCATAGGACACGGATGCCCCCACATGCCACTGTTCTGTCAATCTTATGACTCTAGGTCAAATATTTTTTGGACTACATGTGCCACAAGTTGAAAACTAAAAATCAACAAAGGGCCATAATTCTGTTAAATTTGGTCGCAGCAAAAATTCCTTCCTTTACTGCCATCTACACATTAAGGTTGTTAATCCCTGGAAGTTTAAGCAAAATCTGCCATCCGGTTTAAGAGGAGTTGCGTTCACAAAATTTCTACATAGTATATAGTGAAAAAATCAACAAAGGGCCATAATTCTGTTAAATTTGGTCGCAGCAAAAATTCCTTCCTTTACTACCATCTACACATTAAGGTTGTTCATCCCTGTAAGTTTAAGCAAAATCTGCCATCCGGTTTAAGAGGAGTTGCGTTCACAAGATTTCGGGACGTACGGACGGACGGACTTACGGACGGACAAGTGCAACGCTATATGCTCCCACATTGTGGGGGCATAATAAAAACAAAATTTAACAATTTTATAAATTCTTATAATGTCACAAGGTCATGAAACAATCTGTGTTATAAAAACTAGCAGACTGGGATTAATCAATGTATTTTTCTCTAGCCAACCCTGATTGAGTCAAATGTTAATTAAAACACCTACTCTGCCCAGGGAAGGCTTTAAACAGCATTTCAAATTTTATAAATTCAGATAATGTCACAAGGTCATGAAACAATCTGTGTTATAAAAACCGGCAGACTGGGATTAATCAATGTTTTTTTCTCTAGCCAACCCTGATTGAGTCAAATGTTAATAAGAAATCTACTCTGCCCAGGGAAGGCTTTAAACAGCACTTCATATTTTGAACTAGAAATGTGTCCATAGGACACGGATGCCCCCACACGCCACTGTTCTGTCAATCTTATGACTCTAGGTCAAATATTTTTTGGACTACATGTGCCACAAGTTGAAAACTAAAAATCAACAAAGGGCCATAATTCTGTTAAATTTGGTCGCAGCAAAAATTCCTTCCTTTACTGCCATCTACACATTAAGGTTGTTAATCCCTGGAAGTTTAAGCAAAATCTGCCATCCGGTTTAAGAGGAGTTGCGTTCACAAAATTTCTACATAGTATATAATGAAAAAATCAACAAAGGGCCATAATTCTGTAAAATTTGGTCGCAGCAAAAATTCCTTCCTTTACTACCATCTACATATTAAGGTTGTTCATCCCTGTAAGTTTAAGCAAAATCTGCCATCCGGTTTAAGAGGAGTTGCGTTCACAAGATTTCGGGACGTACGGACGGACTGACAGACGGACAAGTGCAACGCTATATGCTCCCACATTGTGGGAGCATAATAAAAACAAAATTTAACAATTTTATAAATTCTGATAATGTCACAAGGTCATGAAACAATCTGTGTTATAAAAACTAGCAGACTGGGATTAATCAATGTTTTTTTCTCTAGCCAACCCTGATTGAGTCAAATGTCAATAAGAACACCTACTCTGCCCAGGGAAGGCTTTAAACAGCATTTCAAATTTTATAAATTCTGATAATGTCACAAGGTCATGAAACAATCTGTGTTATAAAAACTAGCAGACTGGGATTAATCAATGTATTTTTCTCTAGCCAACCCTGATTGAGTCAAATGTCAATTAGAACACCTACTCTGCCCAGGGAAGGCTTTAAACAGCACTTTAAATTTAGAATAAAAAAAAATTTAACAATTTTATAAATTCTGATAATGTCACAAGGTCATGAAACAATCTGTGTTATAAAAACTAGCAGACTGGGATTAATCAATGTATTTTTCTCTAGCCAACCCTGATTGAGTCAAATGTCAATTAGAACATCTACTCTGCCCAGGGAAGGCAAACATACATGTAATTATCCATTGCATACAGTCCTAGGCTTCTTTTAGGTTGGGATTAATGTCACAGACACATTGATCTTTCCTTGTGGAGATACTGGATCCAATCTCTCTGCATAGAACCATCTACCTATCACAAGTATATTTCCACAGCCCTAGACTCAACTGAAACTGTATTCAAGTCACCAACCTCAACTATACTTTGAAATGTGCTTCTTCATAAACCGATACCAACTATTTTGTGACTAAATACAATGCACCTTCATGTTACAACAATACATTTCTTTCATCGGTATACATGTACCTTTTTTAGAACTTTTCTTTGCTGCACTTCCACCAAGTTGACCCGTTACATCCTGCAAACGTTTTTCTAACTCTTGCCGTTTTTCCTGCTGCACCTGCTGTTTTGATTTTCCAGGTGTTCGCTTTGCTGCAAAAATAAAATTAATAATGACATTTTAGATGAATTAATTAATGGAATTTTAACACCCAGTAATTGCTGTGGATCAAGACGATAATAAACTTACATATGAAATTAATTGGTGATTATTACGACTTAAAAGTTAAACAAATACAGTGCTAGGTTTTTGTCAAAAAAAATCCTGCATTGATGGTTGCCAAATACCTCTCCGTGTACAAACTTCGCGTCAAGGACCTCATTGACCGATAAAAATCTTACTTTACTGATAGTCTGAGGTCAATTACCTCTATGAGTCTTGCCAGTCACTAGGCTATTGAAAACTAAGTCCACATAACTAGCTTATCAAAATTTTTATAGAAAAAATAAGCAGAGTTAAACAAAACAACTTGAACAAAACCATTACTTACTGTAACTTCTTGGCCTCTTTTTCAAACAAGACATAACATAGGACTCCAACTCTCTCAAAGTTGATGGTTTGAGTGTTTCAAAGTCTATCTCAATCTCGTCTGGGTTAGAATCTCTCAAGGACGGTTCTCTGGACTGTATAATATGCACCACTCTACCAAGCTTATCACCTGCAAGAATATAAACATGAATGTACAAAATTTAAAAGGGACACACAATGATCAAATGAAAAATTAATGATCAAAAGAAAAAAATTGATTATAGCAAATTCCCAACAATGCAAATTAATTGATTTTGATCAAAAATCATTTTTCTACTTTTGTCTCTCATACTTATACAGGTCTACATATATATAAGATTTCCAACAGAACTTGGAATAAACAAATAAACCTGACAGGGGGGTGCAATATGTGGACATAACCAGTCATCAATTTTCAGGATTACATCTCAGAATAGCGTATAGGATCAGTCATCACATAATTGTTCCTAATTGCAGGTTTGTCCTCATTGATGTAAAAATAGCTATTTGAATTATTAGTTATCCCAAGAACATCACATTCTCATTCCCCAAACCCTCAGTTCTTTTAAAACCATGCAAATCCCCTAAAATTTAATTTACATAAAATCTTTTCTTCCCCTTGAACAAAATTACTGTTATTTTTCCCCAAATGTAAGGGAATATACTTTTGTCAAGTATACAGGGTTGTCATTAACATTTTTTGCAGAAGGTTTGTTTTGAACTTGAGGCGGTCATTTCTGTCTTTATCATGCATAACAAAGAGTGTTTTCTTAATTTTGAGACGGCCCATAATGCATTTGAGACAGGCATTTTGGCCTCCTGCCGCCTCTTAATGACAACCCTGAGTATAAAACACATTTAAGAACAGCATAGATCTCTGATTGCCAGACACATAAGATTATGAAAAGGGCATAATTTTAACATTTTTAAATTTTATAGAAATATTTCATTAGATATAGCTTTAAGCGATTTTTTTCCTTATATAAGATGTACCAAATAACGAACCCATTCACAATCACGAACGGTCGTCTTTGTGTTGATGTATTGTTTAACTTAAAATGCAATCTTATTGCCGATATTGAAACCGAAAGTTGAATTGCTTCCAATTTATGTCACAAATTTTTTTCTATTACAGTTTAATCAAGTAAATGTACAAAATGGTAAAACTATATGTTAAACAAGGGTCTTTTATTTAGATAAAACCAGAATTAATGGGAATTTGAGAATCTAAACTTAGTGGACAAAGATTTTTCAATCTGAATGAATTTAGCTTAGTCTTTCAGTTGTAAGGTTAACGAATGATGACATTTTTCAGCAAAATAGTAAGTTTTAGAACATATTTATTTTAATCAAGTTGTACATTGCAAATATATCTGATATAAATACAAGGTGTTAATCCGGTTATAGTGAAACAGACGAAAAATGCCCTCAAAGAAGGGTCCGCTCAAAAAATGGTAAATTCTTTGTGAAATATCTGAAAAAAGGGTCATTTTGGTTAAGAAACAAATTCACAATTTGGATATTTTCTTCATAATTGTTACGGTACCTGACCCATTCACAATTTAAGGAAAAAATCGCTGGCTTTATACCCTTTAACCTTATTGTAAGTAAAGTAATGAAATCGAAAAACTGATTGAAAAAGCACATCTCAGAATAGCGTATAGTAGCAGTCAGTACAATATAGTTCCTAATTGCAGGTTTGTCCTCATTGGTGTGCTTTTGTTACAATTTAATCATTATTCTCTTAAAGGTCAGGGCTTCATTAAGTTTCAAAATTTGGAAGTCAGACTGTTAAAATCTTTGATTTTTGAAGTCAAATTATATAGGTAAAGAAGAAAAAGTATTAAATTTTTGGAAGTCACAAGCCAACATCAAGGAGTAAATGACTCCCAAACTACAATTAAGGTATTAAGTTCTCATACAGCTTATACTTTTCCCATTGGTGATCAATTTTAACAATAACTTTTATCACAAATGAACATAGAATGGTCTGTTTTCTATATTTCTAAATATTCTCCACAATGCAATTTTTTCCTATCTATTGGCCTTGCCTCTAATACACTAAAAGTGAAGAACTGCCATATTTCTAAGACAATTTATCTTACTGGAAATTGTACAAGTTAACCTTGTGGTAATACAGTGGTATATTAATAATTTAGAAAACATTAATCTACAAACACTGATTGAAAAAGCACATCTCAGAATAGCGTATAGTAACAGTCAGTACAATATAGTTCCTAATTGCAGGTTTGTCCTCATTGGTGTGCTTTAATGACTTTATTCTCTCCAAAAAATTAAGTTCTCCTACAGCTTATATCTCCATTTTATCAGAAGACTCTAGATAGTCTTCTAATATTTTAAGTTTTACATAAAATGGTTCCGTTTTCTTTATTTATTGTTTTTCTGTTTTCTAAATTTCTGTTTTCTAAATTTCTAAAATTGCTCAACAACACTAGTTTTGCTCTATGTATTGGCCATACCATAACTACCCTAAAAGAGAAGAAAAGCATTGCCCTTACAAATTGTAATTTCTATGATGATTTTATCATTTATCTTACTCATAATTGTACAAGTTAAGCTTGTGGTATGTTATAAAATCTTTGAATACAGATTTATATTGTAAAAGCACATCTCAGAATAGCGTATAGTAGCAGTCAATACAATATAGTTCCTAATTGCAGGTTTGTCCTCATTGGTGTGCTTTTGTAACAATTTAAAGGGTTTTCTCAGTCCAAAGACTAAGTCGGTAAGTCATATTCTCAATATATTTGTGATAAGTCTCAATTGCTCAAGCTGTATTTGTTCATTTTTTTTTATTATTAAAGAACAGAGTATAAATTGGATACCCGCCATTTTGATAAATAAACGGTGAAGTGTTTCTGCTAGCTTAAGTTTATGGGGGTTATCAAATTTTTAAGGTCCATCAATTTTTGAAATGTTACGACTCTGATATAAAGGAAGTCTGAAAGCCATTTTCAACTTTAACTTTGGCTTGTTGGCAATAGCAGACATTCAAGCTACTAGCAACTTTAAAGCATCAGAAATTCGTACTATGCTAATTGTATGGAATGGTATGGAATCTTCTTTTATACTCGACCATTGAAAGTGAAAGTAGTAAAAGTTGTGACCTGAAAAATGCAGGTTTCTTACGTTGTGTCATGTCTCAATAAAGAATCACACTCTAGGGTAAACACTGGTCACCAAAAATTGTGAAGAAAAAAAAAATCTGTACTCCACAGATTTAATGCAAAATATGGCAATTACTTTCACAGAATACAAAATCTCCATCTTATCTAAGGTTATATCAATGACATGTTATTAGATCTCAAATAGCTAAGATGCTTAACACTTTCATTCAAGTTTATCCTACTTCTCATAATAGCTTACAGAACCAGACAAAACTTGTTGAAGTTACTCAATGATATTATGTCCTCATTGAAATGCTCAAGGAATTAAACGAAAAGGGAATTTTATAATATCCTACATTTGTCTATTCACAGATATAAAAACAGAAACTAATACTTTGACACCTTTCTTTTATAGTTTAAACCAAAACTAATTCTACTGCTTAGTCAAGTTAGTGCAAAAACTGGTGTATATTTATCATTGAATTTGCCAGTTTAGCACAAAATTATTTTGCACAAAGCAAGAATATACTATACTGTAGACATTTTCATTGTACAAGTATTTCTTTTTAAAATGATGAATACCTTTATCAATGACTCCCACTAAATACCTACCTGCATTTAATATTAAATCCATGAAATGATATAAAAATCCAATTATCACTATCATACTTCACAAGCTTCATTACTCTTAACTTACCCGGCAATTTGTTTATATCCAAACTTAATTGTCTTTTTTCATCGTAAGTCATTGGTTTTGCATTATCCTCATCGTCACTATCAAATGGAACAGGATAACTAGAAGGAGTTTTTAGAGCTTTTTTACCACCACTACCCTTACTACCCGCCCGTTTTCTTTTCTCACTCGGAGTTTTAGTCACTTTTTTGTTGGATTTATTAGTAATTTTTTTTGCACTGTTCAAGTCTGTACTAGTGGTGGTTGCCACTGGTACGGGAATAACAGAAGCAGTGGGAACGTCAATTATTTTATCAATTCTTTCTTTATCACGCTCACGATTTTTCTTTCTTTTCTTTTTACGTTCAGTCTTTTCTTTTAATCTATTCATATGTTCTTGTGTAAGTCTTTGTAACTGGTCCTGAAGCTCTTTCACCTGCAAGGTTTATTTAAACATATTTTAATTACAATGACAATAAAACACAACATAAGTTTCAAACTAGACCTTTTGAAATTTGTATAAAAATCATAATTCATGTGGTGGTATATTTCACATCAAAAACGGAAAGAGAAATTAACAAAGCATTCAATGATCAGGGTTCTCACTAGGACTTTAAAACATGGAGTCCATGGACTCCCAACCCTGAAAAAGTTGGAGTCCAAAAGCGTGTCGCAATTAATATGTTTACAGATTAGTCATTCAATGCTCACAATAGCATTGCTGATATTTTGAATCTTCAAGAGACTTCCGAAGTTTATAGTTATTCAAAAGAAACTCTGAACTACATTGTATAATTATTGTTTTGTTGTTAGCATTTATTATGAAATTATTTCATTATAATGCATCAACATATGGAAATCGCTTTGTTTTTTTCACTTTTATACCAAACCAAATTTTATTCTGGTTAAATAAGTCCACTCTAAAGACAAAAAGTTTATATTTGTAAAAAAAAACGTAAATGTATATAGGCAGCGTTTAGCGGAATGAATAGGAAAATCGTGTACAGCTTCACACAGTGTGTAAGAGATTCATCCGAGAACCCTGAATAATGTGAAAATCAGACTGGTAAATACTTTCTCTTTAACATACTGTGCATTTGACTTCCCAGTTGCAAATGCAATCTTAGTAATAGGGTGTCAATTCTCCATTAGAATGTTGCAACCAGTCGGATTGGAACAAAGTCAGTCAAATGAATTTTTGGCAAGGTATGAAACAGACCTACGTACCATTCACAAGACTATAAATTTCCACCATGTGCAATCAAATTTTACAAGAACTTACTAGACTTGCAACTTTTAGGTATAGATCAATATTATCAATATTTGAATATTAAATACCATATTTAATACCTACTTAAACACTACATTTCATTATTCCTCAAAAACTTAGCGGTCTAGTTAGAACTTTAAAGTCAAAAGAAAGACCAGTGCTAACTTTAACATCAAAATGCAGTCAGCCCAGATCAAAGTCATTCTAGGCAGACATTCATTCCGACTGTACAACACAGCCAGCAAGTCATACCTAGTCAGATGACACGCATAGGATCATCAGTCTACATTTACATGGAAATTAGGGGATATCCTTAACATCATATAAGTTGAGCTAACCTACTATCATAATTCTCTTAAGGATCTGTTCTTCATGTTATAACTAGAGTAATCAGAGCGATTCTTGGTTCATATTTTGCCTCGGCAATTGCAAGAAACAACTCGCCTACAATAAAACATTGCAATGCGAATGATTCTCATTTAAGTCTCGGCAAATCAGATGAAGCGCATGATAGTGGTCATCATATTACTACTAGCCCTCATGAAATGAAAATTCAGTTACTAAATCTGCCCGTTATTATACTTCTTAATTCTGTACCAAATCATTTCTTAAAGTGTTGAAACTTAAAGGATTTGTTTGTGATAATAACTATATAATCCATGTATAGAGTAATCAGAGCGAATCTTGGTTCATACTTTGCCTTGGCAATTGCAAGAAACAACTCGCCTACAATAAAACATTGCAATGCAAATGATTCTCATTTAAGTCTCGGCAAATCAGATGAAGCGCATGATAGTGGTCATCATATTACTACAAGCCCTCATGAAATGTAACTTCAGTTACTAAATCTGCCTGTTATTATACTTCTTAATTCTGTACCAAATCATTTCTTAAAGTGTTGAAACTTAAAGGATTTGTTTGTGATAATAACTATATAATCCTTGTATAGAGTAATCAGAGCGATTCTTGGTTCATACTTTGCCTCAGCAATTGCACAAAACAATTCACCTACAATAAAACATTGAAAGGCAAATGAGTTATGCAGGCCTTGGCAAATCAGATGAAGCGCATGATAGTGGTCATCATTTTACTCAAAGCTGTCATGCCTCTAAGAAACCCATACATCATGTAAAAGTCAAACTTGCACACTGGCACCAAATTCAAAGAAATTTTATCACACTATGACTCTTGCAAATTTTTTTACAATGGATATACATCAAAATGATCCTAATTCATTTTTACCTCCCCTCCCTATTTGTATACATAACACTCCAATTTTTTTCATACCTGATCTTGCAATTCCTTTAATTTTTTTTCGCGTTCTTCTTCACTTTCATTACCACTATCAGAGTCTGACTCTCCTATAGAACTAGCCGAATCGTCTTTTGCGTTTAACTTTTCCAGTTCTAAGCCAGTCGGCTCATCTGGCATTCTGGAGAATCTTATTTCAAACACATCTTGTAATTTTTTAGCCATCATAACAACATCACTATCAGGTGGATTATATCTATAACAGTTTGTGAATATTAAACGAATATCCTCTGCAAACTCTTGCGCTGAACAATATTGTCTGTTTTCCAACTTGTTCTGAAACCGAAAGAAGGAACTTACTATTGTCATGCATAATAAGCTAGCTTTTTCTCTTTATAAAAAACAGGTATTTGTTAATATTATGAATATGAATTTAACAAAGACATAGAAAAAATATCTAAATTTGATTTTGGAAATTTTGTTTTACTTTCAACGAACCACTTGTTATTAAGTTGTTATTGTTGCAGCAAATTCCAATTCCAGGAAAGAGGAAAATATTTGCAGATTACAAGACAGATAAGACAAAATGTACATGTTCATGCAGATATATATATATATCTCTTATTATCAAAGGACCAACCGTTCCTTTTTCTACTGTGCATCAAAATCTTTAAAAGTACTTTTGAACACCTTATTACTTAGTACTTACTGAATGTTTCTTTGTAAAGAATTCTTTCACCAGATTAAGACAAAATTTGAGCTGTTCCGTCATTTTACTTTTTTTTGACTGAAAATTAAAAATGCATAAAATAGCTTCATATGATGACAATGCAACACTTTATCAAAACTGCCACATTAATTCACTTTGCAAAGTAACAATCAACTGGGATATAAATACGAATGTCATTTTCGCAAAATATGCCAAATACTTGCTCAGTCAAATGATAGTGAACATATATCAATTAAAATCCCTCATGATGAATAAATGGTTCAATATTTATTTGATCCTTAATGTTTTTGACATAACATTCAAAAAGACAAGTACAAACTTACAGATTCACCCTCTACCCTCGTCTCCTCAGGTAGATCTCGCTTTGGCTTTTTAATTTGTCTATTACTCTCCCTCCGTGCTGGTGTTATTTTAGCAGCAGATCCAACAGGTGTTGAAACAATATTAACACTTCCTCCAACAGGAGTCACAACTTTATTTGGTAACATTTTATTTGGAGTCACTTTTACACTAGAGTTTGTAAGTTTTTTAACTGAACCCATTTTTGGAAGTTTTTCTTCCTTTATACCGTCATCAAAATCTGGCTCATATGGATCAGCTGCCAATGGTGTAATCGGAGTTGTAGTATCAGCCTTTCGTTTTACACCTTTTTTAGTCTGTAGGACATAAAAAGTTCAAGTTACTGGCAAAAATTGAATAAAACAAAACAGCCCAGCAGATTTTCACATTTTTCTGATTTTCAGTTGAAATACAAAGGTATTTCCAAACATTGGAAGTAAATTTTGCTAAATTTTAAATCGGCGCAACTCCTTTCAGCTATTGTTGCAGACAGGATGTGTGATGACACATAGAAATTATTAACTTGTCTTGAGTTTCGCAAAATTCAGATCATTTAAAATAAAACCGTCTTCGATACATGTCACGTTGTTATAAATATATATATAGCAACTAAAAATATTTATTTTCATGTCAAAACATAGGGATCAATAAAGATAAAGTGATTCCTTTTACGAAACTAATGACCTCCTAGCTCAGCAACATGGTATTTGTTTACTTCCTTCTTTAATTGGCAAATTGTATTGAAGTAAATGTTGCATAATTCATACTCAAATTGTAATTTTATTTTGACTTTTAGAATGTGAGAAACAGTGAATGTATATAAACAAATAAAATCACTATCAAGGATCTCTGGACACTCATTTTTTCATTTTGCATCATGATTATCCAAGTAATCAGATACTCGCCCCAGCCCTATTTCACAGTCACAATCTGATTTAAAAATCAACATCATTTTGGAGTTTAAGTCGTTAGAACGTTAGGAGTCTAAAGACTTTTTATTGCTAATGGGAGTGCATCAATGTAGAACCACAACTTATTGTCAAGTCAGACTCAAAGTGCTACATATAAACCCTGAACAGTGAAGTAAAAATAGCCATTAAATATTTATTTGCTAATTGTTGCATCTTCCCCTTCAAAATTAAGTAGTTCAATGTAATCATTTAAAATGCAGTGCAATAGGTAAATGAAATAGTGTTATTAAATAATACACCTTTGTGCTGACCTTTGTTGGTTGTGAAGGCGGCATGACAGAGGACTGAACTCCAGAATTTATTCTGCTGGGATAATCGTTCACCTCTGTCTTTACAGATGCTGCAGAGCTGCTAGCAGCTGGTGTAGATGCATTAACTGTGTCGGTTGATGAAGCATTCGAGGCAACTGATGCCGTGTCTTTTGACTGAGATGTAGTAGTTACCATTGAGGACTCGGCAGAATTCATAGTGTGTGAAGGTACAGATGGGGTTCTTGGACCAAGAATTTTTTTCTTTGGTGGAGGCTTTTTACTGGCAGGGGTCAAGTCTACTTCCTGTTAATACAACACAAAAGACTTACATCAGAACAGTATTATTACTTAATAGAAAAAAACAGATTTTTTCAACTTACGCCTTTTCCCAACAGTATTTCAGTCATATAGGCGGGTAGATTCCGAACCATCATTCCTGGAGAGTTACACCAGTACTAGACTACCTTCCTCCGTGCTAAACTACCAAAGCATCTCCTGGGGATCGAACCCACGCCAGAGAGGTAACTGGATAAGAAGTCATCGACTCTTACTTCTCGACCACGGAGGCGGTAAAACAGATATTAAGTGCAACATAAATACTTCAGTAGTCTGTTGAGAAGATCCACAAAGCGCCAATAATAAAAACAAACTTAAATTTTCATTGTAATAAATAACTAAAACAGCATAAAAAGGAATTTAACATTACTGATTACATAGGAGAGACAGCATTCTATTCACCTTACTGATCAAGAACTTACTATAATCTACAGAAAATCAATCATACCAGTGGTGTGCTCACCTCAGCTGGCATTTGAGCCACTTTGGAGAGAAAGACCTTTTCCAATGTCTGTGCCATGAGGACTATATCTTCACCAGGCTTATTATAGATGTAACAATTTGTGAACATTTGATTAAAGTCCTGTATACATTCTTTGGCTGAAGTGTAGTACTGAGATTCAAGACGTTGTTTAATGGTCCCTAGATCCATTGGATGCTTTATGATGTCAAAGTAATCCTACAAAATATCACAAAAAGTAAAACTTGAAAAACATGCAATAAAATTATATGCAATAAATGTACACTAAAATTACTTGCATCAAATTAAGAAAAGAACATGTCCTCCAAGGACCAATCAGTATCTCTCTAATAATTTTTCAAGTTAAAGTACTTGGCAAGAACTGCTAAATATCAACTTGTCATGAAAATTAATAATTTATACCGGCAAGCCAAGCTTAGCAGGATCAACAGGACAGTGGAATGGCCATGCAAAATGATGCTTCCAAACACCTTTCATCAAAACCACTTTATGAAGATACTGTAACTGATTGGTCTGACGACCTCGTTTGCCACTAGGTGTACCATCAACATGATTCTGCATAGACTGAAATATACAAAAGTCCCTTTATTTAACAAATTTATGCATCTAATGTATTACTTTCCTTTTTATTGACCAAGTTGCACTATAACAAAACAAGAAGTCTTATTGGGCATCTCAGACTTTGCAAAATAACAAGAAAATCAGTCATCATCAGTCTCCCATGCCGTCTTTAAATTTTTCTATTATATCTATTAAACGATGGGCAATTTTGATATTTAACTTTACCATCGGAAAATATAAAAGCCATGAGAATACCATTAATTAAATACCTTTGGTCTCGAAATTTTCTTCCAAATAGTTCTGTCAAGACTTGTGAAATCATCAAAACATTGCATAATTATGTCACTTCAACTTAAGGCATTTTAATTAAATGTATTTAAGTACTTAAATTCATTAATCAGGAGGAACAAAAATGAACTAAATGAAAACATCAAAAAGAAATCATACAAGCAGAAAACAAGAGGCAAAATCTTGCTTCACAATACATACATTGCTTACTTCATTATCACCATCTAGTTTTGCAGAGTCCATCTTTGATGCAGGTCCCCCTGCCCCGGTGTCAATCTCTAGTTTACCAGGCTCACTCATGTTGCTGTATTCACTAGTCGAGTCTCTTCTCACAGGACTGGTCATCGAGTCACCACTTGAAAAATCAAAACATTACTGCATACTAACACACAAATAAACTGTTAAAAAAATCCTTTCTACTCAATTCTTTGTTCTTCACATACTTCAATATTTAAAATTACTAGGAAAACTTAATTTTCAATGTATGGTAACGATAACTAAATTTTACCAAACAATTATTTTGGAAGCAATTTTTACTAGAAGAGCAACATTTGTAGCTTAACTTTTACTGATTAAAGACGCAACAAATTTATTTAGCCGAGACCGGTGAACGTCCTACAAGTTTCATAGCATCTGAAACAGTTACATCAAATCAACTTACCGCATCAAGATTATCTTGCTTGAACAATCATGCCTTATACATTATTGCACTTGTTGCTCCTTGAATAGGAGACTATATTCTAGATCAAACACAAGGAATCTGTGGAAACAAAGTATATAATGTTTAATCTTTTTTTAAGAAAATTTTATACTGGGTTGGCAAAATCAATTGTCCATATTGCCCAGGTTGTTGTCACACAGCCTGTACAGACAAGTGAAAATTTTCCAGAATTTACTATATAAATATCATACAGACAATGAAGTCCAAATCGGATTTTGCTGGACCTGGGCATCTTTATGCGATCTCTTCAACTGTCAATAACAAAAATATAGAACTAATCCTGCTAAATCTTTGTGTGCATATAAATGTTTACATACATTTGCACAGTCGATTTGCATTCCCTGTGATGTGCTACTCATGATTAACAGTTAGAAAAACAAAATATTCTTATACTTCTAACAAAGACTATAAAAAACAAATCACTCTTTTCACACATTTTTACTTAATCTCGAATAAATTCATAACCCCACTTTATTTTTTAGCTTTACTAAAAACTCTTTTCTGCTATTTATAAACTGTTTGTCATTCAGGGCCCTCGATCAACCAAATCTGCGGCCGATATTCGGCCGAAGTCCCCCACCAAAATAGTATGTTTTTTTCCCCCTAACAGAGGTAAAAATTCCCCCTCAAAACATATAAAGTGTTAAAGAGAAAAAATGAAAACTAATGTTGTTTTTTAAATAAAAATCCATCTATTTGACGTTTATTTTGTAAATGGAATATCGTACAGTACATGTCTGCACGTTTCCGTTTGTTTTTTCCCCCAAAATCTACCGTCACATATTGGCCTTTCCTGTAAAAATGCTAAAATTTCAACAGAAATATGCAGAAAAAATCACAATTCCTATCAACAATTTGATTTCAATTTGTTTATTCATGAAATCATTTTTTTTTTTGTCTTCAAATGTTACATCAACCACGGTAAATTTTGCCGTAAATTACAAACTTGTAAGTTTTGTTTTCATGATACTTTATTAAATAACTGATGAAAAATGATCTTATAATAAACAATCAATTTAATTTTATATAATTTACATCAGAAACAACTAGAATTGTGGATGTGTAAACAGAAAACAAACAAATTTTCATTTGTCACATATTTTCGCGATGCCGATTTTTACGAATGTTTTACAAAGTCAAGAAAAGGAAGCTTTGTCTTATAAAAGGGGTGTTAGAACACTAGAAATGTAGTTTATGAATAGAATTTACTTTAGGTCCATGTATTGTTCATATTACTGGAAATGGAGACATTTGTCTGAATGTGTTTCTAAATGCTTATTTTTTTTATTTTTTTTGGGGGGGGGGGGGGGGGGGGGTGGGGGGGGGGGGTTGAATCATAAAGAAAGATAAGCAGCATAAAGATCTGATGGTTTAAGGTGTTAAAAATTTTGCTTCAAATCTTATCAATCACTTCTGAACAGTTTAGTGTTACCTATTTGGGATTTTTTTTTTTAAAATAATATGCATGTAAATAAAAAACAGCTGATATTTAAATAAGTTTATTTGATATTTGACCATAAAAGAAAAAGAGGAAAATTCCCCCCATACACCAAAATTCCCCCTGCTGAGGGTAGCGACCCGCTTCCCCCAAATTGGATTGAGGGCCCTGTCATTTCAACTCATTTGTAGGTCAATGTTCTTATGCAAATAACTTAGTTTCGAAGTCAAATTTTTAGAAACAAACATTATTTTACTCTAAATGAAATTAACCAATTGAACATATATAAAGTTGTTTTTTATAACACGGGGCTTTAAGTGTTATTTGTTAAATTTTGTGTTATTAATTGTATCGTCTAATGAATTAGTGATTTATTAAATTTTAACGGCCTACCGCTTGAAGAACCTACCACATATATTTTAGATACAGTTAAACAGCAAGAAGTCAAATTGCAAAAATTACAACATCCCATCTAAGAGTACTCTGGGTCGACGAAATCTGATTTTGACTTGTCCATTTTTATCTGAAGCATTTCTCATCTTGTCTGTATGATATCTATTTATGTAAATTATTGAAACTTTTCACTTGTCAGTATAGGCTTTGGGACACCTTGACCAATACAGAAATGAATTTGTCGCGCCTAGACTTCTGTTGTGTAACTAGCCAGACAGATTGTTTTTCTCCTTTGGTTGGAATAGTGGCTATATATGCAGCACATTGTTAGGTTTCTGTTCATGTCACTTGAATGAGGTCAAAAGTAACATCACATTATTCAAATTTTTCTATGTTTTGTTTTTACAAGGTCATTTTACTGATGGACATTTTGCTCCTATTGAAAAGAATACTATTTCCCACAAGATTTTTTTTTCAGAGTTAATGTACCAAGTAGATTTGTTTTTATTAGACTTTGAAGATATCAACTTATAATCAAGTAATTTATAATTAAATTTGTAATTACTTGGGCAATTTATAACTTTATTAATTAATTACTTAAAATGAAAGAATTTCCTTCCACGAGGGATTGGCGCGATACAAAAATGTTAAAAGAAAATATATCTTCTGTGGTTGAAACCCACATACTCAGTTTCAATGCTGTGGACAGTAGTGCCAGACTATTTGAATACTCATTCAAGCGGAGCTAATATATTAGGGGGATAATACCAGAGTTATCTGGCCCTTTTCATTTATTATAGAAATTGAAACGGCACATATTTGCAGTTTTCACCAGCAAGCAGTTATTGAATTTAACAGGGCTTCCACTAAGTTCCAAAATGTGGAAGTCAGAGACAACAAAATCTCTAAATTTGGAAGTCACACTATATAGATAAAAAAGAATAAGAATGACATTTTGGAAGTCACAAGCAAAATTCAAGGAGTAAATGACTCACAGACTTCCATTAACGGAAGCGCAGATTTAAAATTTTGAATTTACTGGCCTGAATTCCAGTTTTGAACTTCTACAATATATTTAACTAAATTTTCTTAAAATTAACAATGGCCCAAACTAATCGTCACTGGCCATTGGCCACCAGGCCAGTGCTAAATTCAATGACTGCAGCAAGCCCAATACAAATGTTGAGATGTGCTGGTTTGAACTAGTTAATTTTTAAACCACATCTCTCGTACAACAAGTAGAAATTATAAAAAAAAAACCAATCTTGCTTATAGATGCGACCAGCATAGATCAACAGCAGCCTACACAGGGCAAGTACTGTTTGCATTTCAGTTAGTACATTATTTAAATTTTCCCTTAAACTGACTTAAGGTTGGAGAAAAATATTTTACGCATTTTTCAAATTGACAGTTGAACAACAATTCATTTTCACTTAGGTTCATTGACCACTAGAATTTCAAAAATATTTGTCTATTTGAATCAATCCCCTGGATTAGATCCCCGTGTATATTTCAGTAGTAAAACTTATACCTAACAGACTGAAGAAAACAGAATGAACCTTACAATATACTCGTAGTTTAGGTCCAGAATACCACCCTAAATGGAAATTATACCTTCCCTGGCACTTAAATTTTTATGCAATTTTTCAAAAATTAATCCACAAAATCAACAGAAATGAACATTCATTACAAATGTTAACCAGACATATAATTTGACCTGTCTAACAAATATCATATGGTTAAAATATATATGCAAATAGGCAGCTTCCCGTTATATTGCTTCCTCAGAAAAAGAATTAAGCAAATGACAATGAGTCACCGGCATAATTAACCTCCACTTTCACATTAACAGTTGTAAATATATTCAAAACATTTGATTATATTCTACAATATACATGAACAACAAGTAAACAACAACAATGGTCAATAAGTACAAAATCAAGCTTCATTTTTGCTCATTTATTTTCAAATTATGTCTGCAAATGACCGACATTGATTGAATCACATTCACACGTATTTAGCTGTAATGAAACATGGAAACTAAACCCTTACTTATCAAAAATGAAGCAGATCAGTTCCTGCAAAAGATGTCATATACATTCAAAGTTCAAATTGTGATTTTGTCATGTAATTTGCAAAATTTCACGGAGCCGAAATGACCGCCGACGTGCCGAAATAATGGCGGATTTCTAAACATTACTTTCGTGACAATATCACAAATTGTGACCTAAAAAAGCATCTAAGGCAAAAAATGAACATATAGTACCATTAGTTGCTCTCTTGGGTATGCTCCTGATACCGTTTAAGTGTTGGATGGCTCTTTGTGTCCATAACTTTGAACGGATTCGTCAGAACACCTATGCCTTCCTTCACCTACTCAGCAATCAGAGCCCAGAGCCGATTATTCCCTATATAAGATGCTTTGAAACGGAGCGTTTTGATTGGCCGAGACAGTCACATGACAATCAATTGAAATCAAAATTTTCAGAATTTTCAATAAACAGGCCGATCAGTTTTCAAAATTAAGTTTCCCATATGTTTCAAAAAGCATTCATACATCCTCGTGAAGTGAAATAATAACAAAAATCGCGATGGTTATATCTTATTTTCATGATTTTGTCGACAGACGCATATGTCGCGTCTTTCTTTTAATGTACTAACATTTCATTGGTCGATCTAGTCACATGACCTACATGCATTAAAAATAAATTTAATGATAATATAAAAAATATAACAAAATAAAATAATTTCCACTAATCAGCTTCAGTTCATGTTAAAAAACTGATCGGAAAGAAATACTTATGGGAAAAATAAATTATTTTTGGAAAAATAGTTATCGATTTAATGAACCCAAAGACATAAAAAATATAGAAAATGTGTTTATCTGGGGTCCAGAATTTACACATATAAACAATATCTAAAAGACTGGTGTACAACATCTTAAAATCTGTTAAAGGTAGGAAACCTACAAGAACATAAAAAAGAAAGTGAAAACAATACAACAGGTTAAAGTCATCGAATAATAAGTTTTAAGTTGAAATTTTAATTACGGTGGTAAATCAGAATAATTATTGTTTAAGTTGTTTTGTTTGTTGTTGTTATTCATTTTTTACAATACAAAATATTTTTCAGACACTGATAATCGTACATAGTCATATTTCGATTTGAATTCGGATTTCAAGAATTTTTGATAGAACTAACTGTTATTAAACCCTAGAGCAAAGTGGGCAAGCACACACGCACGCACACACAGCAGAAAGTTCTCATTTCGACATTAAGCACTTTAAACACTGTAAAATGCCCAAATGTTACCTTAACTGTTATGCTTTTTCTTGTACAACAAAAAAGTAGGTTTCGTCATTGAAGTGTAAAATTATATTTTGATAATTTTCACTGTGAAATTATCAAATATAATTTTCACGGATAAATCAGTAATCCACTGAAAAGCATAACATAAAAAACCCTAATTTTGTAGATTTATGCTTCTATATTTTATGTAAATAAAAGTAAGGCACTGCACAAACTGTACGACTACGCACATCCAAGGGGCTATTTATAATTTAACAGAAAAATTGTCCCAGACTTATTAACTTCATAACATGCAGACTCTTGGATCTGAAAATACTCTGACCAAAAATACGGTATAGTAGTTTGAGTGAGACTAAAAAAAGATTGGAGCACCACATTTAATACCGTATTCCGGTATATACCGGACAAGGAGTTTGAATGATAAAATGCTAAATCCTTGCCTTATACATACTGGAATGAATTTTAAAAGGTCTAATTCATCTTTTTACACCGATTTATGTGAGACAATGAATGAAAAATGTAATAATCGGCGAAGAATCGATATTTGTCTATTTTGTGATCATGATTTCTGCAAGGAAAAAAACACTAGTACTTATGAAGATACCATATCTCTCTCCAAGACATTTCCTCTGGATTACCCTACGGCAACATAGCACCGTATAATGGGCAGACTGCCCATTCTTAACATGCATATAGGTACTTATATTGCTTTTACTACAGAGCAATTTATTTTCTGTTTAAACAAATTTTAAATTAACCATATATATTCTGGTATATGTATTTTTATTTATAATACAATAAAATATATTGATTTTGCGTTTTATTTCTATATATGTACAACCACGGACTTAAATTGACAATTAAAAATCTGGAAACAGAGGGATCCCTCGGAAGCATTAAGTTAATCACAACAAAATTACAAGATACTTGCAGACTCAGTTTGATTAAGTCTGTACATGAGGGAAAATAAATAAGAGCAACTTCCCTTAAAGTATGTGGTACAACCCAGTGACAATGACATACAATATAACAATTACAAAATATATTTACTGCTACAATTGAATATTTTTGGCCGGGTTGCACAAGTGCAAGCCCGGATTATGGTGAATGTTGGGCGGTGGGTGGGCGGCCGAGCGGTTGGCGGGCGGTCGGGGAAAACACTTTAGTAACAGTTTTCTCAGCAGCTACTTATCACAGTTTCTTTTACAGGTCTGTCGCTCATCCACTTCCTGTTTGTCCACTTAGTTAAATTTTCGACATTAATGGTCAAAGGTAGGAAATTTTTGTAA
This sequence comes from Ruditapes philippinarum, assembly GCF_026571515.1. Lineage (NCBI taxonomy): Eukaryota > Metazoa > Mollusca > Bivalvia > Venerida > Veneridae > Ruditapes > Ruditapes philippinarum. The sequence continues at coordinate 73,847 of NW_026857668.1, forward strand.
CAGTTTTCTCAGCAACTACTTATTGATATTTGGTATACAGCATTAACACATGATCCCATACCGTGGGATTTTATTTCAGGTCTGTTGTCATCCACTTCCTGTTTGCCGACTTAGTTAAATTTTCGACATTAATGGTCAATGGTAGGAAATTTTCGTAACGGTTTTCCTAGCAACTATACTTATCACAGCCTTTTGATATTTGGTGTACAGCATCACCACATGGTCCCGTACCGTGGAATTTGATTTCAGGTCTGTCGCTCATTCACATCCTGTTTGCAGACTTAGTTAATTTTTTGACATTAATGGTTAATGGTGGGAAATTATCGTAACAGTTTACTCAGCAACTACTTATCACAACCTATTGATATTTGGTATACAGCATTACCACGTGGTCCCATACCTTGGGATTCGATTTCAGATCTGTAGCTCACCCACTTCCTGTTTGCTGACTTAGTTAAATTTTCGACATAATTTATGATCAATAGTAGTCCTTCACTGAAATTTTCTCAGCAACTATACTTACCACAGCCTCTTGATATGTGGTTCACAGCAATGACATGTGGGATTCCATTTCAGGTCTGTTGCTCATCAACTTCTGGTTTACCGACTTAGTTAAATTTTCAACATCAATGGTTAGTGGTAGAAAATTTAAGTAACATCACAGCCTAGCTCATGATATTTTGTTTACATATGCATCCCGGCCTTTTCTGTCTTTCTATCAATCACATTTACCGCAGACATTGTTCTGAATCTTTGATAATTCAAATCAGGCACGAATCAACCCTGGAGGGGGTTAATGGACTGACACCACCACTGACGCACTGGCCTGTTGATATTTTTATGAAAAAAAGTAAAGTAGCATATCAGCATAAAGTTGTTTGAGATAATGTAGGTCAGTGCTTTATTAAAGCCTTTTCCTTACCATACAGAGGTTATCTTTCTGTCTCTTCTCCTCTGGAAAATTCGTTAAAATCATACAGTTTTCCCCTCAAAAATTCAGTTTTACATACAATACAGTTTTCGCTTTCCAATTTGTAAAATACCTTGTTTTTTTCTTCTTCATAAGTAGAGGGAGAGGACCCCCCCGCTGTAAGGGGAAAAAGTCCTTATTCTTATCCTTATTCTTATTTATGATGTGAATGTTCCGAAGAAAGATTACTATGCTACATTTGTAAGTTAATTAGTATTTAATTAACACATCAAAATTTCTCGGAAATGAAGAGACGTGTATTTTAAAATATGCACACGAAAATGCACCAGAAGCCATCATTTAGTAATGAAAGCACATATATTAAAGAGTGTAATTTTCTTGGAAAATGTAGAACTATGCATTCAGTTAAGTTCGGGAGAATGCATCAGAAGCCTCCAATTTATATATACATGTATATGTAGCTTTTTTTCCAGAGATCAACTATATTTTAAAACCCTAGCATGTCTTATGTCAGAAATTATGCGTAAAAATTGTAGACACGTGTATTTCAAAATATGCAAATAAATGCACCAGAGGTCGCCATTTAACATGCAGATTTCCTTTTAAATCTGATGGAAGACCCACATTTTTTTTCAAACTTAAGCACCCTCGGCAAAATTCTGGTGCCTGTCAAAAATTCAAATACAGTAAGCAAACAAATATAATTTTTATTCTATCACTTCAACAATGCTAGACATCTAAGTAGGCCCCGAGCCCGATTATAGATTTACTAACAATTGTTATGTGCTAAAAATAAATTTACTTTAGTAATACATGACTGCTCATTTTTACCTAAAACCCACATCCCTTATCTGCTTCAAAACTTTTTCGTAATTAAAAGACTTGGATTCGATTAGCTGTGTAAGCATGCGCAGTCCGCATGTATTGTTTGCGGGAAGCATTGTGTTGTGTTTACAAAAATAGTTTCGTTTTGTGAAGTACATGAAAACAGAAACAGATCTTTGATACATCTGATAATTTTCCCATTTTTTTACAAAATTCTTCATTGACTGCATATCTGCTACAAGTTATTTAGCTGTTGAGAATCACGTAATTTCTTAAGTTTTTTAGTGGGTGGGGTATTTTTTCTGAAGCATGTTTTAGGCTACTTTTATGATCAGCCCCTTTCAACTATCTCACTCTGATATTGTCTGTTATTCATCCAACCACAAATGTATACTTCTAAATAAGTTTAAATAGGTGGGTACATTTTAAAAGTTATTAAACGGGAACAAGACACTTCATCCCTCAAATTTTTAAGACGCTTCACTCATCCAAGAAACTTCAACCCTCAAATAACAGTACTAAACTAAGACACCTTAACTCTCCATTCAAATAATGGATAACCAACACACCATTTATTTGTTAATTTTCTGTGTTTTAGTAACTTTTTTTATAAAAATTTAACTCGAGGCAAGTATATTTTTTAACATGTTGACTATTAAGACAGACATTATACACCCATTGACAGTCTCTATATGAACTTCGTAAATAACCGAAGTGATAAAAATGCAAGTTGTTTCTCTTATCTTCAAGTAAAATTGATATTACTAATGCTTAAACAGTACAAAATTAATCGTTTTAAAACAGTCATCAAATTTAGCACTGGCCTGATGGCCCATGGCCAGTGAAAATTAATAAGGGCCAGTGTAAATTTCAAGAAAATTTAGTTAAGAATCAGGGATTTTTTTCCCTATATAAGTGGTTCTGAATAACAGACCAATTCACAATCACGAACGGACCTTCACAATTTTCAGACTGGGTCCGATGGACCCGTTCACGATTCTGATGAAATTTCACAATTCCGATTAATTGAGCCTTTAATAACGTATTATTTCCTCTCTTTGCAAAATGATGCTGTTGAGCTTTGTTTATCTTAAAATGCGTTTAGCCGACCATGATTTCCGGTGCAATCGCTCTTTAAATTTTCGTACTGTTTAAATACAAAAATTCTAGGGACGAATCAATACCGGAACAATAATATTGATATTTACTTTGTTTCGATATTGATTCGTCCCTAGAATAATTATTTATTTGAATTTATTCTACTATATTTTCAGCGATTTTTTTCCCCTGAATTGTGAATGGGTCCAGTACTAAAAAATTGTGAAAAAAAGCATCGTTTCTTAACAAATTGTGAATTTTTTTACTTATGATTGTGAATATCTTATTAAGCATTAAGAACATATAGCTTTTTTAATGTAGTATTTACTGTTACGAGTCATTTTGAATGATGTTTACAGAAATTATTATATCGGTACGTCATTTGTATATTTGTCACTATTTGACAGTTTAATGTATCAGCATAAAATTAATATTTTACATGTTTCAATTTTTCAGTATATTTGGGGCTTTTATCACTTATCGTAGTTTAGTTCAACATATCTGAGAGGTATTTAGCCAGTATGTCTTCTGAGACCCCAGGTAAACCAACGTCTGAAACATTGGATATTAAACCGCCTTTGACATCTCAATCTGAAGTGAGCTCTGTACCAAGTAGTCTACCATCTGGAGCACCAGCATCTAGCGCATCTAAGTCTCAGTCACAACCTCTGGTAATATATTTAGATGTAGCCTAATATCTTGTGGAGTATTGATTTAGCACTCCTGCTTTTTATGCACTCTATTTGCAGCTAGATATGCTGTAGTTGTTTTGCCGGCTGTGACAAAACAGTGGAATGTGGGGGCATCTTTTATTTATTAGTGTCTGCCATTTGCCACTTGACTCCGTCTTGAGTCATTTGCAGCAAAAACTGAAAAGAAAGAAAAATATTTTCATTCAAAAGTAAATAAAGGATAATGTCATTAGAGTTTTTAATTATCATTACTATTATTATGTTTATAAAAATAATAATGTCTAATATTAGTCATAATTTAATTATAATTATTATAATGTTCATAATTGATGTAATTAAATAATTTTAAACATTCAGTAAATTTACTATAATTGTTGTTTAATTTCAATTGATACTTTTATTTTTTTCAGAAACCAAACTACTCTCTCAAGTTCACATTAGCTGGTCATACAAAAGCAGTGTCATCTGTGAAGTTCAGTCCTAGTGGAGAATGGCTAGCAAGCTCATGTAAGTTTACAATTTATAGTCCAATATAATGAAATAAATTTTAACATGAATAATGGAAGGTCTGGTATACAATAAATAATTACATTGATAGTATTTAGTATCAGACATAACAATAACAATAAACCATGAAGGAGTTATATATGTATGTTGTTCGCAAGTGGGATACATGATCCGATATATATTTATATAGCAGATGATAAAGTGTATCAGGGCTTCCATTAATGAAAGTTTGGGAGGCATTTACTCCTAGATTCTGGCTTGTGACTTCCAAAATATAATGCTTTTCCTTCTTTACCTATATAATGTGACTTCAAATGTCAGACATTTTGTTCCAAAGTTTGAAACTTATGGAAGTTCTGGTGTATAATAATAAAGTATTAGCTAAAGATAATAATTTTGTGCTAAAAGTAGGTCACTGTACAGCGGCCAATGAGAACCTAAATGTATAGTAACCTGAGACGCATATACATCAGTGCAGTCTGACCTGGCTATATACTGTTGGCTGACCAACATCAAAATCTCATCTTTATGTCCCCAATATTAGGGTCTTTTACATAGAATTCTATTGAAAAGACTCTGCTGGAATTGATAATGGAAAGTTTCAAATAATATAATCTGTGTAACAAGTACATTTAAAGAATTCATCTAGGTGACGAGTTATTGACAAACAAATTTTTATTTTCTATTTATAGCTGCTGACAAACTGATCAAGATTTGGGGTGCATTTGACGGCAAGTTTGAAAAAACTATCAGTGGTCATAAACTGGTGAGAAACTATTTATGTGATTTAAAATTTCGATGAATGCTACCTGCTAAACCATCTTAGAGATTGTTGGAATGGGATCAAAGTTATAGGTGTCAACAAAATATTTAGTTTACTGTAGTATTACAAAATACTTAGTCTACTTTACAAAATACTTAAGTCTACTATAGTATTAATCTGGTTTTGTTAAAAATGTGAAACATTTTGAGTATTTTGATGAAGGTTAGCAGTGTCTATCCTAGGATTTGAAAAAACAGGATTTTTATTGAGAAGTGAGAATTTATTACATAAATTTGTAGATTTTTTCTCTTCTTTCTCTATGTAAATTTTTTCCCCTGCCTCTGAAAAAATAGGGGGAGAAATGTCAAAAATATAAGTGAACCCTCCCTCCTAGAATAGCTTTAGGGGCAGGATTTCAGTGCTTTTTTTCAAGTCTGGGCAGGCATTTTTCTACTAAATTTTGGGTATAATAACACAGTCACAGTATTTTTGCAAAATGGGAAGAGAATACTTGATTTAGGTTGAATTTTAGTGGAAACTGCATGATTTTAAAGAGTTTTCATGGGGGAAGACCCTTGTTAATGGCCCCCTGCTATAGGAGAAAAAAAGCCCTGGGATTTAAAATTAATGTAAAATTAATATTATTTTTGCCTGACTTGGGCAAACCTGAATTTTTTTTTAACGAAATGTCATTATCAAGGAATTGTCAGACTGATAAGGAATGTAAATACATTAAAATTGTTATGAAATTAATGCTATTTGAATGAATGATGCTGGACAATGGGTTCCAGGTTATAAAGTAATTTCCTCAAATCTTGGGGTATTTGTTCAGAAACTGTCACAGAATGTACACTGACCAATGAAAATCTTAAGAGATTAGAGAAAGTGCTGAGAAAGTGTCATAGCCTTGAGGTTGGGTCACATCCAGAGTTTTACTGTTGAGCATTGAGAGTATTTGAGTTTGCTGTCAGACTGGTGGTTTTTATTCAGTCATTTCATGTAGATATTGTTGACTTTTATTTGTTTTTTTTACAGGGTATATCTGATGTGGCGTGGTCCACTGATAGTAAATTATTGTGTAGTGCTTCTGATGACAAAACATTAAAAATTTGGGATTTTGCCACGGTAAGTCAATGATGTAGTAAGAAATTTCTAAATTTGAGCCGTGTCACGACAAAATCAACATAGTGGGTTTGCGACCAGCATGGATCCAGATCAGGATTCATGCTGTTCGCTATCAGTTTTTCTACTTGTAATAGAGTTTGTAAGCGAACAGCATGGATCCTGATCAGACTGCGCGGATGCGCAGGCTTGTCTGGATCCATGCTGGTCGCAAACACATTACGTTGTTTTTGTCTTGACGCGGCTCATATATGAAGAGTTTGGATATGTAAACACAAGTAATTTGTCGCCTTAGTGCAATAACGGAATAAGTCATAAATAAGATAGCAGTTAATCAGTTATTGCACTAAGATGAAGAATTGTTTTATTTCTATTTTAAATAACTTGAATATGTTTAAATAAGTGATAAGGTATAGGAATATCAGTGATTTATTTCAAATTATAGGAGAATGGTGGCAAGGCCTATGTAGAGAACAAGTTGCATTACATAGGGATAATAACATAAAGTTGAGAAATGAGGAAAGCAGTTCATTTTTAACCAGGTTTTCCGAAGGAAAAAACTGGTTATTAGATTGAGGTATGTCGGCGGGCGGGCCGACGGGCGGGCGTAAACAATTTCTTCTGTGCGCAACTCCTCCTACATTTCTCAACGGATTTTGACCAAACTTTCACAGAAGCTTTGTCATCAAGTGCCCTGGCGCATATTGTCGGGGTTTTGCGATTAGATAATATTTGACCTAATTATGGCCCTTTGTTTTTTTTCCTTTTATAAAATATATAGTGAACAATTTCTTCTGTGCGCAACTCCTCCTACATTTCTCAACGGATTTTGACCAAACTTTCTCAGAAGCTTTGTCATCAAGTGCCCTGTCACATATTGCCAGGGTTTTAGGGTTTTGCAATTTGTATATATTTGACCTAATTATGGCCCTTTGTTTTTTTTCCTTATATAGAATATATAGTGAACAATTTCTTCTGTGCGCAACTCCTACATTTCTCAACGGATTTTGACCAAACTTTCTTAGAAGCTTTGTTATCAAGTGCCTGGCACATATTGTCGGGGTTTTGTGATTGGATAATATTTGACCGAATTATGGCCCTTTGTATATTTTTTCCTTATACAGAATATATAGAGAACAATTTCTTCTGTGCTCAACTCCTCCTACATTTCTCAACGGATTTTGACCAAACTTTCTTAGAAGCTTTGTTATCAAGTGCCTGGCACATATTGTCGGGGTTTTGTGATTGGATAATATTTGACCGAATTATGGCCCTTTGTATATTTTTTCCTTATACAGAATATATAGTGAAAAATTTCTACAGTGCGCAACTTCTCCTACATTTCTCAATGGATTTTGACCAAACTTTCACAGAAGCTTTGGCGCTCACTAAATTCCCATGTTTCTTCCAAGACATTATTCAAGTATTTTTTTAAAATTGTGAACATACTTTTCTTGATATCGCACAAAACACCACACGCCAATATTGTTGACAAAAGAAAATGACAAGAGACGCAAAAATGCAAAAATTAAGCAAAAATAAAGTACTGTTTACCTTTCTAAAATATTTGGGAAAAAAAGGCGAATAGACAACATAAAATTTCTCAATCATTTTTGTTTGAGGAATATTAAAAAAGCCATAATTCCTCCTAAAAGTTCAATTAAAAACAAATGCCCCTTCATGACAAAGCTTCTGTGAAATATTTTGCTGAAAACCTGGTTGCATCGCATTGTGATGTTCCTTGTATGTTAATTGTGTTACAATATCATCTTTCTAAAGATTTGATATATATAGAATTTTAAAAACATAATCGGTATAAAAAAATAGGTCTTTTGGCCCTAAAATCACTGAATATGGAGTTAGTTCTTGATAAGTTAAGGGTAACAAAGGGAAGTCATCCATTGCAGAGTTTCTTTGAAATATTCTTGATGGGAGCAACATCAACTTAAAAGTCAACACAAGGCCTAAAGAAAACAGAATCTTTTTTTCCTAATAAATAAGTTTCATCAGAGATGTTAATTGTTAAAAAATGTGATGGCTGATTACAAAATTACTGATAAATTACCGAATTACTGAAAAATTACCAAATTAATGGAAAATAACGTTTTTACTGAAAAAAATTATATTGTTACTGAAAATTTACCTAATTACTAAAAAATAGTCTAATTACTGAAAAATTACCAAATAACTGAGTAATAAAAACCTTGATATATTGGATTAAACTGTTTTTATTTCTATTTTGCCAGTATAAAACATGTTTTCATGCTTATTATTTACAGGGCAAGTGTATGAAGACCCTGAAAGGTCATAGTAACTATGTGTTCTGTTGTAACTTCAATCCACAATCTAACCTTATTGTCTCAGGATCAGTAAGTTTTATATATAATATTTAATAGATTTTTGGCTTGTGTGTTTCGAAGAAAGAGTCAAGCTATTATGATTGCTGCAGCTTTTCGTTGTTTTCATGCAAAAACTTGTGTAGCCTATTATTCAAACATGTATTTGAAAAACTTGTTTATCTTGACAAGATGCAGTTGTAAGACAAGGGACATAATTCTGAAATCAGTATTTTTGGAGTTATGGCCCTTTTTAACTTAGACTTTTTAACAGATGAGTGTTATCAAACATGTGGTTACTCTGTGGTACTCTTGTTTTTGTCTTATCCTTGAATTTTGGTTTAAATATATCAAATCATGGCATCTTAAGAACTTATATATTTATAATTTATTTCAACAATTTTGAATAATACTTGTAAATTGTGTTCCAGATTTGTCAGAGGTCATAATGCATACTATGTTACCTTTAAATCTGTGAAGTCCGACAAAACTACATTGTTAAATTTTCATATTTGTTATCCCTAAAATTGATAATGGACAGTCCCAAAATTGAAAAGCGGACAAGTCCATTTAGGTTAAGGGTTAAAGTTCTCATTTAAGCCAACTTTGAAATTGCCTTGATGGCGAGAAAGTGTGTTCTGACTTAATGTTTTAGCTTAAATTTTGTTACTTGCTTTGGTGGGCACATGGCTGTATCAAACACAAGATATTGTTTTCATCCAGGCTTCGCGAAACTGCTGAAACATTTGCCTGACATTCGGTCAGACAAACTTTCAATTCTTGTCTGACCGAAAGAACTTTTGTCTAACCGAATTTTTTTTCCAAATATATGTATATGGTAATACCTTTGTGTTTTTAGCTCACCTGTCACAAAGTGACAGGGTGAGCTTTTGTGATCGCTTTTCGTCCGGCGTCCGTCCGTTCGTCCGTCGTCCGTCCGTAAACTTTTACTTTAAATGACATCTCCTCATAAACCACTAAGCCAATTTCATCCAATCTTCACAGGAATGTTCCTTTGGTGGTCACCTTTAAAAATTGTTCAAAGAATTTAATTCCATGCAGAACTCTGGTTGCCATGGCAACCGAAAGAAAAAACTTTAAATATCTTCTTTTCAAAAACCATAAAAGGTAGAGCTTAGATATTTGGCATGAAACATCTTCTAGTGAGTGTCTACCAAGTTTGTTCAAATAAAAGCCCTGGGGTCAAAATTGGCCCCGCCCCAGGGGGTCATAGATTTTCCCTATATGCATATAGTAAAAACTTAAAAAATCTTCTTTTAAAGAACCCAAAGAGCTAGAGCTAAGATATTTAGCATGAAACATGTGCTAATGGGTGTCTACCAAGTTTGTTCAAATAAAAGTCCTGGGGTCAAAATTGGCCCCGCCCCGGGGGGTCATTGATTTTCCCTATATGCATATAGTAAAAACTTAAAAAATCTTTTTTTAAAGAACTCAAAGAGCTATGGCTAAGATATTGAGCATCAAACATGTTCTAATAGGTGTCTACCAAGTTTGTTCAAATAAAAGCCCTGGGGTTAAAATTGGCCCCGCCCCGGGGGGTCATTGATTTTCCCTATATGCATATAGTAAAAACTTAAAAAATCTTCTTTTAAAGAAATCAAAGAGCTATGGCTAAGATATTTAGCATCAAACATGTTCTAATAGGTGTCTACCAAGTTTGTTCAAATAAAAGCCCTGGGGTCAAAATTGGCACCACCCCGGGGGTCATTGATTTTCCTTATATGTGTATAGCAAAAACTTAAAAAATCTTCTTTGAAAAAACCCAAATAGCTAGAGTTAAGATATTAAGCATGAAACATATTTTAGTGAGTGTCTACAAAGTTTGTTCAAATAAAAGACCTGGGGTCAAAATTGGCCCCGCCCCGGGGGTCATTGATTTTTTTATATGTGTATTATGAGCAAAAACTAAAAATCTTCTTTGAAAAAACCCAAATAGCTAGAGTTTAGATATTAAGCATGAAACATCTTCTAGTAAGTGTCTACAAAGTTTGTTCAAATAAAAGCCCTGGGGTCAAAACTGGCCAGCTGGCCCCAGGGGTGTCATTGTTTTTAGCTATATGTGTATAGTAAAAACTTAAAAAAAGTCTTCTTTTAAAAAGCCCAATGAGCTAGAGCTTAGATGTTTAGCATGAAACATCTTCTTATGGGTGTCTACCAAGATTGTGCAAATAAAAGCCCTTGGGTTAAATTGGCCTTGCAACGTTGGGGGGGTGGGGGGCCTATATACAGGTGAGCGACCTCAGGGCCATCATGGCCCTCTTGTTTTAAAGACATAGGAACTTTTAAAGGTTTGCAACACAATTTTATTCTCTTAAATAAAACATCAGTTTATCCAGATTGATGGACTCTGTCTGGAAATTTAAACATTCATGATCAAAATCATCATCATCATATGATCTTTATAAAATTTATGACACAATGTACATTTCATCTTATTTTCTTCCTCGTTAAAAACCAACCACGAGCGGCCATTTTTCCATTTACCCACAAATTTTCTCGGCAGGCGCCTGGACTCGTATTTCTTTTGTTTCGCTTTTTTCCTTCATTAGATAATTTACGTTTTTTGCCTGGCGTAGCGCCAACGTAATAATTTAATAATGCAGTAACACCGACATTTTCTTCCGAGTACAAGATCATCGAAAGTTGTATGTATCTAGAATTTGATTGGACACTAAAAATGAAACGGCGAATCAAAACTCGTTTTACATTTTTTTATTCAAGGGAGAAAACTCGGTCTTGATCGTCTTGGATATATCCCGGTATTCGTACCGGACATAAGGTCTGGAACTCGGAAAAAAATATCGGACCGGCCTGATTTTTGTCGGACATGTCCGACGGTCCGGCAACTTTCGCGAAGCCTGTTCATCATATATTTGTTTCATTTTCAGTTTGATGAGAGTGTACGTATATGGGATGTAAAGACTGGAAAATGTTTAAAGACTCTACCAGCCCACTCTGACCCAGTTACAGCAGTTCATTTTAACAGAGATGGTTCCCTTATTGTATCTAGTAGTTACGATGGTTTATGGTAAAGTTTCCTTCTTTCTGTTATGATTTTTCAAAGTTGAAAATCTAAAAATAGAAAAAGAGCAAAAAAAGTAACTTCACCTTAAGGGTCAGATAACTCAAAAAGAAGTCTTGTGACTCCCTTTTTTCCCCATCACTTTGTAAATAGTTATGAATTATTTTAATCATGCAAAGTTTAAGAAAAATCTCTGCACTAATTTACATTTTCCTTTCTTTTTCCTCACAAAAAAATAGCAGTGCTGTAGGACCCATCTTTAAATAATTAAGAGTGGCGGAGTAGCTGAGGAGTTAATGCTTCAGACTAGTAATCTAAGGATTGCTGACCGCTTGGGTTCAAACCCTGTCAGGGGCAAGCTGTTGTTTCCTTTAGCAAGAAACTTTACATTCATTGCTTAGCACTGGTTGGTTCCAGGAAAAGATTCAAGTGTGTTTAAATAAGCTCATAGCTTTCAACACAATCAAACTGAAATAAAATTGTATAAACTAAACTAAATAATTAAAACAACACAATTTGTAAAACTGATAGTATGTTTCTGTCAGGGAAGAATGCCTAACAAAGATAATATGTAGAAGTTTTCGAATTATAGAAACCAAAATGTTGTGTTGAAAAAAATTAGAGTAATGATTGATGATTTTAATATTCCTCAACATGTATACAATTCAATTTCAGCCGTATATGGGATACAGCTTCTGGTCAGTGTTTAAAAACGTTGATAGATGACGATAATCCACCAGTATCATTTGTTAAGTTTTCTCCTAATGGAAAATACATATTAGCTGCCACTCTAGACAAGTAAGTAGTATGTTTTACTAGAGACCTGCTATATGTTATTTAAAGTTGTCTTATCTTTAGTGAGCTATGTAGGAAGTAAAAGAAATGGTGTTTGGTTGTTAATTATTATTACAGTATTTTAGAAAAAAATTTGGCATGCTACCATTTTAATGTTGAGATGGTACTTGGATACACGGTAGTGTAAAATCAGAAAAGTCTGTGCTCTTGTTATTGGTACTTACCATTCCTCTCCCTCATTTTACCCCCAAAAACGAAGTTTGTTTGGGTATATAGGAGTCACTAGGTGGTGGGTCGGTCCAGACGTCTGTTGCATTTTCCTTGTCCGGAGCATAACTTGAAGACTAATGGTTGGAATTCAATACAACTTCATACAATGGTCGAGCACAATAAGGGAAAGTGCAGAGCACAAGAAATAACTCTATCTAAAGTAATTTCAGAGTTCTTGCCCTTTGTTACTTTTCCATTGCTGTCTTTTGTCCGGACCATAACTTGAAACTAATGGTTGGAATTCAATATAAATTCATACAATGGTCAAACACATTGAGAGAAAGTGCAGTGCACAAGAACCATAACTCCATCATGACTCAATAAAGAGTTATTGCCCTTTGTTACTTTTCCTTGTCCGGGGCATAACTTGAAAACTACTGGTTGGAATTTAAAACAACTTCATACAATGGTCAAGCACAATAAGGGGAAGTGCAGTGCACAATAATCATAACTCTATCTAAAGTAATTTCAGAGTTCTTGCCCTTTGTTTACTTTTCCATTGCTTTCTTTTGTCTGGACAATCTCTTAAAGACTAATGGTCGGAATTCAATATAACTTCATACAATGGGAGGAAGTGCAGTGCACAAGAACCATAACTCCATCATGACTCAATATAGAGTTATTGCCCTTGTTATTTTTCCTTGTCCGGGGCATAACTTGAAAACTACTGGTTGGAATTCAAATCAACCTCATACAATGGTCAAGCACAGTAAGAGGAAGTGCATAACACAAGAACCATAACTCTATCTAAAGTAATTACAGAGATATTTCCCTTTGTTACTTTCCCATTGCTTATTTTTGTCCGGAGCATAACTGGAAGATTAATGGTTCGAATTCAATACAACTCAATACAATGATCAAGCACATTGAGAGGAAGTCCAGTGCACAAGAATCATAACTCCATCTTGACTAACTACAGAGTTATTGCCCTTTGTTATTTTTCCTTGTCTGGAGCCATAACTTGAAAATTAATGTTTAGAATTGATGAAACTTCATACAATGGTCAAGGGCAGTGGGATGAAGTGCAGTGCAGAAGAAGCATAACTCTATTTTGACTCATTACAGTTATTGCCCTTTGTTACTTTTTTGTCCAGTGCATAACTTGAAAACTAGTAGTTGGAATTCAATACAACTTCATACAATGGTCAAGCCAAATGAGAGGAAGTGCCGTGTACAATAACCATAGCTCCATCTTCAGTATTTGTAGAGTTATTGCCCTTTGTTCCTTTCCCTTGTCCGGTGCATAACTTTAAACTAATGTTTAGAATTCAATGCAACTTCATACAATGGTCAAGCGCAATGAGAGGAAGTGCAGTGCTCAAGAAGCGTAATTCTTTCTGGATTTATTACAGAGTAATTCAATAAAACTTCATTGATGGTAAACCATATTGTAAGGAAATGCAACATACAAAAACCACAACTATCTTTAATTGCCCACAACCATAACTTTTAAATTTCAATTCTTTTACAAGGTATTCTGTTACTTGTAACTTCCTCATTTCTGAAGCAGTCTTGCGGGGGGGTATTAATCACATTTAGTGATAGTTCTACTTGTGTATTGAAGGAGTATGAATTGCAGTGTATCAATTGTATTTATGCAATATTGCATCTCCTGTTTTTCTTTCATTTTCAGCACATTAAAGTTATGGGATTACAGTAAGGGGAAGGTTTGTATAGGATTGTTTTTTTTATGTCATTGAAAATTGTTTGTTCAATTAATGATATTTGAGTTTGTGAAGAGATTATAAAAACTTTATTCTATAAGTAATTGATAAAAAGCAGGCTTTAGAACTGAATTTTGATAAATTAGTTACAAAAATGTGTCGGTTAAAAAATGTGTCGGTCACAAATATATCAATAAGTATAGGAGTTAAGATTTATATTATAATTTATATTTTTTAAGAGTGGTATGGAAATTCTCTCACAATGTCTTAGTTTACTCAGCTTTCCTGGTTTTAATGAATGTGATGAGGTACTTGGTCGTGAAATTTAAATGTAAGAGGTGCTTTCATGGCTAAGTGGTTAAAGTCTCTTGACTTCAAATAACATGCCCCTCATCGCTGTGAGTTCAGTCTGTCATGTACCTTGGATTCTTTAATGTGAGGAAGTTGTCCAGCTGTCATACAGAGCGTCGGTGGTTCTAACCAGGTGAAATAAAGCATAGAGTGCACCTGAAATCTTTCTAACTGTTGAAAAGCTAGAAAGATGCCAAATCATGACAGTATAACTTAAAACCCAACTAAATTGATATGTAAGAATATATTTGATACATGTACAACCTCATGTATGTGATAACTGCTTATCTGTGTCCATTACTCTGTTTCAGTGTTTAAAAACCTACACTGGTCACAAGAATGAAAAGTATTGCATTTTCGCCAATTTCTCAGTCACTGGTGGAAAGGTATGTAATTCTCTGTCTTCTTTACCCTATACCTTTGAAGGAACCGAACTTTGTAAGCTCGAGTATTCAATTAAAAAGGTTGGGCGATATATTGACCATACTCTAAGCTTAAAGCAAAATGTTTCAGTACTTGTTTAAAATCATTCTGATAAATAATACTTTACTACAGATCAAAAGATTAAAACACAACATCATTCTATTCTTTGTAATATAACTTATCTGAATAAGGTGCAATTTTCATTGTAATATTAAAATGTGAAAGCAATTGTAAATTTGTAATTGTTGTAATGTAATGGTAGTAGTGATTTAAGGTGTAATTGTAATCGACTGTTTACATTCCTACAGTGGATAGTATCCGGATCAGAAGACAACATGGTGTATATCTGGAATTTACAAACGAAAGAAATTGTGCAAAAATTACAAGGACATACAGGTAAAAAAAACCCAGATTTTATCAACATATTATTGTCTGTTTTCACGTGCAAACTTAAATCTTCATTTTGACATAACAGTAATAACAGTTTTCAACCTTTATGAAGTAAAGGTTTTCAATCTTCATGGAAGTATAAAAAAAACAGCAAAAAAAAACCATTTAAAATTTATTTGTAACAACAGTGCAGAGTTAAGGTTAAGTCACTATCATTAATACAGTAGATATTCACTAATCAGACAGTTAGTGTGTGATTCATGAGAAATGTGTTTACCAAATATTGATGTTTGTGGGCTTATTTTAAAGGTACAAAAACATAAAATTTTCATTTCTTATATAGACCAACTGGGACACTTAAAACAGAAAAACATGCAAAGATTTTAGGAAATATACCCAGAAATAAATTGAAAATTGTATTTTTGTGCCCTTCTTAGCCCGTTTTGACTGAGAAGCGTTGCAAAGCTTTTCAATTTTGGATCATTTTTCACAATAAGAATAATTATTCTGGAAGAACGGAATGAGCGAACAATCTGAAATTTTGCACACAAGTTATTTGTCTTGATCTACATGAAATTAAATATAAATCCCGAAAAATTATTCTTTGTCCCGCCGCGTCAAAAAACCTCAGTGGAGTCCCTTTTTTATACTGATAAATATTTGTTAAAAGTTTGATGTAAGCATCCTTTAAGTATTGTAATATTATATATATACAGATGTGGTTTTATGTTGTGCCTGCCATCCCACAGAGAACATCATCGCATCAGCAGCTCTAGAGAATGACAAAACTATAAAACTGTGGAAAAGTGACGTATAGCATTCAAACGCATATATCTCATAGTGTCATAACTTATAACTGGGGCAGCTGTTCACATAGCACCCGTTACATTACCATCGTCATTATTGTGGAATTGTTGTTGCCCTGGGCAAAGCATCATCGTGAAATTATAAATGTCAAGCTGCGATCAAACCGGATTAAACATGCTCAAAATTGTTCACGCCTCAAGATGTACTCGTGAATTTTTTTGTATCGTCATGAGAATCACCCCAAAAAAGAGTCTAAAGTAACTTGAGTGTGAATGGTGTAGCTTTAATTGTTAAAAATGCAGTTTTTGTGAATAATATTTATGATACAGGATGGAATTTCACTGAACTGGAGTTACTTTATTTGTGAAATGAAGTCTAAATTGAAATTCAGAATTCTTGAAGTTTTTGTTTTTCTACATAAAATCATGTATTTGTACAGCGAATGAAATAAAGTAGTAAGTAAATTTCCTAAAGGATTGCATCAGGTCACCATTACAGATTACTTTGTTCTGACATTGTTAAAGCTCTATAGTTAGTTACTGAAAACTATCACTGTATTAGTCTGGTTTAAAAAAAAAAAAAAACGTTTTAAAGTAATTGTAATCAAATTAAAATTTTCATGGTGTAATCGTAATGTAATTGATTACATTTTATGATTTAGAAGTAATCAACCTTATGTCTGCTGTGTGGCAAATATTTTGAAAAACACCAGATTACTTTAGAACTTTCTGTAATGTATTCATTTATTAAGGTCATAGGTCATTACGTATGATAGATACAGTGATTGACAAGATAAGTAGGTTAAATGTTGTGTAATAGTATTATTTTGTACAGATCATTTTCTTGTGACAAGGAGACGAAGAAAATACACATTTTTTACAAGGCGATACAAGCTTGTAAGACTTTACTCATTAGTCATTACTTACATTATGTTATGTCTACACTTCTATAATTTTGTAGTATTAGTCATACATGTTTCTGTTTAAATGTCTGTTTTCGTAAACTTTCTTTTGTTGAGTAATGACTGTTAAAAAAAAGTGGAAGTATTCAAATTGTCCTTATATTGTTCCTGACCTCACATTTGTAAGGTTAAGACTTTCATACGAAATTACTTCAAGTGTGAATTCAAAAATTTGAAAGAAGCAAAAGATGTTTTGGGGGCTTATTTGGCCAATAATTGTTCGTTATATTGATATTTTCCTCATGAATTATCTCCCCTCAATCGGTTAAAAGATTGTGAATTTGCAGGATAATTTGTAAAATTGAGATTCATAGAATAAATTATAGGCCAGATTTACTTACATCATAATAACCTTTAAATACTAGTAATAAAATTTCGTAAAGGTTATCAATGCAAAAAAAATAAAAATAGTTAAGAATAAGTGTCTGATATACACATGTATGTACTTTGAAAAATGTGACGGAACAAATCATGTTGAAAAAATTAATTCCAGATTTTAAATACAGCCAAATTTATTAAATCAGATATTTCTTATTTTATGTAATTTCCTTTATTATTCATTGTAATATATATATTCAATTTAAATGGTAACTGTCAATCGCATTTGATATATATTTGTACGGAACCAGAATCATGATTAATATTTTCATTCCGAGTTATGGTATATTTATTAAGTCAAGTGTGTTGTGGACTACCAAGTGATTTAAACAGAAATAAATATTTTAAACTCATTTTTTGTTGAAATGATAGAAGGTTTGTTAAAGACTCGAGATTTTCTCTTCTTTTATTTCTTCGATGTATGTTTTGTTGTTGAATGTTGAACAATTTTGTTTACTGTAAATCATTTTTGTAATAAAATAATAAACATAAAATGACATTTGTACATGATTCTCATTTTTCATTTTGGGCTGTGCATATTTTTTTACTACATGATGTAGATGTCAACCCTTTTATCTAGATAACAATAAACTTTAAACTGCAATTTTGACTTGATGGTTTTTGATACACAAATTGAATTGTAGGTACATGACCTAGAAAACATATCTCGGTTTGAAAAAAAAGAATACAATCTTTTGTGATTGCATAGACAATAAGTTGCTGATACTTGAACTCTAAACCTACAGAATAATCAGAGCTCCAGATAATTTTTTTGGCCAAGGGGTTTTTACCCCTCAAAATTTAGAGTGAGGGGTAAAATGTAAAATCTGAAAAACTTAAGGGGTAAAATCTGTCAAAAAAGCAGTTTGCATTTTTAAACTTATTGTTTTTGTTTGTTTGTTTATTTTTTCTTTTTTTTAGAAAAACCTTTAAAAATAAAATACTGATTCAATGTGAAGCAATACAAAACGTGCCCTGTAAAGTCAGACTTCCAGAGTATACTGGAACTCAAGTTTAGGATACACAGCAAAATTATTAGGGCTTCCAATTTCTCTGATATTGAAAGTCACATTATATTGGTAAAGAAGGAAAGGTATTAGATTTTCGGAAGTCACATGCCAAAATGAAGGAGTAAATGACTCCCAAACTTCCACTAGTGGAAGCCCTGAAATTAATATATTTTCTAGGAGTCAATATTTTTCTTTCTTTATTTATGTTGGCATGTAGCTTATCATGTGCTCCAGTTTGAACAATTATAGTTGAAATTAGAATTAAAGAAAAATAAACAAGATTTTTTTATCTTTCCTTAAAAAAAGTATTGGTCTGAGAGAAAATTGTCCGTAACTGTAGACTGGGTACGAAAATATTGAGTACAAAACTGCAGGTGAAAAACATGTTATTTTGTTCCAATAACAAAAGTGAAAGAAATTAAAATATATTTTTGTTTATATTGAGACATAAGCATGTCAATAGATGCCTAAACAAACTTAATACTATGTTAACTCCTACGATGATTATCTGGCAAAAAATTATATCAATAATTTCACAGGTTGATCTACGGGAGTTACCTCCCTTCTGTACTTCCTTCTACTTTCGTTTTTAACATGCGTTGTTGACAACAGAACTTTTAGTTTTCAATGCAATAAAATGGAAATATATTGTATTGTTATGCTCAAAACATCCCCTATCTGAATATCAAATGTTTACACTTCTATTCTTTTACGCTTAAATTTTGACATACACGCGTATTTTCATTTTGTTGTGCGTAACTTTGACGCACGAATTTTGAAAGTGATGCGTATTTTAGATTTTCTATGCGTATTTTACGCTTATACGCATGCTATCTGGAGCTCTGCAGAATTTGAAAGCTATATTAGGATTTTCATCAGTCTAGAGCCAGACCAGCCTGCTCATTCTTTAGGTGGTGTTATGAGTGAAACACGTATACCTGTCATTCATGCACCAAACGGGTTTATACAATAGAAGTGTTACACCTTGCAACAAACAGATTCTAGCTTTTTTCCAACTAGTATCTTTAAAAATTCAATACAATGATATCAAATTAATTATCATCTTCTCTGAAACAGAAGATTTCAAACATTTTAATCTTTATGCATACTTTATTATAAAACTTATTCCAATATTCTTCCATCAATAACATGCAACACATATATAAATGTATATACTTGTAAATAAGTACTTTTAATACAATTCACTGTAAATATTTTACTGTTGAAACACTTCCTTCAAAACCTGTGTGTAATTATATCAACAGTAATCAGCAAACAACTTTACTTTTCTAAAGAAATAACAACATATTTTATCATTAACACTCTTAGCATGGCCTGAAGTCCTCATGAACTGCCAAAACTATTTGTTTTCAGGCTTAAACACTTTTCACAGGACTGATAGATCCCTACTCTGACCTTTAATTTGAATAACGATAGATTTAACTACAAACATTGACATGTGCCATTCTGTTAACAAATATGATGTGAAAATTTTAAATTGTATTCACTAATCTGATAATTAGAATAAGACAGGTCAAGGATCTATGCTTATACCACAAGTTCTAAAAATAAAGCTACTTGAGTTGTTTGATTGTTTACTTTAATTCTTTTGGTTTTGTATTACGTCACACAAACAGGGTGTTGGTCATATGGCAACTTTCCAGCTTTAATGGTGGAGGAAGACCTCTGGTGCCCTTCCGTGCATCATTTCAGGCACAAACAGACACCTGGGTAGAACCACCAACATTCCGCAAGCTAGCTGAAAAGCTTCTTCACATTTAAAAGAGCTTGATCCATCCATGTAAGTGAATTGGCAATGTTTAATATCACTTGTTTTTGGTGGTAGGGGACTTTCACACAAAAAGGTTTGAACCATGCTATTATCAAAAGTTAATGCTTTTGTGCCAAATGCTATTCCAAATGAGTAAATCAAGGTTGCCATATATTTTATTCATTTTTTTTCAACATGACATCCACAGCTTTGCATTTTTGATAAAAAATCCTCTGAACAGAAGTCAAGGATGTGAAATTCTTTCCCCCATTTATTCCATTTTTTCTTCAACAATCAAAAAGTGTATCTAGTGACCTAGACTATCTGACTGGTTGACTTGAAGAAGTACTCTGGTTCACTGAGGAGACTTCCTGTGTAACTGAATAACCAAGCTCTTCGTGACTTGGATGCCATAATTTATGTATTATTCTCTCAATGGCTGGAGCATATACTGAATGAGAAGGTATAGTGTTCTTGTATGTCTGAAATAATAGAGAAATGACATTGTCAATTTGTTTTGTTTATCAGATAGTGCCTATTTGAAACGATATTTCAGTATTAACAGCTATTTATTACAAAGTTACTGGAATTAAATAAACGCAAAGAAATATGGTACAAGAGACCTTGGATTATTTTTTTTGCAATTATCAAGGAAAATATCTTGTATTTGTATGAGGCCTTGGATTTTTTTTTGTGCAAATCATCGAGGAAAATACCTGGTTTTTGTTTTGTCTGGTATTAAATTGATGACATAAACAGTAGTAGTGGGTCAATATGAAGCATTTTTACATTGGCAGGACATAAACTTTAGAATAAAAAAGTTGCAGGTTTGAGGACACTACTAATTCAGTGTTTTTCTGTTTGTCAAAATATTGGGCAACTTTAGGCTGTTTTCCCGCCTTTTCCCCCACTCATTTGTTCCCCTATATGACAACATTAATTTTCACTTATCTTTAAATTGTAAATAAAACTTAAAGCATATAATCTTATTGTTATATATTCTTTTATGCAATAGATTATCATTTAATTGAAGTTAAGAGTATAATACAATTTAAAACAACCTATATTATGTAAAGAAGTCAAAATTTGCCCTTTCATCTTGTTCAAGTCCTTTTATCCCCTCCAATGGGGTCGAACCCATCCCCAGAAAGTGAAAAACAAGACATATTGCAAATGGCAATGGATACTCCCTGAATCTGTAAGTTTGTCAATGTATCAGCAAGTGTAAAAAGTAAGTTTCAGTACCAATGTATTATGACCTTGACCCTAATAACCTATACACAAAACTACCAATGATCAAATCAGCAACTGTTCCCTCCCCAAATATTACCGAGGAGTATAAAAACCCATTGTATGTCATTTCTTTGAGCAAAAATTTCATCCAACATTGTTGCAAATGGGTATGTGACAAGAGTTGTATTATTGCACAGTGCCATAAATTACCTGAAGTGTTTCTAGAAGGTTATATAATGTGACTGGCTCCCTGTCTACAGGTTCCTGTGTATTTGCTGAGAGTATTTGTGCCATGTAGCCCTCGTTACAATCCTGTGGCAGACGCTTGTTTGGTACATGCTGACCATCTGAGATTATTGTTGCTTCACTGAAAATTACAAGCTGAGATAACATTTGACCTACTGACCCATTTTATCACTAAATATCAAAAATGGACATGTCAATTAACCTCCTATTCACGACAAAACAAGTCATCATTTATCAGGGGAAAATTTCAAAATATGTACCGACAGATAATGCAGATCATGATCAGATTCCAAGGTGGAATCAGATGCTGTCGGCAGGCAAAGGGTAAAGTATATCCTTGACCCCAAGCTGTCTCTATCATATAACACATCATGTTATCATGGCGAAAATATTTACCAAGTTACTTTACAATCCATAATAAAGAAGTTAACAGAAGGTAACAGAACAAATAATAGGCCAGTTTTGACCTTTGACACTTTAATGTGACCTTGACATTCGAACAAGAAGTGGGTCTTGTTCAACAAAAAGTATATTCTAACACGACCCGCACTTTTTCCTATTGAACATAGAAGAACCGCAAGTGTGTGTTATTATGCTATAAAATCACTGTTTGACGTCCTATATTTAGACATGTGACGTAATCATTATACATGTGAAGTAACCACTATAAAATCCGACGTGCTGACAATAAGTACGGAAACAAATCAGGCGCAATTTTGCTTAATAGCTGGTACGGCAGCATTTATTTGTTTATTTGGTGTTAGAATCGAAATAATATGTCCAAATCAGTGATTTTATCGCTGGATAACAAGACTGTCATTCGGATGCGCATCATTATATCACTCGGGCTACGCCCTTGTGATATAATTCCTCGCATCCTAACTCCAAACAGTGATGTTATTGAGCGATAAAATCACAGTTTGAGATATATTATTTCTTAAATAACATTGAAAATTTGCACCAAATTATGTCATATCTATTAACAAAAGACAAAGATATGGCAGGAATACGACTTGTGACATTCCGATACACAGGATGTACAAAATAAAATGTGGAGAAGACAATTAAATTTATCATAATATAAAATATACCTTTCCAGTGTTCTGTCATGGAGCATCAAGCTATGGCGAGTGTATGGATTTGGTACTTGAGTTCCTATTGCATATCTAAACTTCCCTTCTCTTACTTTGTAACCATTTCGACGGCATAACACTTGTGTGATGATATTCTTTAATTGTATCTGCATAGCAATTGAAATATTTCATTGTCAAGTGAGTTTAAGATTTACATTTTTAATATTTTAAATAACACCTTAGAGATTAGTTAAAACAGTTGTATTTTCTGGACAAGTTGACATATGTCTATAATTACATATATGTATTTCTATTGGGAATACAGTAAACTCCACTTATAACGATATCTCTTATAACGATGCAGTTGCTGTTGTCCGACTCTTGTTTTTAAATTGGTTGCCTTTATGATTATCAATATAAATATATAAATTTGGTTGTCCCCTGAATATTGTTATAAGCAGAATTTACTGTACTTTTTAAAATAGTTTTTTTTGTGATTTTTAACAGTTTGTTTCTTATCAAATCAATACCATCAAATTACATGTTTCAAGAGAACACCTTCAATGTTATTGAGAAGATTGATTTAGACTTATACGATGCTGTCTGTATTGTGCTAAGTGAGTGGACCACATAACAAATAAAACTTGAACAAATTGTTATCTAAATATACAGCAATGTAAAAATAATAATAAAAATAAAAATAGGACTATTATGAAAGTAAAAGGAAAAGAAATAAAATACATGTACCTCCAGTGCCTGCATCAGAAATTTAACGACAGCATCATCTACACTGACTAGGCCTATTTCCCAGGCACATACTAACAGACGACCATGTATCATTGATATGTCAGGTAATGTTAATTCTCGACCAGCAAATACTGAAACAGACCATAGATGGTGATATCACAAAAGAAAGACATGTAGCCTTGATATTTTCAGAAAATGTTATTCCTGCCATTATTAAAACATACCATAGTTAATGTGCTGTCTAGATATTTTCAGAAAATCTTGTTCCTTCAATAATTGAAACAGACCATAGTTGTTAATAAAAGAAACCAAGGCAGCCTAGATATTTCCAAAACTATTAGCCTACAATTATTGAAACAGACCATGAACAACATATGATAAAGATTGCAACCCATGTAGCCTAAAGTCTTTTCCATCCCAAATGGAAATCAACTTTAAAATGTTATGAAATGAATAAACAAGGTTGAATGATAAAAAATCTGGTTTTGTTTGGTAAATTTAAAGTCACCCTCAAGATTGAATTAGTTTTGACTCCAGGGTTAAGATGATATTAATTTTGACAAGCTTTCTACTAAATCTGGTAAAACAAGAGCTGTCCAAAAAGCAGCCCGCTCTACTTTTCTCAGTGCTGGATAGTAAACTGCACATTTTCTAAGTAAAAAGATAATTTGAAATAAAGATCACAGAGACCGACCTTGACCTTTGGATCCACTAATGGGTGTGACAAGCAGAACTTGTGCACCCACATATCAAGTTTCTAAGTCATGATTAAAAGTATCAACCATATCAAAAACTTTATAAAAGGTCACTATGACATTAAGCTTTAAAGCTGCATGCCTCCAGATGAGCCAAAATATTTCAAGAAATAAATACTGAGATTCTAAGGAAAGTAAAGAGATTCAAGATAAAAGTTATAATTTACATTTTATTTCCTTATGCCAATGAACTTTGACTTAATGGCCAGTGTATCTTTTTTGTTATTACAGGTCCCTGTGATTTTGACCTACAGTTGACTTTCAACAATGAACAGTAAAGTGATCATTTTAAATACCAATAACAACTGAGCTGAAGTTTTTGTTTCAATATAATTTTTTATAACCTCATCATAGAATTAAGATCAATTAATGATAACTACTTACTAGATTCCTCTGTACCTTTGTAAGTGGCCTGCACTGCACAAGACATTGGATTGACTGGCACAAATCTTTGCTGTAATTTTAACAAAAGCAAACAAATCTAAGAGTACCTTGCAGCAATAATGACTTCTATACTCAAAATCCACACCTAATGTTGATGTCCAAAGTCCATACCTCATGTCACAGTCTATGTCTGCACCTCATGCCTATGTCCAAGTCCACATCTAAAGTCACTGTCCAAAAGCCAAGCCTCATGTCTATGTCACAAGTTCAAAACTAATGTCCAAGTCCAAAGTTCATTCCTCTTGTCTATATCCCTAGTCCATTCTTCATAAGTATGTCCAAAGTCCATGCCTCATGTACGAACCTCATGTCTCTGTCCCAATTCTGTCTAAACTACTTGAGAAGACAATGGAGGACTGAAGATGTTAGGCATGTTGCATTAACTTAAATTTTCCATTGTGAACATCTGGCTTGCGGACTTGTGGTATATACAAATGTTCATCATTAGATGAAATTATTAATATTATTATGTAAGAAATGACAATGACAAAAAAGATTTATTTGATTTTGGCCTACGGCCCATATCAATAAAACAAACATATACATTACAAACATGACATGGTGTAGTACCAGAGTGCTATACAGATCTAGTACCAAATTTACAAGTATTAGTAAACATGTATATCAAGTAACAGAAATCAAACTATTTTAAAGATCCTGTATGTTATAATTTTAGAAGTAACCACACTTAAGTATGACTTAGATTTTATAGAAAATAAATTTCTAATTACCTCCCTTTATTTACATGAAATGTAAATTTGGTAATATCTTTACAAATATTGCTTTTGGAAACTTACAATATTGATGAATCTTCATTTGAGCATCATATTTATGATATAAAACCATAAAAAAATAGAGTTACAGGATCTTTATAAGTATGGTATATGCCATCTAGAATGTCTACTGTAGATACACAAGTAATCCCACATTTAAAAAATATCATGAAGTAGCATTTTATGTTCTTGATAAGCACAATATGCAAACACAGCCAATCTCATTATAATATCTACATTTAAGATGGCATCAAAATATTGAACTTATTAATATTAAGAAAATGATAGAATTTAGATGGAATCAACATTCTGTTAGATTACATCAAGTTTTTCTTATGATCTAATTGAAGAAAAATATCTCTAAGCTACCTGGAATGAACTTCTGGTAGTGGGAGGCCTTCTTTTTAATTTGCCTTTCTTGAGCAATTTTCCATGCCCTGAGTGACTTCGACCAGGAGGTGACTTTGGTCCTGTTACAGTAGAAATGCATATATATTTAAGTACACTTAAAAGTTCATGTATCTAAATCTAATGAAAAGAATTATTTTAGGGAGATCTCTGTCTTCTTCAACTAAAACCACTAATAATCTTTTAAAACTACGGCTATCGCTGATTAATACCACCACAAGCCACCGTAACTTTTTTTAAAAATGAGTGGTCTAAAGCAAAAATTGGACTCTACCTACAATTTATGATGATTCATCATTCTGTTATTATTACAATTGATAGTCTATCTTCCAGAAACCATTTTTCTGTTTTTAGTAACAGTGACCTTGATCCCAGGAGGTCCAAATACAATTCCAACCGGGTCTTCATATAAGCTTGCTATACATGTACAATATCTCATTCCTAACTCTGGTTACTGTCCGGAAACCATTTTCCTATTTTAGTAACAGTGACCTTGACCAAAGGGGGTCCAAAAGCAATCCCAACTTGGGTCTTCATTTAAGCTTGCTGTATACATGTACCAAGTTGGATTACAATATCTCATTCATAACTCTAGTTATTGTTTGGAAAGTTCAATCCATTTTTCTATTTTTAGTAACAGTGACTTTGACCAAAGGGGGTCCAAAAGCAATCCCAACCAGATTTTTCATGAGGTTGCTATATACTAAACTTGATTTACAATAACTCATGTTATTGCCTGCCCAGAAACCAAGGAGACCGACAGATGGACCGATCGACAAACTGACTCCTCTATAACCCCTGCTAAACTTTGTTTGTGGGGGTATAATTACTCATAGTCTTTTAGATAAGACTTTAATTTCCCAAAGTAAGATTTCATAAACAAAACCTTTCTTGAGCAACATCTCTCAGCAACATCTGAAATCTTCCAAAGGGTGTTGCATTACAGAGGTTGTACAGTATATAATTATTTACATGTACACAATCATTAAAATAGTTCTGTATCTTACCTATTGAAGATGTAAATGTATGGCACTTGGAAAATATTGCTAGTAGGAACTCATTGTGTAGATGTACTGAAAAAAAAAAAGATATACTTAACTCATGTCATATATTTTTCAATATTAAAACATACAGCTTGATGTACTTAAAAATGTAAAGTTAAATTTGAAAAACATCAAATAATCTGGGTATTAAAACACGTCGATAAGATGTAGTGGTATAGAGCAAAAATCTTAAATCATTTTTTGGCAACAGAACAATTAAAGGTTTTAATGTTAATGCAATTTGGTAAACAACCACTTTTTTCCATTTCACTTTTATATGCCTCAAACAACAAAAACCACCAACCAACCTGTTTCAGATTTAAGAAGCTTCCTTGCCTCCATATCAAACTCTTCTTTAGCAATCTAAAAAAGAAAGAAAGATCCCAGAAAACTGCATATTGTTTACATTTCGATTAAATATATATACAGTGTATGTGACTTACAATGCCTCTGAGCTGCCATATTAAAATGTTGTGAAATTATGCAGTCTTTCAAGAATATTCTTGTGTAAAAACTTCACAAATAGGTTTGTATCAACAGAGAAGAAAACATGTATTAAATGGATAAAGTCATACAAGCATGTGCCACTGTGGCATATTTCTTATAAGCATGACTAAGGGTCATTTAAAAATGCTGACTGCAATGATGACTCAGTACAGTAAAATAACTATTAAATGACATCACACTTGCGAAATAAAAACATTATGTAACCAGTACTTTTACACAAATAGTCATATTACTAAATCAGATGCATTCTATGTACAATTAGTGCTAATGCAACTTTTTTCATGCATTAACATCTGCAGATGCCATCAGACTTTTTTTTAAAACCATTGCCCTGCAGACTCTGGCTTTAGATGTGTCCTGCTATAAATGATTTATATACACATGCATATATTTTTCTTCATCTTTATCTACCTTTTAAATAAAGGCATTTATAATTTCCTTATTAGCTTATCAACATTAAAGTTGAAATTTAAATTAAGACCTAGTATATCACACCAACATCATAAAAGTTTTGTGATAGCTCATGAAATACATTTTAATATTATTTATAATAAATATATAAACAAAACATATAACAGAATTACCTTTTGTCTAAACCAGGACTTAAGATGATGCAGGTAACTGAAAACAAACAGGAATAAAATTGTTTATAATGAAAATCAATAAAATTAAAACAGTCGTAGAGGCATCTTCCATAATAATTGAGAGATATTTTCGGCGTTAACTTGTGTATTTACTTTATTTTTTGTATGGAATTATTCATATATTGAGGTGGCGCGATAGCTCAGTTGGTTAAACCACTGACTATCACTCCTGAGGTCCCGGGTTCGATCCTGGGTTACACCCTTGGGATTTTTCAGAGACACTTTCAGTGTTTCCCACCTACATAGAGGTGTACTGGTAAGAAATCCAGGAAATCCTCGCATGTATCAGTGCTATACACTGGGCATGTAAAAGAACCAAGGGGTCTATTCAATAAGAGCTAGGGACTGGTTCCCGGATTCCCTTGTATCTTAAAGCTGTTTCTTAAATGTATACAATGTATACCTGCCTGTAACACTCGTAAGAGGGGTTGGCAGTATCCAGAGATAGATAGATAGATACTCAATTATTTTCTTACAATGTAATAACTGTTTTATTTCACTTTAATTAAAAAAAAGACCAAAAACATAGAGTTCATTATTAAACTCCATTAGGAGAATTCCTTAGTCAAAATATATTGACGTGCCAAAGCTTGATTCTGAGATATTTTCGTTCTGGGGCAGAATCTCGCTTTAAAGGCGAGATATTGCCCAGACACGAAAATAGCACAATATCTCCTCGCGGAGTACAATTAGTTGGACTAGAGAATTCCTCAGACCTATGTACATGTACAGAAAGTATCGGAAAACAGCATTTAGCTAGGTTTCATTAATTACACACATATTTCAGCTTGCTTGGCACTACAATTTCGTACTCGTCCTGCATCTATTTCTACTCATAAATACGAGCGGATGATTGGATATTTCCGATCCCTGAATTTCAACATCAATGATTACATCTTGCCTATCTCAACTTCATTTATTAGTCCAATTAATTATACTGAACGATAAGATATTATGGTATTTTGAGTATGGGCAATATCTCCCCAGTAGAAGCGAGATTCAGACCCAGAACAAAACATATCTCAGAAATTATCTAGCTTTGGCACACAAATATATTTTGACTAGGTAATTCATGTATGTGAAAGTTGAAACACTAAAAAAATCAGCGCTGAAGTGTCTCAATCAGATTTAACCAAAAGTGTGGTGAAGTGTCTGAGGGTTAAAGTGTCTGCAAAAAAAAATGGCCGGAGTGAAGTGTCTGAGGAGTGAACTGCCTGTAAATCATTCAGATTCAACTTCAACAGATTCAAAATTATTCAAGATAGAAAAGAGTATTTAACAAACAGGATACATTTCACAATTAAAAAAATACGCTTACGGGTAGTGCAAATAACAATAGAACATACTGATCCACACAAAGTAGTTTACCTTTTCATGTCACTGCCAAGAGCATCAGATAAATTATTTTTTGCTGCGTTTAAATCGATGGGGGCCGCCATTTTGTTACTTTCGTTTTGATAAATACCGTAACGTAACGCACTGTACCGTAATCCGTACTGAATTACAGTCCGTGCGTCTCGTCATCTTGACATTATTTCTGTTAAAACATCTAAAAATGTCTATCAACGTGGATTTGGTCAGCTTGACTGTATTACCTGAGGCTAAACCGGGCTTGGTTTTCTTTTAAGAACATCTTAAAGGCCAATCACCGCGAGAATTGTCAGCTTGACTGTATTCCTAAGATTACAATTATGCTTGGTTTTCCGTTTAGAACATTTAAAAAAGCCTCTCACCGTGTGTTTGGTCATCCTGACTGTATTCCCTCATGCTAAACCCGGGTTTGGTTTTCCGTAAATTGGTCAGAATGATTGTATTTCTTGAAGTTAGAAACGGGCATAATTTTCCATTTAGAACAGCTAAAAAGGCCTTTCAGCCCGGATATGGTCAGCTTGACTGTATTCCCTGAGGATAAAACTAGGCTTGGTTTTCCGTTAAGAACATCTTAAAAGGTCTTAGGTTTGGTCAGCTTAACTCTCTTCTCCGAGGCTAGAAACGGCCTTCGTTTTCTGTTAAGAACATATAAAAAGGACTTTCACAGTGCGTTTTGTCAGCTTCACGGTATACCTTTAGACTAGAACCGGGCTTCGTTTTCCGTTTAGAACATATATAAATGTCTATCACCGAATGCGGGGTCAGTTTGATTGAATTCCCCGAGGATGGAAGCGTTCTTGGCTTTCTGTTAAGAACATGAAAAAAGCTTATAACCGTGGTTTTCATCAGCTTGACTGTTTTACCTGACGCTAGAGATCCGTTAAGAACTACTAGAAAAACCTATCACCGAGGGTTTGGTCATCTTGGCAATATTTCCTAAAGCTAGACCTAGTCTTGTTTTACTGTAAAGAACATCTAAAAGGCATATCACCGTGGTCTTGACCAGCTTGACTGTATTCCCTGAGGCTAGAACCGGGCTTGGTTTTCCGTAAAGAACTGCTAGAAAAGCCTATCAACGTGGGTGTTGTCATCTTGACTGTATTCCCCGTAGCTAGACCTGGTCTTGGTTTACTGTAAAGAACATCTAAAAAGGCCTATCACCGCGGATTTGGTCAACTTGACTGTATTCTCTGAGGCTAGAAACGGGCTTCGTTTACTTTTAAGAACATCTAAAAAGGCTTATCACCATGGGTTTGATGAGCTCTACTGTATTCCCTGAGACTAAAACCGGGTTTGGTTTTCCGTTGAAAACATCTTAAAAGGCTTATCACCGTTGGTTTGGTCAGCATGACTGTATTTCATGAGGTAAGAACCGGGCATAGTTATCCAATAAGAACAACTAGAAAGGCCCATCACCCCGGATATAGTCAGCTTGACTGTATTCCCGGAGGAAAGACACAGCCGATCACCGTGGGATTGGTCAGCTTGACTGTTTTCCCTGAGACTAGAAGGCTGCTTGGTTTTCCATTAAGAACATCTTAAAAGGCACATCACCGTGGGTTGGGTCAGTTCGACTGTATTCCCTTAGGTTAGAACCGGGTTTGGTTTTCCGTTAAGAACATCTAAAAATACCTATAACCATGGGTTTGGTCAGCTTGACTGTATTCGCCGAGGCTAGAATCGGGTTTGGTTTTCCGTAAAGAACATCTAAAAGGCCCTATATTACCGTGGTTTAATCATCCTGCCTATCCCGAGACTGGAGCCGGGCTTAGTTTTCCGTTAAGAACATCTAAAAAAATGCCGTGGGCTAAG
The DNA here is from genome assembly GCF_026571515.1 of Ruditapes philippinarum. Taxonomy (NCBI): domain Eukaryota; kingdom Metazoa; phylum Mollusca; class Bivalvia; order Venerida; family Veneridae; genus Ruditapes; species Ruditapes philippinarum. Next base: position 105,040 of record NW_026857668.1, read on the forward strand.
GCAGTTAGACTATATTCCCTGAGGCTAGAACCATGCTCGTTTTTTCTGTTAAGAACATGAAGAAAAAAGACTATAACTGTGGGTTTCATCGGCTTGACTGTGTGACCCCGATGTCTTTTTGTCTTGTATAAATAAAGAACAAAACTGAGGGTAATACTGGTTCTTCAAATTTGTCAGATAACTTATGCTTTCCTTCACCATGAGCCAATATCTTAACTAAAACTTTATCTCCTATTTCTATTTTTGCACCTCTTATCTTCTTATCATATTGCTTTTGTTTGTTCTTAGCTTTATCAGTGTTGTTCTTGTACTATTTGTCTTGTTCGTTCAATTCTCTCTTTTAAATCATCTATGTATTCTTTTGCATTCTTATTTGAAGACGTCTGTTCTCTGGCATTTTCAAACATTGTGTCAATTGGTATTCTAATGTCAACTAAATGAAGACTTATAGTAATTAAATACAGTTGTGGATTTGATAAAAGTTATTTTGATAAATTTGTATTGTTCTTGAGTGTTAGAATTCAAGATGGCAGCATATGTTCTTATCTTATAGTTATTCATAGAAATCACTGTTTCTATTTGTATTGCACTGATATTGTAAATTACAGTTCACAGCATAATTAACAGCACAGTGAGACAGGTGTGAGTGACAGAGGTACATGTATAAGTTACAGAGTCTGATCCACAATTGGTATGTTATATTATATTTATATGTCATTGTTTATATATTTTTGGAGCTATGTGTATATTTTTAAGTTGAGCATAATTGTATATTGTTTTATAGGTAAATGATTAAGTGGTCACTAGATGCAGGTACAATATGATGTAATACATTTAAAGATGTATTTTATGTGTACATGATTTATTTTGATGAGATACAATTAATGGACTATTCATATAGACTGATCTGTTGATAGAATATTAGATTAAGTATATTTAAGGTACTGTAGTGTATACAAATGTATAAAACTATATATTTCATGATAGTATGGGATGTTTGGTATCTATACTTTCAGGGCTTGGTAGATGTGATGTAAATGTGATGTGATGTGTATGTTGTATGATGTATGACATATGATGTTTGATGTGGAGATGTACTGTGTAACCTGTTATATATAGTGTCCACTACCTATTTAATCGACGAACCAGTATTACCCTCAGTTTTGTTCTTTATTTATACAAGGCAGAAAGACATCGGGGTCACAACTGTTTAACCTGAGGCTTGAACTGGGCCGGGTTTTCTGTAAAGAGCATCTAAAAAGGCCTATCACCGTGGGTGTGGTAATCTTGACTGTATTCCTTGAGGCTAGAACCGGGAATGGTTTTCCGTTAAGAACATCTAAAAAGGTCTATCACCGTGGGTTTGGTCATCTTGACTGTATACCATGAGACTAGAATGTTGCTTGTTTTTTCATTAAGAACATCTAAAATGACCTATCACCGTGGGTTTGGTCATCTTGACTGTATTCCCTTAGGGTAGAACCGTGCTTTGTTTTCTGTTAAGAACATCTAAAAAGGTGTATCACCATGGATTTGGTCAGTTTGACTGTATTCCCTGAGACTAGAAGGCTGCTTGTTTTCCATTAAGAACATCTAAAATGACCTTTCATCGTGGGTTTGGTCAGTTTGACTGTATACCATGATACTAGAATGTTGCTTGTTTTTCCATTGAGATCATCTAAAATGACCTATCACCGTGAATTTGGTCAGTTTGACTGTATTCCCTGAGACTAGAAGGCTGCGTGTTTTCCATTTAGAACCTCTAAAATGGCCTTTCATCGTGGGTTTGGTCAACTTGACTGTACTCCCTTAGGCTAGAACCGGGCCTGGTTTTTTTTATAGAACATCTAAAAAGGCCTATAACCGTGGGTTTGGTCACTGTATTCCCTCAGGCTAGAATCGGGAATGGTTTTCCATTTAGAACACATAAAAAAGCCCATCACTGTGAGTTTGGTCAGCTCGACTGTATTCCCTGAGGATCGAACCTGGCTTGGATTTTTGATAAGAAAATCTAAGTAGGACTATCGCCGTGGGTTTGGTCCCTGAGGCTAGAATTGGGCTTGGTTTTCGGCTTCAAAATTAGACAATCCGGTCCTACATTATTTCGAGCTGACCAAAGTCGATCAATACGGCCCCAAAATTGTTAAATTCGGTCCCAATATAGAATATATTTTATGAATGAAAATGAAAATATGTTTTATTTAAAAATGTTGACCGTGTCTTGGGAATACGCTACGGCGATATATATTGTATATATTTTATATAGTAAACGGATGCTGGATAGTAATTTATTCTTGGTGATCAAGAAGTGATTATTTTCTGATAATTTGACCATTATTGTCACGGCAAATGTGCCGAACGCCTGTGTTTCATATCGAACTCAAAAAGGAAGGAAACTGATTTCTGCTTGTTTTGCTAAACTATAGTTGTATACATACCATTTTAGACAAATCTGTGAAAATCACGTCTCTCTTCCCCTCGGCGCATGCACGTCACAGAGAAGGCTCAGGGTGTCAGCAGGAGATTTATTTGCGGCTTGGCGGAGTGAAACCGTTATAATAAACTACCCATTCTCTTAACTAAATTTGTCAGATATGCAGTTTATCAACAGAAATAAATGCAATTATAAAATAGATAGTGTTTAATAGTGTTCTTAAGTGAACGAAGTTATATCCAGTTCAAGAAAAACGGTTACCGTGGGTATGAAAACAGGATGTAAAAATATTTTTTATCAACGAGTGCCACTGTGTTAAAACTCGCGTTAAAGTGTAACCCTTTCCATAGCATACAAAAGTGTTTTTTTTTTAATTTTAACTCTTTCTCTCACTGAGAGCACATATATTTCTTATCAATTTCGCCATTGTGAAATAGAATAAAACACATTTTACAACATAGGATAAAATGAGCAATACTTTAAACATCTTCAAAACGAAACCAACATATTATTTTCCGACAGGACTAAATCTACGTGATTTGACGTGCACTATTGCGATACAAGTATGTGTTATTGCTTTAAGGAACAATCATTTTTTTCACAATCTCTCTGTGAAAGATCAACAATTAAAAACTAAATTGTAGAAAGAGAACAGTAGGCATATTGCTTTGCATTTGCAACGGATTCTAAAATCTGCTTTAAACTGTAGTCCTTTTTTTCGACTTGGAACTGGTGCCAGAATTGACAATTGAAGAAAAATGTAAGATTTATGTCATTCATAATAAAAATATGAACATATTTAGGTAGAGTTTTGCCTTCCGTACTCCCGGTTGATGTAAACCTGACTTTTTAATCATGACGTAGACCAGATAACGCCAGAAAACGAAAGAGCTTGCAGCTGAAGCCCGCTCTAATACAAGCAACTTCCAAGGTTATGCAAAGTGTTTGATAAAACGGCTTATAAACTGACGAAGATCCAATATTCTGTGGAAAGCTTATATTTTCCCCCGTAGACTGGTGCATATCCCAAAGAAATTGGTACAGAAATAAAATATTTACGGCTATTTTCTTTTCCGAATCGAGCAACATTTGTCTTGGAAATGATGCCGAAAATGACGTCAATGTCACGTGGTATTGCCACACTGTTGACTAATGCCGATGGGAGTGGGCAGGGGCGACGAGGAAAGTGTGCTAGAGTAAGCCCATATCACAGACAGTGATGACGGCTTGAAAGGAAAGCCCTTTGTTGGCATACCAGCCCTTTTTACGGGTACCTTTTTCATATTGTCCCAGGTTACTGTATCTATCATACTTATCTTTGGCTAATGCTCCGTGGAAGTTGCATGGAGGTAAATTATCACCACTAATGCTTCAAAATTAACCTTTTAAGGCCGAAGTCAATGATACATTGTTTGTAAATTCTTTGAAGCTTGAGTTGATCAATTGTGTGTTTCATTGATAGTGTTTTTTGGTTGTTTTTATTTACTTTTTTTACTTTCGTAATTTTGGTCAATACATGTTTTTTCCTTTCATTAATTAATTCAAATATGTACGACTTAACATAGTGGTTCTCATGCATTAATACATATAATGGTCAAGTTTTACAAAATATAATAAAATTAGTGTAAGAAAACTTAAAAACTCATTTGATTCGAACATACAATCTTCAATTTGAAACTAACTGAAGGTCTAACACCTTTTCACCGAGACAAGTGTGGCAAGTTATACCACTAATACCATACATTAAAATCCGTATCATTAACTTCGGGATCCGATAATTACCGACAAAAGGTCATCGAATATTCAAATGTCTCAGTACAACATTCCCAAACAATAGGTTATAAACTTGTAAATTTGTAATTTTGAAGAGGAAAATGATTGCCAAAAAGACAATTTGTGTTGAATGGCAGCCATTTTATTCTTGCGGGACAATAGTGGATCATTTACTGACTTACTACAGTCATATAACAATAGTGAATGCTCATATCCAGTGTAAGATACATTTTATTTTTTTTATGTAAAATAATAATACAAATATGTATCTCTATTGATTGTTATTAATCATATCAAAAGTTACTATTAACACTTAAAATATTTGCTAATAGCATGCAGAATTAAGGTTAAACTAAATAAAATGCAAAATCAACAAGTTTAACAATATGTCGCCTCTTATTACAATATACATTAATAGTTTCTTAAAACTTGAATAAAAATTTGTTTTAATTAAGCACTCAGTAAAAACTAAAACCATCTGAAGTATTAAAAAGCCGCTAACCCTTTGAAACCATAAGTGATTAGCTTCTGGCACCAGTAAAGATCCATGCCAGCCTGTACATTTGTGCGGTCTTATCAGGGTCCAAGCTGGTGGTACCTTATTGGTATTTCGATATTGAAATTCTTTAGACTTCAAACGGACTGTTTCAAATTACAAGCATGGCAAGCCTATTCCATAAATTCAGCAGTCCAAGTGTTAGTAGATGTATGCATACAATATTTACTTTTTACAGAGTAAGAAAATGTGTACTAACAGAATTGAAGAAGCTACACGGAGGTCAAAGAGCCTTAATGTATAAAATTTGAAATTGTTGCTCATATCAAGTGATGTACTTAATAAGGAAACATGTATAAAAGATGGTAAAGATATATACTAATAATCAATTTAGAATCGTTTATTTTGCACGATTTTTACCCTAATTTGAGTGACAAGAGTTACAACGATTTTTAATTTTTGGTCACTTTGCATAATAAAAATAATTATTCTTAGAAAACACAGCAAATCAAATCTCTACACATCTCTTAACAATATTTTCAGTCCCTTCATGCCAACAAACCTCAATGGAGTCCATTTAATGTTTAAAAATTACATCAAAATAATACAAAACAGTGTAATATAGGTATGGTCTTTCCTCTGCCAAAAAGTTGGAATATTGACACACAAACGCACGCATGCACGCACATATACACACACATTCAAGTAGAATCTCTTAATAAAGGAAGAAGTTCTTATTGAAGGAAGAAGGTTTTATTTAAGGTAGTAGCTCATATAATTAAGGTGGAAGGTCTGATTAAAGGTCAAATGTCTTATTAAAGGTAGAAAGTCTTATTAAAGGAAGGAACTCTTAATAAACGTAGGTGTTAATACAGGTAGAAGATCTTATTAAAAGTAGAAGGCCTTATTAAAGATAGAAGCTCTTATTAAAGGTAGAAGCTCTTAATAAAAGTAGAAGGTGTTAATACAGGTAGAAGCTCTTACCATTAAGGTAAAAGGTCTTATTAAAGGTAGAAGGTCTTATTAATGATAGAAGCTCTTATCCTTAAGGTAGAAGGTCTTATTAAAGGTAAAATGTCTTATTAAAGGTAGAAAGACTTAATAAAGGTAGAAGGTGGTAATACAGGTAGAAGATTTTATTAAAGGTAAAAGTTTTAAGTAAAGACAGAAGCTTTAAATAAAGGTAGACTGAAGCTTTAAATAAAGGTAGAAAGTCATATCAAAGGTAGGAGCTGTTATTAAAGGTAAAAGCTCTTAGCAGAAACGTAGAAGTCACAAAACAACAAAATGCAATTGATGATGAAAGTCATGTAATACTTAAGGAAGAAGAAAGTGAACTCCAAATTTTTGTTTGCAAGTAAATGCATGTAGTTTATTAACAAAATAATGCTAAAAATATTTACACGTGATACATATTCACTAATGCATATAAGACAAAAACGAAATTAAGCATGGATTTATATTAGTCTGGTTGCAGTAGTTTTCACATACAACGTGAAATAAATTTCAAGTTTTAACTGCATGAAAAAACGGAGAATATTCACATATACATGTACATGTATACAAAAAAGTTCATAATTATTAACTAAAACAAAACACAGTCTTTTTCTCTTATGCTATGTTCCCGGCGACCATAGCAGGACCGTTTGCATGAAGCATAGTCCGCCATGAGATTATTATACAAAAATAAACAAAAAGCAATATCTCATTCAAAAAGCTCAAACAAATACGTTTCTATTAATTACAAATGTACCTATTAACTGCAAGCTATGTTTTTATAAACTTAAAAAACAACGAAGCTTACTGTCAACATATATACATATAGTACACGTATATTGGCACGTGAGAAAATGTTTGGAACGTATCACAAACATGGAAGATGGACAAGGAATGTCCGTTGTCATGATTATATTCTTTACTTCTCAAAATATGTTAGCGGCATGACGTTGTATGTGTGATCATAGCTCAAGCATGAAAATAAAAATGGCTATTGACAAAACTATGACATATGTTCCAGCATCGCTCATAAATAAATAAGAAAACTTAATTGTCACTGGTATTTAAGTACAAATACATTTTGGGTCAACACAGTCATAAGATATGTGCATTCTGATGAAAAAAAGTTATTATTCAGATTATTTCAACAGCAGAAAATTGGTATGGTTATACGCCCTAGTGTTTTTCGCAGCTATGTACATAAAATGAGAATACATTCTGAAATGGTATGTCGCCTGTGACGAATTAAACTAAAAGCTGTTCACAGTTTCTATAAAAACTCATAAACAAATTTCTTCAAACTGAAAAAAAAACTAGACAAATTGTTACTTAAACGACATATTATTTAAACTTGTTTTTTTCTTATCAAAATTTTAAAATAAGATGTCTGATATCAGCTTTACTGCTCGGGCAGATTTTATATGATGCAATACTAATTATATTGGCAAATTTACGTGATTTTCATAATATAAAAAAACCCAATAATTCTGGAAAAGAGGATGATCCCTCAGAAGCAAAAATATAATATGAAAATTGCAGTCTGTCTTTAATTGAATCTGTTCATGAGGGATAATGAAAAAGTGCAGTATCTCTCACGCCCCCCCCCCCCCTAGCACCGGCTTAAGCGGTATTCAATCTTCAACACTAGAGTGCTGGAATCAATTATCCCGAAGGACTAACAAAAATATATAACACCACTGAATGTTCATATAAATCATATACATGTATACACCTTGAAGATAATGTAAGTATAGCTTTTATTCTTTGAAGTTGGCCCAACACCATAGTTAACATTCAGCATCACTTTCTAAAGCTCGAAAACTTCACTCTAGTAATTCAAGGTCTTCTTCGAGCATGGCAATTACCTGAAATATCAACATAAAATGATTTAATTTCATATTTCAACATAATAAAATTAGTAGCTAATTACTTAATTGAATTTGATTACTTATTCATACGTTATAAAATGAGAACATGTGCAATTACGATAGTCTTGCAGCATCTTGCCAAATCATTTACTTTTAAAGCACCATGTTCATTTAAAACGGATTCTATCAGTCACAGCTTTAAAACAAAGTGTAGTTAGTGTTCATAAAATCGTTTCTCACAAAGTTCTAGTTTCTCTTCCATCATCCCAATTTGGTTACTTAGGGAATAAAGCATATCGTCTGTACTAAATTGCAATCCGCCGCCATAATTGCCCCCTTGCGATGACGTTGTTGCTGTCGTTGTACTCTCCGTGGTTGTGGGCCTTGTAGTAGTTGACTGGCTAGGCATTTGAATAATAGGCGGCGCTTGTGTCGCCATGGATAAATTCTGCAGCCGTTCTATTTCCTGATTGGCTTTTTCGTATTTTTCACGAATTTCTATCATATCTTCTTCTAATCGACTCTAATGAAAAATAAAAAGTACTACTGAATACGAATATCGATGTTGATTTTGTCGAGATCGAATCCTGTTTATAGTTATTTTTTTAAATTTCAATTAAAGGAGTGATCATGAAAGAAAGGAAATAATCTTTTAGATGTCAATGCATTAAACATGTTTGGCAATATCGGAAAAGTGTGCTGAAATTATCGAACGGTAATTTGTGAATTAAAAGACAGAAACAACAAAACTTGAATTTTCTAAGAGTTGAATGCATATGATAATATTAATGAGAGTTATACAAGATACAAATGAAACAAGTAAACAATCTTCAAAGATTGAACGCTCATTTGATGGAAAAGTAGAACTGTGGAAAGATATACATTATAAGAAGACACATCATTTTACTTGCAAAACCAACCGGACGGAAAATAAACTAAATACTAATAATGCAGCAAAAACCCGATATCACAGAAATAGAATAAAACATTTAGAAAACTATTACAATCCAAATCAGAATCCACTGAAAATAATCAAAAAATATATGAATGAAAAATAACAGAAATAAAAACAAGAGGGCCATGATGGCCCTGAAGTCGCTTACCTGTATATAGGCCCCCGGAACAGGGCAAGTTTAAACCCAAGGGCTTTTATTTGAACAAACTTGGTAGACACCCATTAGAATATGTTTCATGCTTAACATCTAAGGTCTAGCTCCTTGGGTTTTTTAAAAGAAGATTTTTTCAAGTTTTTTCTTTACACATATAGTTAAAAACAATGACACAACTGGGGCAGGGCCAGTTTTGACCACAGGGCTTTTATTTGAACAATCTTTGTAGACACTTACTATAAATCGTCTCATGCTTAATATCTAAACTCTAGCTATTCGGGTTTTTTTCAAAGAAGATTTTTAAGTTTCTGCTATACACATATAAGGAAATTCAATGTCCCCCGAAGCCGGCCAATTTTGACCCCAGGGCTTTTATTTGAACAAACTTTGTAGACACTCACTAGAAGATGCTTCGTGCTTAATATCTAAAATCTAGCTATTTGAGTTTTTTCAAAGAAGATTTTTTATGTTTTTGTTATACACATATAAGGAAAATGAATGACCCCCAGGGCAGGGCCAATTTTGACCGCAGGGCTTTTATTTGAACAAACTTGGTAGACACTCACTAGAAGATGTTTCATGCTTAGTATTTAAACTCTAGCTATTTGGTTTTTTTCAAAAAGTTTTTTTAAGTTTTTGCTATACACATATAAGGAAAATCAATGACCCCCGGGGCGGGGCCAATTTTGACCCCAGGGCTCTCATTTGATCAAACTTGGTAGAAATCCATTAGAACATGTTTCATGCTAAATATCTTAGCTCTAGCTCTTTGGGTTCTTTAAAAGAAGATTTTTTAAGTTTTTACTATATGCATATAGGGAAAATCAATGACCCCCTGGGGCGGGGTCAATTTTGACCCCAGAGCTTTTATTTGAACAAACTTGGTAGACATCCATTAGAACATGTTTCATGCTAAATATCTTAGCTCTAGCTCTTTTGGTTCTTCAAAAGAAGATTTTTTAAAGTTTTTACTATATGCATATAGGGAAAATCAATGACCCCGTGGGGCGGGGCCAATTTTGACCCCAGGGCTTTTATTTGAACAAACTTGGTAGACACTCACTAGAAGATGTTTCATGCCAAATATCTAAGCTCTAGCTCTTTGGGTTTTCTAGAAGAAGATATTTAAAGTTTTTTCTTTTGGTTGCCATGACAACCAGAGTTCTGCATGGAATTAAATTCTTTGAACAATTTCCAAAGGTGACCACCAAAGGAACATTCCTGTGAAGTTTGGATGAAATTGGCTCAGTAGTTTATGAGGAGATGTCATTTAAAGTAAAAGTTTACGGACGACGGACGACGGACGACGGACGGACGCCGGACGAAAAGCGATCACAAAAGCTCACCCTGTCACTTTGTGACAGGTGAGCTAAAAAACTACGCAATAACATTGTTTTGTAAATAATTTTATATTGATTGGCATTAAAGTTACAATGCTGACCCTGTTAGGGATTTTTGCTGGCATTCCACCTTTTCTAGCCTAAAAAATGTGCGCTTTAGGGCTTTTGATTATATAGACGATAGTCGCCCTTCTATGAAATATCAGATTATAAAATCGGTCGGTCGAAATATTGAGACTACACGTTTTCCTGATGTAGGAAGATCTCCGTGCATTATTTTAGTTATCAGACTCGAAACCCTTATTAGAACCATCGACTTTCCGCGTTAGTAAGAAAAATAGAAGACATTTATTCTGAAAAAGAATTTATAGAATATATAAGGCGTTATATTATTAATAGTTTTTCAAAATATACCCGTAAAATTTCCTATTACTTTACAGCATATACAGGTCGATTACATTATCAATGCAAAAAGTAAAAAAAACAAATTAAAATAAAAAAACAGAGAGATCCGATAAATCAGCTATGCTATATACTAGGAGTCACCTATCTTGTTATCTTCGACTGCAGGATTCAAAATTTCCTGATAAAAATGTATATCAGACGCTACTTTGAACTTATCTTCTCTATCATTGTATTTCTGTGATTGCTAAGATATTTGAATGCTGAATTTATCGGAAACAACTACAAACAGTTTTCAAACAAATTTGAAGAAAAAGTCACAATATGTACTTTCAGACAAAAAAGAGAACCTGAATTTTTACCGCAGAAATTCAGATAATTCAATCGCTGAAAGATAATACGTTTTCTTTACCTTCAAATGATCATGAGTGAGACTAAATACAGGATTGGAGCACCACGTACCAAATTCCGGTCTATACTGGACAAGGCGCTTGAGCATTAGAGTATGCTGCTAAAGACAAACAACTCATCTGTTTTAATACCCTTGTAAAAATTCATTCTCAATTATACTTACATTTCTATCAGTTAGATCACGAATGGCCTCTTCTAATGTGTTTAATCTTTCTGTCAAGGCATTTTCCTCCGATTTGTTTAACAGCTCTTGTTCCGTCTATAAAATATAATAACATAACAGCAAAATTATCTTTATCTCCCTCTCTCAATTAACCTGATGAATTTCAAGGTTTTTTTTTAATATTCGAATAGATTAAGCCTGTTTTATAATCATATGAAAACCCAACAACAACAACAACAACAACACTCATACTACACAGACAGCTGCATTTATAAAATCTATGAAGAAAAAAAATCAAATTAGTCATTCTAAATATCAGTTTTTTTCAACTTTTCCCAACAAGATATCATGCTTGGAGACTACCAATCCGTTAACTTTATCTTCAAATGCAGGATTACAAAAATCTTCTGATGAAAAAGTATATCAAGATTTCCTTTGAACGTATCTTTCACTATCACTGTAATTCTGTAATTGTTGAGACATTTGAATGTAGAATTTATCGGAAACATCAACCACTGATCTACAAACAGTTTTCAAATTGATTAGAATAAAATAAACAATCTTCACCTTTGCTATGCGAACGAATAGAACTTTAGTGCACCTGATATATTCAAATATTCAATCGTTGAACATATTATCATCTCTAAAATGACCTCAAGTTCACTCAGTCTGATAACTGAGTTATTTTCAGATATGAGATTGGGATACAAAAATAACATTCTGTTTTTGGTCCGCTTCTAGAACTATTTTTTTCTAATGATAATTACGTTTTTACATGTACTTACATTTTTGTCTGTTAAATTACGAATGTTCTCTTCCAAAGATTTTATCCTATTTGTTAAAACATTTTCTTCTGTTTTGAGTAACTGCGTATGCTGTGACTGTAAAAGATAATTGGCATGAATTGATTGATTGATTTTCTTTAGACCTGGCGGTCAAGGATAACCTACGAATGTGCAAGCACTTATTTTCAGTAGGGTCCTTTCCTCACCAGACTCTAGAGACAGCTATGAGATACAAGGGAGTCCGGGAACCAGTCCCTAGCTCTTATTGAAAATACCCCTTGGTTCTTGTACATGCCCAGTGTATAGCACTGATACATGCGAGGATTACCTGGGTTTCTTACCAGTAAACCTCTAGGTAGGTGGGAAACACTGAAAGTGTCTCTGAAAAATCCCAAGGGTGTTACCCAGGATCGAACCCGGAACCTTAGGAGTGATATCCCTTTAATGGTTTAATATTAATCATTGTATTTTATTTGGTTTCAAAAGACACCAGCATTTCATGTAATGCTATTTCAAATTAATTCTAAACATTTCATAATGAATATTCAGGAAAGGAAATGACCTGTTCACCATTTGAAATGAAAAACGTAGTTCTTTCAAATTCATTTTTACACATGCACACTATAATTCTTATATATATATATATTGAAAGAAAAGAAGTGCATTCCTTAAATTGTTTTGGTTTTCAATGACGAAAATTAAGAACAATGATGATAATGTGGAATGTTAACCTGTAAAGAAATACTTTCTGACAATTGTTTTTTCACGTTCTCTACAGAAAGAACCATGTCCGTGTACTCCTTCTGACAAGGGTAGCAATCTGAAATAAGTACATGATTCAATTGTATATGATTATTGATGATATGAATTATTCAAATAATACAAGAAGGGAAAAAAACCCATTTTATTATTACCCTTGTTTGTCTTTACGGTTTTGAGGGATAATACCTTTTTTCTTCAAAGAGCAGCAAAAGCTGTCTTCTATAACCAACGTTATTATTTTAATTTCAAAATAAAATGCAAAATTCTATTGTGATTTGTGGCTTGTGAGACACTTCTGTTTCAGAAGTATATGCCCTTGAAACGCTCTATGCACTCAAAACGCTATATGCCCTCGAAACGCTCTATGCACTCAAAACGCTATATGCCCCCGAAACGCTACAGATGCAAAATGCGTTATGGTTGGATCTATGTCACAGACTGTGTTTTAAGTTATATAAACAAGTAAGGTATACAATTAATTGTAAGTTGTTTGAAATCTTTGTCATTCTCTTCAAATTTTAATATTATAAATATGAATGTATATTAACTAAAAAAAAATGAAAAATGTTACAAAACAACAATTTTTCACCAAAATTTAATGAAAGACCGCATGTTAACATGGATAAACTAGATTTTGGGTAATTCCAAAGTTTTTCATCATTTTTTGTTAAATCTGGACAATATATATCTTTGCTAATATTATACTGAATGACCAATCTAATTCAAGTTCAGAACTACTTATTTCTTCCTAATGCGTAACGTTATTTAAGAGCTGATTTTAATAAGATTGACTGAATGATGTACTTACAAACGCACGTTTTACCGTCCTCTGCTAAAGTAAATCCGGTATGACATGCGCACATATAACTTCCGGCGGTATTCTTGCACATCTGTTGACAACCATGTTCAGTATTTCTACATTCGTCGATGTCTTGAGGAAAAGAAAACTGGTTTGATTGAAATTCAATGCTTTAAATCTAAAAGGTCATACGTATTTAGTACAATAGTTTTCATTTATATTATAACATATGCTTCTTAGCTTCGGATGACTTCACCGTTTGTCTTCCAAAAGCACATTTCGTAATATATATCAAAATAATTCTTAAAAACAAAATAATAAATTTGAGATTTTAAAATTTTAAGTACCTGATATTGCGCTACGTAATTAAAACATAATCGAACAATAGTAAATGGTAAGATGCGATTAATGCGAAGTAAAACTTATAATTTTGTAAATGTGCCTCAAATATGAGATGCGCTCAGTCAGTTCTGGTTGATACACCAAATAAAGATCGACTGTAAAGCAATAAGGTGATTAAATACTCCCAATGAAACTGATAACTATTTTTTCAAGCATTGTTTATCTTTCCAAGCAATATTGCTGAATATACTGATAAAACTCAGAATGGTTGTTTTGGAACAAACTTTATTATATTGCGCTTAAATATTAGTGATTGCATCTAAAACAGTAAAGAGAAAGCTAGTTAGCCTCTTATTACGTATTCAGAATTAATTTATACCAATTTTTGTATGGTTCTATTTCTATTTATTGTTTGTTTGGACTGGAAATACATATCTATTACCGGTATCACACATCTCCCCTTCGAAACCACGAGGACATTGACATGTTTCTGGTTTAACACAAACTCCGAAGTCTCCGCAACCGCTGGTGCAAATGGCTGAAATAGAAAATGATATTTGTTAAAGTATTTTATTAACTATTCATGACTCTATGCAAATCAAGCTTTGAAAACTTCCAAATGTGAATGAGAAAAGAAACTTAATCATGAGGTCTGCTATAGAAATAATGCTTCACTAGCAAAACAACCAATTCATTTGAGTCGATGTGAATTCTTTCAATTCACTTTTACTATTTGCCGACATTTCGTGAGAGAACTTCTGCAAGAAGTAAGGATACATTATGGTATCAACGCATCTGTACAAAAATGAAATCTTTCAATAAACAAGTGACAAAGTCTGATGATAATAGCTGACTATATTTTCAACACGCAACAGATTAGCGACTAGCACATGTTAACAGATTTCAATGAATTTCAAGGATAAAAAAACCAGATATAATCGTCTTTTGCTTTTAAATAACTTACATAACGATCGGTCATGGGAATTGTCCTTGAGTTTTAGGTTTACAAGAATATCACACCATGTGTTAATAAATGGCGCCAATTAAGCTTATGTCATTCTTGGATACAGACTGAAGAATGTAATGTAAGTGGTGCCAGTCGTTGACAAACTTTCGCAACAGCTATGAGTAAATACATACTCTGTCAGCTGTGTTAATGCTAAAATTAATGTACCAAGATTGTTAGATACTAAAATCATTTATTGGATAGAATGCAAAGCTTTCTGTTCACAGGATGAGAAAAATGTGCAGCCTGACGAGACTCGAACCCGGGACCCTCGGAATACCGTAACACTGCGCTACCGACTGAGCTATCCGGCCGCTTACGCATCATCTCCCCTAAATAGTAAACAGTTCTGAACCGTGACATGAGCTTAAGGCACCATGTCCACCATCTTGGTTTGACATTAGTAAAGCTCACTTATTCCAAAACAGAATTTGGTATTATTGCTGTAGGTTTTGTTAAACTAAGAGAAGTATCTTTAAAAGGATACTCGTCCAATGTAAAACTGGTTACTTCTAAGTTAAGAATGGTAACAACTATCCTGAAAATTTTATTTTAGAATGGTGAGAACTATCCTTAACAATCTAATTAAGATTGGGGAGAACTATCCTTTGCATTTTATTTTAGAATGACAATGAGATTCTCCGATTTCAGGTTGTACTTTTAAAACGACCAATGGAAATTCTTCTTATGTTTAGTCTTTCCCTGTTAATTTTACAGAAAGTCAAACTGAATTCGCAAAAAAAAACAACAACAAAACAACAACAACAACAACAGAAAACACTTACGTGCCATGCACCCCTTGGTTCTTTTGCTCCCTTTAGTCCATCCAGGACAACAACTATGCCGAAATGAAGAAGACTTTTGTAATAGAAAAACCGTCCTGTTCTTTTCTTCATACCTGACACTGTAAAGGTATCATAAATTCATAATAATAAATGTTTAAGTATGTTATTCATTGAAGGCATACTTTGTGCTGGTTTTTTTTACTTAATACTCAAAAAAAAGAAAAAAGAAAAAAAGAATCAATATGTGATATAATGCATTGACAATCATCTGTAAACAGTATATTAGATTTGATAAAAGTCAGAACCCGGATTATTCAAGTGTTGGGTCACTATAGTGTTATGTAAGCCATTCGACTGGTTGTTGAGAGTGTTTGATTTTGTTTTGTACTATACACAATTTCATGAATTGAGAGGTCCAACTATCAGAATTGTAAAACTAATAATAAGTCCAACGACAAGTCTGGTCAAATCAGACAGTCAGTGTGTCTATATAGTTTATAAGTAAGCACTGTAAGGCCACATGTGTCACAAATCACATTCGTCACAATTGTGAAGAATGAGATCACATTCGTCACAAATTTTGTGATGCATGTGATCCAATGTTTTAGACAATCACATTCGTCACGAGTTTAAAATCACAAATGTCACAAATTTGAGATAAATATTGTTTTCTTCAATGCTTTTCACTGAGTCACAAACGTCACAAATTTTTAGGACTGAAATCAATTATTGGAACTAAAACTACAGACATTTTTATCCCCTCCCCCGCTGATGAAATCGGGAGTGATGGGACTGTTTTAGCGTGTTCGTCCGCCTGTCAGTCCAGATTTAGTTTCCGCACTATCCGGCCATTGATTAGTTATTATACACTGTATATGGAATCATTTCGTTTCCACGCTATTTTTCAGCAACTTCTGGATGGATATCGATGCTGCAACTTTGTAGGAACCTTCATTCACAAACCAGTTGCACATATAACCAGCATATCTCCATTTCTTTTTAAAAACAGACTTATTGCCCCTTGTTGTTGTTGTTATTTATAAAACACTGTATATAGAACTATTGCTTTTCTGCGCTCTAGGAATTTCAACGAAATTTAGTTTAATATAAAGAGGAGATGCGCATCTCGAAAAATCTCGACGGGACACTAAAGGATTTGGTCCGACTTGAGGGTACGGTCGCTTATATGGGCTTTCCGGCGGCGACTTTAGATAAACACATAAACAAACAAACAAGATGTGCATATCATCATCATCATCATCATCATCATCAGTATTTCCCGTTTGGCCGTTTAATACAGAGTTATGATCCATAATTTATTATCATTTATTGTTCATAGAAAAGCATTAATTCAACCCTATTCTTCAACAAATCTGCTGAATAATTTAAACAAAACTATGTGGGTACATCTAATACCAAGCGGAGATGTGTATATTGACGGCACTTACCCGAAGTTAAGACCCCTGGTTGCTTAATATTCAGTCAGATAACTTAAGTATTTCATGTCTTCAAATGTTAAATATATCTAATTTTAATTGTGTGGGAACCTTCAATACAAAAAGGGCATGTGCATTATCGCCGTGACCTTGAGTGATATGGGCCCTGATAATTTATGCTTTAACCGACTATTTCCCCGGAGTCTTTATTCGAAATGTATCCTGCAATTGTTTAATTTTCAATCAGTATATGATGCTGTCGGCGGTAAACATTAATTCAGCGAATTTGCTTGCAAGATATTTGAATGACCTCGTGTAATTATAGCTTCGCAAGACCAATCATATTCTACAAGAAATGTTAAGTTTTCTTTAAGTTTATTTATTCAACTTCCTTCATGATTCTCATTTAACCCTTTCCTTTATAGATATTACTGGTAAAATAACTATATGAACCGCGCCATATTGAACCCTAGATGAGCCGTCAGTACTAAAGAACTCTGATATAATATAGGAATAACGCATGTTTCTTTTTTCGTGTTAAAATATCTGTAGAAACCCAAGGGATTAGTTGGTACCCGACCCAACGTATCCCGAGGGTTTCAGCAGTTGTTATGACACGGAACAATCATTCGTTAACGCTATTCTAGCATAAAGCATGCATAAATCTAACACAATCCATACACAATCAAGCAACATCACTGATTTTCCTCGGATTGCACGGGAACGTCAGCGTTGTATGTGACCGTGACGTCATTTCCGTTTTAGTTAAGCAGCGTCCGGGCCACAATGTATTGACGCTGTGCCACGGAAAACGTATATCAAAAAGGTGTTTTAACAGCGCATGAGCGCTAGAATCTCCTTGTTAAAAGACCTTTTTGGTCCTGTTAAAACACCCCGAAATCATGGTTATAACGGCAGTTTTATGCTAGAATATAAAGTAATGAATAACAACATGGATTCCAAGAAGACTAAAAGCAAACTCACATTGCACAATACTAGCCGCAATTATAATACTGCTAATAAAGTTCACGAATTTTCATTGGTTTAGAGGCGGGATATATTTATAGGTTATTACAGAGGTCTGATGTGCCTTTATTCGATTTTGGCCCACTAAAAGAGCCCGAGGGCTAATACCGATCTTGTAGACCCATATCGCATTAAGGCACACCAGACCTGTTCTATAACCTTTTTATTGCATGTGCTCATTTATGTTTTGGTTTTCATTATAGAATTAAAAAAATCGTTTGAAAACATTGTTCAGCGACAATGTATAATTTATTTTAAAAAGCGAGGGACTTTTGACGTCGTCTAATGACGTTGACGTCATTTCCTCACAAACATTTGTTTTTAATATATTTTGGCGTTATTTAACTGTTTGGAGATTGTTTTTCAAGTGTTTCTTCAATTTTGCTTTTTTATCAAGATATATTTCAGTTAAACGTATTTTTTCTTATAAAATTGTCAATCTTTCCGCGTTTTTTTAGCAACCCGAAGTGGGAAATCGATATCGGCCCAACCGGAAGTCGGACCGATATCGATATTTGGCGCATCACGTCACCTGACCACAGTCATATTACATGGACAAAACTCATATACGTTTAAATTCACATTTTTTTTCTATTTATAGTGTTTGCCGTTGCGTATTTATAGGTTATTACACAGGTCTAGTGTGTCTGAATGCAATATTGGCCAAGAAGAGGTATTGGCCCGAGGGCTTTAGCGGTCTCGTAGGCCAATATAGAGGATATTACATGAGTGTCTTTTCATATTGAATTTATTAAACGAGTTGGATAAAATAATAAATTGCGAGGCTCTGCCGAGCATTTTATTATTTTATTCATATCACAGGTTAAATTTTGGAGCCGATAAACCGAAAAATTGTTGTTATTTTGCCTTATAAACGCGGTAAAATCAAGCGACGTCCGCTAACGTTAAATGACGTCGACGTCAAAACGATATTATACTAGTTTATTGCATTTGTTACTATAAATAGTAACAAAAATGCTAAGGAAGTGTGCTGATATTGCCCAAAGAGTGCCGATATAAGCATGCATTGAGCAAGTGTGCCAGATATCGGCACACTTGCTAGTGTGCCAAAAATCCATATCATGACGTCACGTCCGGTTGACGTAAACAAGTTTTGACGTTGGAGCGCTCAAGATATAACTTATAGTTAACTTATCAGCATAACACGCAACAGGATAGATAAAGATTAAATTTCTGCACATTTTTATATGATTTTATAGAAATTTAATGAGCAGATATTTAAAATACAAATGTTTGTGGCGAACGGAAAATGTGAAGAAAATAGACACGATTTGTTAGAAAACAGTATGGAGATAAAACATTAAACTTTGTTTAGAAGAATAACATAATTGAGTGTCTACATATGCAATAAAAAGGTTATGATACAGGGCAAGTGTGCCTGAAGGAAGATATCGGCACACTTGGTCCGCATTGGCCCTCGGGCTAAAGCCCTCGGGCCAATACCTAACCAAGTGTGCCGATATCTTCCTTCAGGCACACTTGCCCTGTATAATAACCTCTAAGTAATATGGAAAATATGTAATGGCTTTATTACACTCCCGCGACGTCAAACATGTGATAAATCGCATTTAGGCACACCAGACCTGTTCTATAACCTTTTTATTGCTAATTTATGTTTTTGCTTTTCATTTTCAATATAGGGATAACGCATGTTTTTTCGTGTTATAACATCCAAATACGAGACACATAATACCGAGTTTCATGTGAATATCTTTAGATACTAGTTACAGAAAAAACTCAACACAGAGGTTAATAATTGGAAAAATTGGGTAATGTTATGGGTATTGGTATGTTAGCTAACATTTTCATCCCGAACACATGTGTTAATATCTTTTGTGGTTGTACTAGTTACAAGAAAAACTAAACGCAGAACAAGGGAAATAATTCAGTCAAAATGGAAGATTATGAATCTTGGTGTGTGACTTCAAGTCAATATCTTCTGTTGTTGTAGAGATAAAAGTTACACGCAAAAACTAAACACTGACTTTCTAAGTCGAAAAAGAGACACTATTCAGTCAAAATACATGACAGAGTTATGGAACTTGGGATGTGACCTTCACGTTCACCTCATACACATATGTGAAGTTTTAAGTGAACAGCTTCAGTTGTGGAGAAACAAGTGAAACGAAAATAAATCTGAACATTCCGTTTAGCTTATATTAACGACAATGAGTAGGTAAGCTCTCCTTTTCTTGGAAAAGTCGAACTAAAAATACTTTTGTTTGAAACGGAACATCGTAAAAATAGAATGAATACTAAAACAGCTTCACTCGCTCCTTATATAGGTTTTTTTCTGTCTTGGCTTACTAGTAGTTCTAGCTTCCCGCGTGATCAACCAACACATTAAACCAAGGTGCAGTATATGAAAAGACTGAATATCATTAATAGATTTTGTTCAATAGAAAGCGGCCAACTTTTTATCCCTTCTTTATGGACTTCACGACACAACTCCCCGTCATTATTCCATACATTAAAGTGTCTCAAAATTGCGTACTGCATCTATTTCCGAAATTTATTTTAACATGTTTGACATCAAAATTAATAAAGTTCGATTTTCCACCTTTGCATACATGAGCTTCAATTTATCTTCGGTTATAGTCATGTTTTTACTAATTTGTGAAAAGTGCGTAATATTTTAAATCGGCCATTTTTGTGAGGATCTAATTCTAACATTTATTAAGAAAATAAAACAAAATAAAACTGGCATTTATTTTACTTCAGCAATATTTCAAAAGTAAATCATTATTGAGTCATGTCCAGCGAAAGTCAACAAAGTTTGGTTTTTGCGTGGCACGACACAATTATATGTTCTAGATAACTATAGAAAAACAAAAAAATATGTCCGTGTATCTCAATAAAGTTTCTTTCAATAAGCCATCATTCTTAATCAAGACAAGTGTTTATTTGGCGAGGTCTTTGTAAGTTGTTGCTTTAACGGTAAAATATGTCGACGATTTCATACCAACCTATTCCAGATATTTTTAATCGCAACCACGCATTGAACCATCTTTTGTTATTTATTATTCGTCGGATTTCCATTAAAAGTCCGCTTCCTCGACCAGCTTTTCGAGAGAGCAGACGAACACTTACTACATTAGGTACGCTCTCCAATACCGAAGGTCCTATGTGTAGTTGTGGTTTTTCTAAGCCAATGTCTTGAAATAGTCTACGAAAACGGCTGCCGGCATGCTCAAGAACATATCTAAACGAGGGATCGCCAAATAAACACATGCTGATTATTTTTGCCTGTATGTGTAAAGGTAAATGAAAAAATGGAAAATTTTGTCGTCTCTTACGCATTTCTTGCCTTTGACTGAAAATCTGGTTTTTCAAAACCTTAACATTTTCAGACAAATCATTGGAATTTGCGTCTGAAGTTTTCTTAGTCTTATATGGTCTCATTGGTGTAAATATGGTCATAATTTGTACTGAAACTAAGATTAAGTCTGTGAGATTCCTTTAGACTGTCGCTGTATGGTGGGAAGAAATTTGAGGGTTCACAGAGGTAAAAGATCACTTCCAGTTGAAGTCTGATACTATGCCGTGCATTGTCACCAAATTTTTTTGAAGGTTTCGAGAACGTAAGACGACTTGATAGCAATACCATTACGACAATGCGACAGTTCTATGAAGACAATACAATGCCGACGATACGATATTGCAACAAGTTAGTACGATGGCGATAATGCAATGGTGGTGAAAAGATATTGGTATCGTGATGTCGACATCACAATATCGATTTATTGCATTGTCGCCCTTGTACTATCACACTGATATAACCACGATTGTCCTTATGATATTCCGTGTATCACATATTGAAAAATAAACTTGTGACATTTGTGATTCGCCTGTTTAAAAATTCTCAATTTTGCTTGTGACGTTTGTGATTGGCATTTTTACCCGATTTTGGTCAATCACATTCGTCACAAAAGTCATTTGTGACGAATGTGATCACATTCGTCACAAATTCATAAAAACTTGTGACGAATGTGATTTGTGACACATGTGGCCTAACAAAGCACATTGGTGCTCAAAAAAGCCTATAAGCAATCCTGTTATTACAAAAAAAAAACATTAAAACTCACATTCAAAATTCTAATATTTGCCTTTTTTGAAAGATGTGATTATTTCTGATATGAATAGTTAAATGTAATCTCATTAAAATCAGGTCATCGTTTTTGCTCGGTTACTCTAGTAACACTACCTCGCCAAAGGTTGATGATCGTCTTATAGGATATGATTTTTAAGAGATTGAGGCAAATAATGATCTCATTAGTATCAATTAGATAATAGTTTCTTACAAATCTCCTGTTAATAATATTATTACAGTATAATGATCACACTTCTGAGCAATTTTCAAGATTACTTTCTTAGATGGGCGGCTTTAAGAAGAAGCTGATTTTAATTACGTTTAACTTTCAATTAAATACCAGTAATAAAATGTTATTCTTTTAACGATTTAAAATATATCATATAGGCTTGTTTTCTTATTGTTGCTTTGGAATTGTTATACCTTGTACATCCTTATGTATTTGGTATTTTAGTAGGAAGCTAGAAGCTTATAGACACACTTTCAAATTCGTTCCTGAAACCAACTAGTACTGAGGAATAAGTGTAACGTTTCTGCTCAAGGAAACAGCGCCTTGCCTCTGACAGTGTTTGAACACATACAGCTAACGATCATTAGATTACAAGACCGACGCGTTAACCACTCGACCATGTCGCCATTTTCTTATGTATTTCGCGAAAATCAATATAAGCAAACCTTCTGTTCTAATCAGTGATATTTTTTTCCAGTCAAGCTTCCAACATTCTGTATGTAGCAGTAACAATATTCCATCTATTTTTTTCAAAAATCTTTAATATATTTCTTAATGATTTAACATTCTATTAACTGAAATCCGCCGTAATATTATAGAAGCTTAAATGATTATATTTTATAAGTATGGTTCCAAAGTTGAGGCAACGTGTCTCAGACAATGCTTTTGCATGAGACAGAATTCGTTACTAAGAGATTATATATATCGGCACCGGTTAAATACCCATTACAAATACCCATTATAACACATAATACTGCCCTATATTAAATATTATGTTTGTATATCAATGATGCCAATTAAAGATAAGTAAATCCAATTGTTCATGATAATGATCTTCTACAAAGGCACTTTTCTCAACACCATTAACCCTTATCCTATTTGATGCTTCTTAGCAATATGCTTACAGTTAGTTTATCTTTAGCTATATCATATCATATCAAATCATATCATATTTCTATCGTATCGTATTAAATCGTATTGTATCATATCATATCATATTGTGTCGTATCATTAGCATATCGTATCATATCATATCATATCATTATCATATATCGTATCATATCAAATCGTATCGTATCATATCATTATCATTTCGTATCATATCGCACCGTATCATATCATATCACATCGTATTATATCATATCATTACCATATCACATCATATCGTTACCATATCATATCATATCATTATCATATCGTATCGTATCATATTACATTGTATATCATATCATAATCATATCATATCTATCTTTTCATATAACATAATATAGTTTCATTATCATACCATATCATGTCGTTTCGTATCATATCATATCGTACCATATCATATTTAATCTTATCATGTCATATCATACCAAATCATGTCATGTCATATCAATTATATCATATTATATCATATCATATCATTATCATATAAATATCGTGTGTTAGTGTTTTTTGCAAGACCGATGGATGAAAGAAAATGAAACGATGCTTCAACGACTTGTATTACTATACTATTCTAATAAAATACGTATACAATAAAGCAAAGATCATGAGAAATAGTACGATTTAAAAATCGGTTGACCTCAAAAACATAATAAATGACATGTAGTAATTTGTCAAACTGATAAATCATCGTGTTTAAACCTCGTATATCCTGCAACTTACAACATATTCTGTAATGATGTTTCCCTTAAATAATGATAAATAAAACAATGTGTATATCAATGCTTGTTGATGATATATTTTATATACAACAGAATTTAGAAGGAAGTGCACACTGCTAATGATTATATATTAAATGCTGATAACTGTGAAACATTTCTTATCAAATATCCAATATCATGATTTTAAACAAACAGATAAGATTAAAACAAAATATTAAAAGTAATATTGGTTTTGCTTTTAATAAAATATCTAAGTTCCTAATTTGAGAGACTGTTATTTCAAAATCGCCGATAATTTTGATGTCGCATGCTTGACATTAGAGCCATTTCAACCTTTAGAAATGCAAACATTAGTTTTATAACATTTATAACATTTAGATAATGGAACAGAGCATGTTAGATGCTTTACACATGAAGAAATTAGCGCCGAACGTGAAATTATCGGTTATCAAAGGATAAAAATGTAAACAAAGTAGTATTTTGACTTCCGTACATAAAACTAAATCACAATAACCATATTGTAACTGCAAAAAAGGCAACAGAAGAAAAAGATAGTTTAGGTAAATGGCCAATAAGTTTATTTTGGAAACTGTAACAGGGTACAAAGATAAAAGGTGTTTGAGAAATAAAAATTAAAATGATTTTTTTGGGGGGCAAAAAATGGGCCCTATAAAGAAGTTTACTAACAATGCAGAAGTGGGATGCCAATCTTGATAAAATAAACTAATCAAATATTTATATAAAACAATTCATGCATGCACTCAACAAATTTATAAACGTAAAATGTGTGTTTGATTTACACAATAGAAGAAAACAATAATTGTATAAAATCTTGTTAAAGACACGATTTATCATCATATTCAAATGTGCTATTTTTTCATTGATTGTCGTCGCACAATTTTAATTATAACTTTCGTATTTTAAACATCGGCACCAAGTCACAGCTATCACGTGACTGCATATGTAATACAGCATGGTGTCAGAACCATCAAGGATTGATGCATTTGAACCACAAGGAACAGAGTGGAAAATTCATGGATAAAAATAAATCTTCAACAAGTATAACATTTCTATTGAAATCATTTAAGCCGCGTCACGACAAAACCAACATAATGGGTTTGCGACCAGCATCGATCCAGACCAGCCAGCGCATCCGCGCAGTCTGATCAGGATACATGCTGTTCGCTTACAAACCCTGTAACAAATAGAGAAACTGACAGCGAACAGCATGGATCCTGATCAGACTGCGTGGATGCGCAGGCTGCTCTGGATCCATGCTGGTTGCAAACCCACTATGTTGGTTTTGTCGTTACGCGGCTCATATGTCAATGTTACATGATAAACATAACATTTCTATTGAAATCATTTGTCAAAGTTACATGATAAGATGTTTCATGATAGCGTCTAATCAATTATGTCTTAGATTCTAAAGCCGCAAATGTCGGTATAAATGACGACACACCAATAAATAGATAGATAAGTATGATAAGATTCGGTATTCTTCACTTTTTAAAAAATGAAATAGAAAAGAAATTAGTATTTTATGATCAGAGAGATTTAATGATAAGTTATTTTTATCATAATGATTGAAAATATGAGCTGCGTATGCTTGTATAAAATATTCATGTCAAAATGTGCAATGATAGTTATAGAATACAGTAATAATTGCACAGTACAGACGAAATGTGCTACTATTTAGTGTTGAAATTCTTTTTTAACAGATGACTTATGCTTTTTTTGATTGCCATTGTAAGGTATTATGATATTATACATTTACTGGGTATAACCTTTCAAAGATTGAGTTGTTCATAATATCAAAAGAATGCAAGAATGCTTGAGTTAAAAGAATTCAAATATATGATAGAACTATAGATGAATGTGAATCATTGATGTATACGTAAGACAAGGTGGATGTCTTCCACAGCCACATTTTCTAAATGATTGCTTTCCAGACAAGGTTCACCAATATATTGATTACATTTTTATAATAGTTGCACCCTTACTTACATGTGTTACGTATCAACATTCTACAATTATCTTTGTGATGTTACAATGAATCTCAAGCAAAAAAACTGGTGTTAAAAAAACAATTATATTTTGTTTGTTGACATATTGGTGATTTCAGAAAATTCGGTTTATTGCTCTTTGTGTCATATTTTATTGCAATAGAAAAGATATTGACAATTTCCAAACATTAAATAAAACACAAATGTCGGAATATTATCTATGTAAAAGAACTAAAAGATAATTTTTGAAACATGTAAAAAAATTAGGGAAACCTTATCCCAAAACGTCTGTGATTCATTTGCAACGTTAGTTATATGAAATTGAAATAAAAACAGTCCTATTATGTGTTTTGATTTGGTTTTAAATTCATTATATTGATGATTCAGGAATAAGACAAACTAGATTAAAAAATGGAAATTCTACATAGTAAAATTGAAACAAATGTTTCTCAGTCGGTATTCGTTAGCAACAGTAATAAAAGCAAGGTACCATCTAATACTCTTCTCCTTACATCAGCTGAAGCTTTGTTCAAAGTTTAGATATGAAAATTATACTCGTATCGTATGATTAGTAGAAGTAATTCTGTCACTTTGTCAGATAACAAATACTGAGTAGAATAAGAAACAATATGCAAAACACATCATTTTTTTCTGAATCGATAAAACAATTGGTGTTTCTGTTCGGAAATTAAAAAGAAATTTCGTTCACAAACATGTAATTGTAACATTTTTCTTTCAAGGTTTGGCAAATACAGACATTTTATTGATATTAATGACATATAAATGCAAATATACAAAACAGTACTGATTACATGTTAATTTTTCCGAACAGACGATAACGTATGGTTATGCTCCATTGTTTCCATTATTTCCATATTTTTTGTCTTTTAGTCAATTTGAAGTAGTCATGAAATTATACTGACTATATATATTATTGACTTGTCAAACTATACTATTCTAATAAAATACGTATACAATAAATCAAAGATTATGAGAAATCGTACGATTTAAAAATCGGTTGACCTTAATAACATAATAAATGACATGTACTAATTTGTCAAACTGATAAATCATCGTGTTTAAACCTCGTATATCCTGCAACTTACAACATATTCTGTAATGATGTTTCCCTTAAATAATAATAAATAAAACAATGTGTATATCAATGGTGTTGCATGCTTGACATTAGAGCCATTTCAACCTTTAGAAATCTTTAGAAATGCAAACATTAGTTTTATAACATTTATAACATTATGATAAAGCTTTCAGAGCATGTTAGATACTTAACACATGAAGAAATTAGCGCCGAGCGTGAAATTATTTGTAATCAAAGTAATAATATGTAAACAAAGTAGTATTTTGACTACCGTACAAAATACTTAATCACTCAATAACTACTATATTGTAATTGCAAAAAGGCAACAGAAAAAAGATAGTTTATGTAAATAGCCAATGAGTATATTTTCGAAACAATAACAGGATACGAAAAATAAAAGGCATTTGAAAAATAAAAATGAATGCATTTTTGGAGGCAAAAATGGGCCTTTAAAGAAGTTCAACACTAACAATGCAGAAGTGGGATGCCAATCTTGATAAAATGTAATAATCAAACATTTATATAAAACAATTGATGCATGCACTCAACAAATTTATGAACGTAAACTGTGTGTTGGATTTACACAATAGAAGAAAACAATAATTGTATAAAATCTTGTTAAAGACACGATTTATCATCATATTCAAATATGCTACTTTTTTCATTGCACCAATACAGTACACTTTATTGTCATCCAACACTTTAAAATATTACTATCGTATTTCAACACAAGCACCAATTAAACCACATCTATCACGTGATTGCATATCAGAACCATCAAGGATAAATGCATTTGAACCACAAAGAACAGAGTGGAAAATTCATGGATTAAAATAAATCTTCAACAAGTATAACATTTCTATTGAAATCATTTGTCAAAGTTACATGATAAACATCCTGTCTCCAATCTTAAGATGTTTCATGATAGCGTCTGATCAATTATGTGTCAGATTCTAAAGCCGCAAATGTCGGTACAAATGACGACACATTTAGCCGCAGTGTTTGTCTGTGTGATAAACAAAACCATATGTGAATGCAACGCTGAAAATAACACGTACCACGTGCACACAAAAGTGCACACTTGCAATTTGAAACATATACACGCACAGGTAGATAAAAGGTTACCGACTGCAATCAATAAATACAGTATACGTATGGTAAGATCCGATATTCTTCACTGTTTTTCACTTTTTAAAAAGGAAAAAAAAATCCAGTCTTTTATGATCAGAGAGATGATAAACTTTTGTTAGATTTTATGATAAGATTTTTATCACGATGATTGAAAATATGAGCTGCGTATGCTTGTATAAATTATTTATGTCAAAATGTGCAATGATAATTAGATAATACAGTAATAATTGCACAGTACAGACGTAATGTGCTACTATTTATTGTTGAAATTCTTTTTTAACAGATGACTTATGTTTTTTTTATTGCCATTGCCAGGTATTATGATACTATACATTTACTTGGTATAACCTTTGAAAGATTGAGTTGTTCATAATATCAAATTGAGTTAAAAGAATGCAAATATATGATAGAACCATTGATGTATGTGAAACATTGATATACGTAAGACAAGGTGGAAGTCTTCTACGGCCACATTTTCTAAATGATTGCTTTACATACAAGGTTGACCGATATATTGATTACATTTTTATAATAGTTGCACCCTTACTGACATGTGTTACGTATCAACATTTTATAATTATTTTTTTGATGTTAAAACGAATCTCAAGCAAAAGACTGGTGTTTAAAAACAATGATGATTTGTTTGTTAACCTACTGTTGATTTAAGAAAATTCGGTTTATTGCTCTTTGTGTCATATTTTATTGCAATAAAAAGATATTGACAACTACCAAACATTTAATAAACACAAATGTCGGAATACTATCTATGTAGAAGAATTAAAATATAATTTTTGAAACATACAAAAAATTAAGGGAAAACTTATCCTAAAACGTCCGAAATTCATTTGCAACGTTGGTTATATCTTTTATATGCTTTGATTTTGTTTTAAATTAATCAAATCAATGATTCCAAAACAAACAAACCAGATAAAAAATGGGAACTCTTCATGGAGAAATTGAAAGAAAAAAGTTTCTCAATCGGATTAAAATACTCTATTCCTTGGCAGCAGTAATAAGAGCAAGGCACCATCTTCAAACATCAAGTGAAGCTTTGTTCAAAGTTTAGATATGAAAATTATACTCGTAAAGTATGATTAGTAGAAGTAATTCAGTCACTTTGTCAGATAACGAATATTGAGTAGAATAAGAAAACAATATGCAAAACACATCATTTTTTTCTGAATCGATAAAACAATTGGTGTTTCTGTTCGGAAATAAAAAGAAATTTCGTTCACAAAAATGTAATTGTAATATTTTTCTATCAAGGTTTGGCAAATACAGATATTTGATTGATATTAATGACATATAAATGCAAATATACAAAACATTACTGATTACATGTTAATTTTTCCGAACAGACGATAACGTATGGTTATGCTCCATTGTTTCCATAATTTTTTTCGTTTAGTCAATTTGAAGTAGTCATATATTGGAAGAAAAAAATATGATATAAATTAGTTTGAACAGGAAACGAAACGCAAAAATGAATGAACTATTGTTTCTACAATTCATTTTCAAGCAATAAATGCCATTTCTTAAAAATCTTAGGGATCATATAATTAATCAAATTGATATATGTATAAAATATATACAAAGCAAAAATAAAGAATCTAACCATACAACTGATTTTGAAAATATATGTGAATTTTAGAATTGCTCGAAGGTCACTCAACAAAGAAAATTGATGCAGTCTTGCTTTGATTTAGGCTGTTTATGGGCGCTCGTGTTGTCATTAGAAACTAGCACCGGCTTTCGCAAAAATTCAACGTTTGAAATAGTACCTGGTGTTTATTAAGAATGTAAAAAAACTAAAGGTGCAATAATATGCTGACGGTTGATGGAAACAGATGTATGTAAAACTATTATGTAAAAAGCATGCAGATGTATTTTCTTTTCTAAAATGTCTTAATCAATTATGTCAAAATTTAAAAAAATAAATAGTGCAGTCTGTTGTACTTGATGCAGAGATTTCTGAGTCAACTATAATAAGAACCGTATGCTTAACCTTCATATAATAAAGCAATGGCTAAAATTTCAACAAAAGTTAACATTACATTTTATTAATTTAATGGTAAGAATTTAACAATATACAGTATCCAATATATTTATGTAAATCCTCGTTGGTGTTTCCATTTCATATAAATCCACTTTTTGTTTTATAAAAAGTGTTTCTTTTTTCCCCAATGTCACAGGCTGAGAAAAACTCGAACCCGGGACCTTCTGAATATCGTACTGCGGCTCTATCGACTAAGCTAACCGGTCGCTTACACACATTCTCCCCTAAATAAGGAACAGTTTTGAACGGTGACACTAATCTTATGACTGAACACTAAATCTGAAAGAATATATTTAGTAACCGTTTCCCCCCTATAGTAAAGGAAAATGAATTATGTTTAGCCATTTTTTAACTTTGAACATTTTTGCAAAATAAAAAACAACACTTATATCTCACAATATAACACAAGTGCAGAAGTGTATTATTAATGAAAACTACATTAAGATAATGTATGGGATACAAGAATGACATTGAAGTATCCAAGATGAAGCACTTTATCTGACCCCTTTTGAACAGTCCAAATAAAAAAATAAACGCGAATTTTGTGATTTTTTTATTTCTAATTTATTACAAAGAGTCTCCATATTTTGAAATTTACCACAGAACTAATGCAGATACAATCTTAAGGGCATGTCAAGACATACGTCTTGCTGAAATCTTTGTTTCTTATTTGCAGATACTATCTACATGTTTCATTCATCTTGCTAAATTCTTTGTTTCTCATTTACAGATACAACATTGTATGTTGCTTGTCTTTTGGGGGTCCATCTGTTGAAACATTTATGTCACATATGTCATCTTTAAGTAGGGTATGTATGTATTCAAGTAACGCACTTGCTGTTTCAAGTCATAAAATTCGATCATTAAAGTTAATTATTTTTCATACCAGAAGCACAAAAGTGCACATATAAAGAACATATCATATGTCTGGTTATCCTTGTTAAAATTCTTGCTTTCACGTCTGGTGTAATAGGATCGAGTGTTTACCACACGCAGCAGCAAGAACAGCCCCCTCTCACCTACTCACCACTTTCTGCAGTGTAAATGATTCGGTCAGTAATATGACAGGATTATATCAAAGTAGTTCTTTTCTGTAGAATATCAAGGCCATATACGTAGTTACAGATGAACATGCTTAACCATTTTGAGTCATTAACATTGAACTGTGCTTGCCATTTTATACAATTAATTGAAATATTCGCTTTAACAGAACTTTAGGGACAAAAAAAATGAATAAACCTCATCGCATAAGGAAATAGTTAATGCTTCATTTTGGAATGAAATCAGTCCTTAAACTTGGTTCTAAAAGCCAAAGCTTGTATAATTATTTATTCAGGCAATGCAAACAAGCAATTATCTGTTTCGTATATGACTATATTTAAGGATTATGAGGCATCTAGCAATGCATTTTGATGTGTATGTTTTTTTTCAATGTGCTCCGATTTTCAATATTCTTTATTTAGGATACTATTAATATTACTCAGTATAAATATATTAAATCATAAAAATCACCACACACCAACAAACAAAAACAACAACAACAACAACAAACCAAACCAAACAAACAAACAAAACAAAACAAAAACACCACACAAAACCTACACAAAACACCACACAAAATCGACATCCAAAAGCACTAGAGGAAAGTTTCTTTTGCAATTAAAGTTTCCTGGAATGTTGAGAATTTGTTAATTAAATATTACGTATTCATACCAACCTTAACTTTCAAGCTAGATTTATTCCTTGAAATATGATCCTATTTTTTATCTTGATAATAAATAAAGACCGACAGGTGATGTAGTATTTTTCTTTAATTTTGAAATTGTCTTAACACGTGAAATGTTAATAGATGGTGAATAATTAGTAGGTAGCAGCCCAGATCTTTCTGGTCTTTAAATTTGTTTGATAGATGTTGTTATTCAGGTACATATATTCTTTATCGTCTAATTCTGTGAAATGAGAGTAACCTTCAAATATTTAGATGGTATTTTTAAATATTTACACATAAATAAAAAGAAAAATGAATAAACAATAGGAATTAAGAATATTTGGGTTTCCACAGCTAATCCGGGGGGTACAGTCAAACTGGAGTGTAGGACAAAAGCGCTCCCGGACAAAGGCCCTCCCGTCCAAAATTGACAAGGTAGATAAAAGCCCTCCCGTGAAAATGACAAGGCGGACAGGAGCCCTCCCATGAAATTGACAGGGCGGACAAAAGCCCTCCCGTGAAAATGACAGGGCGGACAAAAGCCCTCCCGCAGCAAATACACATCTGTACATTAAATAGTTTGTATTTTCAATTCAATGCACTCCACATATTAAAATTGTAATCATGAATATTTTTGTTTTCCATTGGCATAAGCGTGTTTGTATGAGCTTGAGTACATTCCTGACTGACATCTGAATAATAAGTACTAAAATCTGTAAGTGCATATTTATTCACATAAAAATGAAGAATTACTCACATGAGAAATTTAGATTAATAGAGTATTTAATGATGAAAAGAAGCTAAAATTTACTAAAATTAAAAGTCCAAGTGCCTTGTAATGAGTCAATTACTTTAGAAAGTGACTCTGTTTTAAACGACATTCGTGTGAAAATATTACCTCGTTAAACATTTCTGAAAGGTATATTCTGAATGAAAGGTGGTTCTTGTTCATAAAAATACTTAGATCAAAAGAAAACAACAACAAATAGATATATACATGTGACAAATTTAATATCTTAAGTGCTTTGAAAAAAAAACCCATATATATTTTGTTACAGTTGGGCTTTTGCCCGCCTTGTTAATTTCTTGGGAGGGCTTTTGTCCGCCCTGTCAATTTCACGGGAGGGCTTTTGTCCGCCTTGTCATTTTCACGGGAGGGCTTTTGTCCGCCTTGTCATTTTTGGATGGGAGGGCTTTTGTCCGGGAGGGCTTTTGTCCGTTTCCCGTCAAACTGCTGCAGTTACAGCTTCGAAAACAAGCGCAGCAGGTTGACTTATCTATTGTGACCGGCAGAGCACCGTGAAGCTTTAACGATAAAATTCGTTTGTGCTGGGAAATAATCTTGGAAAAACCCACATGTGCTGAGTTCTGGATCACAACTATTGCTAAACCACCTTGCTAGATGCTATGTACGTTATGTAATTGAAATATGAAATATTGGTGAAGAAAACCATAACATACTTAAATGCTCTGTGCTAAATGGATCGAGAAGAAAATGTGTTCAAGTCATATTTATCCGCAACCCAAATATCATATATAAATATTAAAACTAAAAATCATATTGAAAATAGAAAATATTGTATATTTGTTAAAGCGATTGTAAAAAAATCACATCCTAGCGTTTCAAGAACAAAAGAAACAGCAGCAACAACAACAACAATAAAAATTTAAAAAAGAAGAAGAAAAAACAAGGTTCAATATGTAATTTTAACTTGTGACGTTTATAACAGTGTTGTTGATATAAAATTTTAGTTTTCTGTAATATTATGTATCCTCGGACTAGGAAACCTCTCTCGCATTGTACTTATTTGAAATTGTATATGTGCTTTCAATTTGCATGTCTCACTGTGTATTTGTATTGATGTTTGCCTCCTTATGTCATGTTTAACATAGAAATAGGAATAGAATAAAATTTATTATCAATGTGTTTAGAAAGAATCTGATACTTTGTTATGAAAGGATTCGTTATCACATATTAATACCATTTCATATACAAAACAGTAAAGAGTCAAGGTAGCTATCACTCGTCATTGCCGACTTTAAACAGGCTCAATTTAACCGAGTCTGCAACATTTTCAATTTTTGCCGTGTTTGTTGCCGTTTAAGATCATTCAGGGACTTCACTTTTTTCACAAAAATCACTTCCCCTTTATATCATTTTATCACAAGTTATGTAGGCAAAACATTTGAACTATATTCATTTCTCTAATATTCTGCTCTACGCTGTTGTTTATTTTATCTTCATAGTCTTGCAGTGGTTATTGTTGAATATTGCAGCTGCTATTAGCTAATAAATATCTGATAACAATCACTGTTTATTTTGTAAGTAATTACATACAATAATACGGAGCTGGATCCTTTGATCTCATTTTGCGTCGCCTAATACGCGACACAAACTACGTTTTGCGGTGCCAAAAACATATCGTTATAGATGTTATCATTATATTAGGCATGTCTCAACTATTACATAACACTCTTTATCTGTTTAAAAGAAGACAACAGTTTTCAGTAAGACAACATGATCGACGGGAAAGAGAGGTAATATTGCATGATAAAAGACTTTCTTTCGCTATTTTTGTTGTCAAGCATAGGCAGACATATAGAAAAACAAAACAAAATTATTCTCCACGTGTACATCTTTTCATCGCTACTTCCTCACATGATTGTGATAAAGTGACATTCATAATCTTTTATATAGTTTGATGTATTCTAATCAGATTAATTTGAAATATATCGTAATTTATATTTCGCGAATAAAATCGTATAGCACTAGACATTTATACAATATGCACGTATTGCATGATTGAATGATAAAATGCAACTTGTGTAAATACAAACATATTGTCCATGGCTGTTTTGCAAGCAACTGTGAAAGCACGTGCATTTATACTGTATTCGGGACACACGTGCAACAATTGAATGCGATTTGCAAGTTGGAGTTTTTATTAGCAAGTGAACATGAAATGCGGTAGGCGGGTTAAGCTGCAAAACAATTTTTGTTTTGTTTTACGTAATTGATAAATGAATTTTTGAAACACCAACTCTTTTTTCTATTTGAATAGTTACAGTTAGTTGATAGGCATGATGTCATAATTCGATTAAAAACTGTAACACCCAACAACAATAAACCTGTAGTAGAACAGTATTCAATTGTATTGATATTGTTTATTTTTTCAGTTGTTTTATTGGGTAAGGTTACACTCGTTGGTTCTTAATCAAAATGAATGTTTTTGCTTACAAAATTTATGTAGGTTTATGTATAATTTAAATGTCAGGGTGTTACCAATGCCAATTGCCAGGTATTTATGAACAAAATGTGTCCATATTACTGTAATCATATTGCGATATCATTGTTCATTTTAAGGACCAAATATTTTAATATTTTGTATGTATTCTTAAATATGAAATATTATTGTGAAATCTATCATTATAACATATGACGATTCAGTGATGAATTCAAATATCACAGTTTCATATTTGAAGTTTGGTTACATATTGAAGATTAGTATGTAATCTGACTGTTTTAAAATCAATTGTCGTTGAAATGTATTGAAGAACAAAATACATTATACAAAATACATTATTAACTAAGATAGGTAAAGAACATGAAGTCGAATACTGTTTCTAAATTCTTAACCATTAATCTATAACGCAAAGTTTAAGCCGAGGCTGGCTGCAACATTTTCAATTTTTGTCGTTTTGAACATTTTTAGTGACTGTTTTTTCACTATCTTCTAGACATAATACTTTTCCATCCAAATTGTGTAGGAATTCTTTGAAAACTTGAAAATTATAGCGGGTTTGGCTTGGACGAGTCTACTCATGAACAATAACGGTCAATTATTATATTGGCCGATGCATGCCGCCTAGCACCGCCTACAGTGGATTTCAATATTAAAAGATGAAAATGCTATAATATATTATGCAGATCTTATTAATATAATGAAATTGTAAGATCATTTAATTGTCTATTAGATAGACCCTTTTGATGAAATCTATACGTGAATTCACAAAAAAAGTAAAGTTTGCCCATAACGCCATCATTTAAACTTGTCACTTTAACAGTATATTCATAATTCGAATACATCTGTATAAGAACACCAAAATAATGCAGCCGCTTTTTTGTTAAAGTGTAAGTTAACTGTGGAAATTTATTTTATGATGTGAAACATGACAAGCTGGGCAATAAGCCTTATCGTTGTTCGTAGCAGACAAAACAGAATTTTATTCGAATTATTTATATATCAGAAATCAAACTGAATAAAACATTTGATAAATAACAAGTTCTGATGTTTATGTAATAATGACTTTATTTATATGGTTACAAAAGTATGTAAATCTTGCCTATGTGAAATACGAACAGATTAGAGAATATCATCTCATTGAATTGATAACACCTTATAACTGACTTTACCAGAAGGCTTAAACATATTTGATTTCATTAGCATATTTGGATGTGCTTGCATTTAAAAATTGCAATATTATTATATCTGTTATTGTATATTTATAAATATATTTGTTTTCAATTTCTCAATACCATAGAGTATATGCAACACAAGAACATATGTACATTGTGGAAACCCTGAATACATGCAAAGAGTATATACATGCCATTTATTTGGAACCTTAATTCGCTTAATTTAGGCGGTTTATTATGATTAAAAGGTTAACTTATCTTCTTTTGAATAAAAGAATTAAAGAAAATTCCGCAAGATAGAGCAAATACTATAAAAAGATATATATTCTATTATTTGAATACAAAAAAGACTTTTGTAGAGCTGCATCGCGTGGAATACTAAACTGCCCCTTAAACATCAAAACTATCAAATAACAGTCAAAAATGATTGTTTTCTTTCTGAAATAAACTTTGGAAAAAAAATGAAACTTATAAATTTTAAAAAATAAAGTTATTTCATTTATTTAAAGAAGTGAATCAATGTATACCTTTAAAGCTGTTAAAACATTTCCACGTGTGTGTTTTCCATTTAATTCGATCAGCCATTATCTTTATAAATATATATGAAATTGAACCTGTTGATTTATAAAAAAAAAAACCTTTCCTAAAGCAATATAATAATATGCTTTTTTGATACGGTATGTGCTACAAAGTATTCATTAAATGCGTAGAATGTTATGCTCTCCTCATAACACTATTTTGAGTTAGCTTAACTCTTTTAAACATTTTAATTAAACCAAATTTTCTCACTATCGACAGGTGAAATTATTTTTCTCCGGCATTCTAACCTTGTATGACTGAGTTATACAAATTTTACGCTAGTGGCGAACCACAGCTAGGTTGCAGCTGCTATAATTGGCAATCGTCATTTCAATTACCAGCTGAAAAAAATAGCACTTTGACATATCACTTTTATTTTGGTTGAGCACCAAGGAATTGGTGATAAACCTTTTAGGTATTTTAGTAACTACAACATAATTAAGCATCGTTTTGATGTTAAACTATTGTTTGATGCTACTTTATGTACATACATTTGAATTACGATTCGTTTATCAATGTAAATTTAAGTTGATGAATGCAAACACAGTTTGTAATTTTGGTTCTTGACAATAAATGCTTCATAACACAAGCTGCCAATAGGACAGTATGCTGGGCTATTCTCAGTGCTCGATAGTAAAACAAGAAATCTAAAAGCATTTAGAGTGCTTGCTTGGAAACTTACATATCAAAATGATGAAAATCAACAAAGAATTTTTACATTTTTGTTTATTCTCCTCCTACTCAACTTCTAATTATGAAAAAGCAAAACGCAAGCTGTCTGAGATTTACATCTGCATGTATTTCTTTTAATCTTCATTGCTCCCGTGGGATTTCCCTTTTCCAGATTCGTTAACGAAATGCAACATGGTAAATGCACGTTATAGCTGTAGATTATTTCACGTGATATATTAAAATTGCAAAACGGGTTTGAATGTCAGCAATGCATGTTTTACTTTATGGATTGATACTCCTTCATCACATAAGAAAAAAACATATATCTTTAAGTGTAAGTTTGAAACATTGATACTTTGTACAAAAAAACAACAAGATATTGTATCACTGTAACGTATGTCAATGTAACATTAATTTGACAGGAATACATATTCTCTATCAAAATGTCAGCAATAATTATGGTGAAAAGTAAAATGCAGATTATGCAGTTTGCAATGTTGCCTGCACGCTAAAAAGCTTCCAAAATAAATAAACGAGTTGAAACATATGTGCAACACTCTAAAATATATGTTATTGGGTGGAAGAAGGTTATAGATTCAATATAATTATGGTAAATACAAATGGACATTTAGGCATTCTGTTAAGTGTGTAACACTTTGCATTATTAAAAAAATAAGAACACGAACAAAATAAGCGGTAAAAAGGAGTCGCCTATCTTGTTCCCGAGTTATCTGTCCTTGAATATGAAAATTTTTGCTTATTTCAAGGGAAAATAATTTACTTTCAAGGTCAGCAGGGCCTTGTTTTTTCTGCTTGTTATGCAGCTTACTTCATTTTAAGTCTTGTGCAAATTTCCATAATTGGTAAAGAGTAGTTTTTTCTTTACCTAAACCTATTCCAATTTTCTTTTAAAACAAAAAGAAATTACATATTTTAAAAATAATGTTAAGTATTTTTACGGATACTGAATAAAAGGAACACTAATATAATTTCGTGAATTTTTGTATTGTGACCGAGGAAAATATGGAAAACATAAACCAGTGATAAAAAGTAAGGTTTGTCAGAATTATGTATAACTTATCTACTCTTCAAACAGCAAATAATTGAAATTAAAGGGCAGATAATTCGAAAACGATCTCGTTGACCCCCCTCATCTTTCGAATTTTCTATCTTGATATGTTTCTGTTTATATATCCTAAGATATAAATCTATAATACAGTTTTAGTTCTGCCGAAATATTTGGATATTGTTTGATGAACATTCCATAATTGTATTTGGCCAAAGCAGAAAAGAATCGGCTATGGTTCTATTGACTTTTGTTGGTCATTGTTGTAATTATAGCATATGACTTTAAAGAGTTTTTTTTCATAATCCATCAAAATCACATATCATACACTATTACACTTTTTGTCCTCATGTAGGTATCACACAGACATTAGACATTTCACCAGACTTAAACTTTACCAAAAAATGAAAATATGGCTTTTGCCAAATTTAATTGATATTGAAGAAATAAGGTTAAAGTGAAATACGTCCTTGGCGATAACATCTAGTATCTTATAAACTCAATAGGTATATTATCAATGTTTTCTGGTACGTTTTCAGAAAATGATAACTATACATTGAACAATATTCACTTTTATATCAAATCCATGGTGCCTGAGTCCAAATTCTTACTTTTCGGAGGAAAGTAAAATGAAACCAGTAGATTACTCATATTTTGATTTGGCAATTCTTGATGATTTCCTACGCTTTGCAAGATCTTCATTTTTTTCTTTTTTACATACAGACAGATTGGTGTATTTGAGAGGCCCATACGTTAAAGCAATCATGTATGCCATTCTAAGATTTTGTTTTTTTATGTGATTTTGTTTTTATGTAACAAGATAAAGCACACTGTGTGTTAGGTAATAAAAGTTTAGCACTACAGTCAATTAAACCGTACCAGAAGGACCATTAAATACAATTTGCAAACATAAAGTATATTTCTATCGTCTATAAGTCTATAAAAACTCATTGGTGTTATTGCTTAAGCGTCTGAAAAGAATAAAAAACTGTTTAGCATCTTTATAGCATACAGTTTACTGCACACACTTTTTACACAAAAAAAGAAGAAAAGATCCACATGAAAACAAAAACCTACTGGTGCATATGCTGAATTGAATTGAGGAGCAGTAATGCACGTTGTGCACGTGTTATAAAAAGTTGTATACGAAATTGTAGAATTGTTAACAAGTTGAATTGATGTCGTCATAGTATCATTCAATTATGCACTTTTACCAACATCCGGGTTATTAAGTTACCAATTCAAAATTGAATGGCAGGTGCTTATGAGAAATAATGTAAAGTGCTTCATATTTTAGCACCGGTTTAATTGGAATTCAATTATCAAATAACTAGCAAGTCTTTATGAAAACGTGACAAAAGGGAGTTAGACTGAAACACTGTTTAAATTCAATCAAATATACTAGATAAAGAATAGATTGAGCTATATCTGTCTTCGGTCTTTTTCTGAATTATTTGAAAATGATATAATAAGATACAATAATAAAAAATAATTTGTACATTTTTTGTTACAGTGTGGTTAACTTGGGATTACGTGGACGGTTGCTAAAAGTTTTGTTTAGAATTGCCTATGCTGATACTAATGATTTAAAAAAATCAAGACGACATATTCTACTAGTTTCGATTTTAATACGTGTTCATTAGAAATGAAAATCATATGTAGATGGTAAGAATTACTAAAGTGATATCAGTATATCAGGTATAAAGCTGTAACTTCTCTATCCTTATATTTTATCAACAGACTTAATCAAACTCTGAGTCTGCAGCTTTCACCTTTTTAGATCTGTTTTCATTGATCTGGGCGATCTGAATTTTCAAGACGTTTTATATTACATCGAAATATTATATGTGACACATGTCTTGTCAGACATTACAAGTATAATGCTTTAGCCTTTGTAACGCTAAACCTTTAATACTTTTAAACCTTATTTCTTCATGCTTTTTCTACATATTAAACAAATGTTCAAAATATTCAGAAACGAGAAATATAATAAAAATGAAAAGTTTAAGAAATGCATAATTACTACAAGTCTTGCAAAGTTTAGTATTAAATGTGATTGAACCAGTTACCAGGCTTGTTTGAACACAAACTAAATATATTTTAGGAAAAGTCAGTTACTTCTTTTAATTTCACTCTAGTTGCGACAGACATTAGAAAATTTCTCGTGTCATAAAAGAGCACGAATGCGACCTTAAACTTGTTTTGTTGAAAAATAAAAATATCTCAAAAAAATCTATGGGAACTGTTTATCTCCGGAAGTACAGATTTTTTTTGTAAACATTTATCAAAACAGCATTTGTCTACTTACCAGTCAAAACATCGTAATTACTGTCTAAATGCATTATGTCAAAATAAAAGTGCTAAATTGCACAGTATGCACTTTTTCATCAGCGCCATTCTCTGTCAGAACATCATGTTGTTGTTGAAAAGAAGACTACAATATTTTCTTCAAATGTGTAAATCATTGAAATAAATATGTTTCATAACATCTTACATTTCAATTACTTTATAACATTTAACAAGAATGTTATGGAACCGCGAATCAAAGAGACATCATGATAAATGCTCGGCATCTGTCTCCGATATTGGACAATGTGTCATCCCTTTGGCAAAATTATTACACTCATATAAGAAATATATAAATAAACATACATTTCAACTTCCTTCTTACAAATATTTTATAGATGCATACAAATGAAATACAAATGAAAATACAAAATATGGAAAAAGTCATACTCATGTTTCATTTTTAAACCATTCCTACAATTGTAACAATTTGTTATACTTTCAGGGTAACATTCTTTTTTTACATTTGAATTCAAGTATCCATCCGAGGAATAATGCAAAAAACTTGCTAAAATGAAATAAGACGTAATGATATGAACAGTTCTTAAAATACTGTCAAACATATATAACGTCAAGAGGAATTGTTAACACTGACGTTATACATTTATTAAAATGTAGGAAGATTTAGAATAGTATCTTCAGACTTTAGACTATACGCAATACATCTTTAAGACCTTTGAGTTTCCTCAGCAAACGAAAGTAAGCTATAAAACATCGTATGCGTCGTTGCATTAAAAAGTCAAATCAAGAATGATGTTGTAAGTCGTATAGCATTTCATGACATTTGTTGTGATGTTTTTGTAATATATTTTCCTTGAAATGTCAGGACAGACAGGTGTAATACCAACCAAATCTTTATTCTTCTATGGGAGACTTATTTTTATTACATATATCAATGACAAGTTGGCAGAAAGCTCAGTCATTAAAAAAGTGCACGGACAATAAAATATGTCATTGAAATAACAACAAACATTCTGCTGATTTAAGCAAGAATATGCTCATACATTAGCTCAATGCAATAAAATATCTTATCCGAAGATAAACAATATCAATGTTGTTTTGAGTGTAAACCATCCGTTTTGAAAATTGCGGATGTGATGTTTATATTATGTCCTAATACATGTATTAAGATCTCTTTTTTTTGTGCAAGTTTCCTTTTCTTGTCTAAGTTCGCTATTCACATTATTATTTGGTGCTATTTATTTGTTTCATTGCACCAATGCTGTTTCAATGAAAGTCCGTTCTGGGCCATAGCTTGTATTTTACGTGCAGGATATCGTCGATTCTTTATGTTCTGATCGGAACTGTATTTTCTAACATTGACGAACAAAGATTATACCAACTAAGCTATTTCATAACCTTTAGAGAGCTGTGTTCTTTGAATCTTGCTCTTGCATCCCCAATGTGACTACAGCACTTACATAAGAAAGATTGCAAATATCCGAGTTCATATCAGAAACGCTACAATCTCGCTGATAACCAAAGATAACTTATTATGACCCTGCTGATATTTATAAATATTTAAAGCTGTTTTGTAATATTTGTTTAACAGATGTTTATCAACTGATTTTCAACGGACCAAAATAAATTTGATAATTGAAATATGACGAGTGAAAGAATTCCATGATTACTTTGGACGGTTTCTGTTTTTTTTTGCATAACGTGGTGTATATATAAATTATTGGATTAGATATGTAGACCTACCCATATTTGCAGGTGATCAACTTGCTATAATTATCAACACATTGGATAATTCATGATCAAGACATGGTAAAAAATTAATGTACTGAATGTATTTTTTTCTTTAGCCATATGTACAAACCATATGTATCTAAGGTTTTAATAGATATAAGCAACTTCCCTCATCAATAAACAACAGTAATATCAGCAGATTGTTAAGACGTTTGAAAATATTATAATATTTGCATCTTTAGAATCAACTCAAATAATTGAGAGTGTAGTAAGAAATACCACAACAGCTGGCAAATGCACCATAAATTTAGACTTATGGCTATAACAAACAACCCTATAAATGGAATCAACCCTATTTTAGTCAGCCGGCTTAAATAAGTAGTTACAGACAATGTACAACAAACTTCCATAGTTATGGAATATACAATATGACTTATTCTATGAGAAACAAACATCAAGAGGAACAAGTAATAAGACTTCCATCTTCAACAAACATCCCTAGTTAGCTGTGGGAAATTTAATGTACATGGCGACAAAATGGGATTTTTATATATATTCTGTTGTAAGAAATAATGAATAAAAAAAAATAATTCGTAAAATTATCATTCTAGAATTATTTCATTATTTCGGCGATAAGTTAAATTATACTTTCAAAGAATTTAATAACAAAACTAGATATGATTTTAACACTCATGTAATTTCAATCAGAAATAAAGCTGCGAATCAAATCTCTTGGGATTATTTATAATGAAATTTTATGCCATATAGTGTGATAATGCGCTGATAGTGTTATCATGATACATACGTAACATTATCATGCGTGTAGATAAAATATAGATATCTTATTACAGAATCACGCTATGCTCTTTCCGTGTATTTCTTTAAAATAAAAACATATTACGTATCTAGAACAACATTTATTTAAAGAAAGAGGTATGTGCTGGTTCAAATGTACAAAACGCTTTGTAGCTTTGTAATGATTTTTACGTACTTCATTGTTTACTTCTGCCCGCAAACTTATTTTTCAATTATCCTAAAATATACTAAATAATATTTTTTTTATTCAAAACGAAAGTTACTCAACTACTTAAAGTAAACTGTAAATATACTACAATAATTATTATTTGAATTAGAAAAAAGACACTTCGAAAATGCAGGCATGAAAAATGTAGGGTAGTAAATTGCCCTAAAGGCAAATCGCGCATACACGAAAGCATTGCCTAGCGGATAAAACCCTACTTATAATATAATATTTTGTTCTAACCACTTTATTTACGGACATAATGTATGTGTGTTAAAAACAGAGGTATTCTATGTTACAAATCTTTTC
This sequence comes from Ruditapes philippinarum, assembly GCF_026571515.1. Taxonomy (NCBI): domain Eukaryota; kingdom Metazoa; phylum Mollusca; class Bivalvia; order Venerida; family Veneridae; genus Ruditapes; species Ruditapes philippinarum. The sequence continues at coordinate 149,061 of NW_026857668.1, forward strand.
AAAATTGAATTAAGTATTATGAGAAAAACGAAGACTTCAATAAGCACAAGATTGCTTCCAGTCTAATCCTTTTTGTATTGATTGCAAATGTCATGCATGTAAATATGTTCTTATGTATGTTAAAACCAAAATTATGGAAACAATGTTATTTAATTGTTAGCTGGTTTTTCTTTTAAATATATTTCATAAGATAAAGCTTCATACCATTAAAAGGTATTCTTGACACCCCAATGTACGTTATAAAAAGGAAGTATTACATTTACTCGAATTACTCACTCGAATTGTGGACAATTATTGAAGTCTGCACAATCTCTCGGATGATTTGTATAGATGGGCTTCTTGTAAGTCTGTGTGACCTTGACCGGCCTCGATATCACCTTCTCCGCCGTGCAAACATGGCGTCTGTAAATATATAAGTTATCTGAATATTAGATAATAGTTAAAAGGAGAAGGCTTTTCTCTGTCATTGATCAAATGTCACACAAGTGATATGTATAATGGGCGTATATCTTATACACACTGTCTTTCCTCTACAACTGATCATGAATTTAGTTGCCAATTCTAAATATTGATACAAAACATTCTTAAAGTATGTCAAATTATCCCATGGAAAATAACTTTTATTCCTTTTGCCATGGCCAAGAAATATATCATTGAAAAAACTTGTCAAAAACCTGAATAAATCTTACGCTTATACAGCAAATAGGTAAAATACTGAATAACAGAATTTGAAATATATTTCTGATAACGTCTTGTTTTTTATACATTCAAAACGTATGTATCATTTTTTTAAAAAACATTTTTGAAAAATTTCTGTGTCTTGAATGGTTAAAATTGTGTTGGAGGGAAACTGATATATGTGTTTATAATTTCGTTTAATTATACTTGTTCTACATCCTTAATCACAACATACATGATATTTAATAACAAACAGACTGTGCACTGGTGTGAATTATCATATGAATGTCAATAGTCAAAGTTGTCTTGACACACATATGTATATAACCATTAATAACGATAGGGAAATATAGAAGAGTTTTTTCTTCAAAATTACCATTTAAAACTAAGAATATTGTTCATATACAAAGAAATACTGTTTCAAGATGGTAATTAAGAAAATATTTCCGCATGATCCGGATACACATTGCAAAAACATTTATTATGCTATTGTTTTATTTCTATTAGATTATCTTAAAAAAACTGTGATTACTTATAATAAGTGAAACCACTTAAACCACTTATAAAAGTACTCAGGACCTGATGAGTATGACTTGTGTGCAATTTTTATAAAAACCAAAAGTACGTCATTACATATGAGCAATTTAAAAGAATAAATCTGTCAGCTATCTCTTAAACATGTTACGCTGATTTTATAATTCAATCTATGTATGGTTTGACAAAATGTAGGTACAATGTAAATTACATGATACCAAGAATGAGTAAGTCCACTTAAATTTCAAAGTCATTGACAAAACAAAACAAATTCAAAAAGACACTATTTTTGACTCTGTTCATAAAGATAATTATAAATATCAAATCAATATAGATCTACATCTATCTATCATCCTTTGCAATTTCAAAAAGTTCATTCCACATCTAGAAATAGATAAGTCATTTTTGTTCAATACTGAAATCAGAAATCAATAACCAGCAACAACTGAAAAAATTGGCAACATCTATGTGGTGAAATTGAAAGCGTAGTTTTACGGACACCATTAGACCATCAGGAAAACAATTTTACATTGTTATTATATGTTATTAATTTAGTACAGTAGCATACACGCAAATGAAATAATATTTCTAAGTATAACTTGGCCTATTCATAGGGGAAAATGCTCTTTATAAAATTCAAATATTAATCCACAAATAAAAAAAATCTCACAACGTCTGCTCGGCAATATTTCACCCTTCATTTCAATTCGTATTTTATCTCATTTAGGCTATGGAAATGACGCTCATCTAAATTTTATCGCTCGTTTAAGTGGAAAACATTAAGATTTGCATGTAGATAAGATATCGAAAGTTTCTGGATTCGGCTGATTGTCACAGGTCATGTGTAGAATATCGGATAATTATACACTTATGTGCTTCTTGATTTCAAGTGTTTATTTCAACAAAACCATGATAAATGATTATTAAATGTAATTGTTTTTTATGTTTAATTTCAAATTTTGATGGTTTGATATCTTTTTTGATAAATTCCAGCGATGCTAAACAATACAAAGCACATTTATTCCTCGAAAGATTAGGCAAATTAACAAGCAAAGGATTCTTCTCAAACTACGTCTTCAACAAAATGATATCTTTAAAGGCACATTACGCCTCAGAAATCCATATTTTTCTAATTCTTTAGAAAAATCAAACATGTGTTTAATAATGTTTAAATAAGGATTAAGTGCATGTTAGATGAAACTGAAAACAAGTAGCGCTGAACATGCAATAATGTGTAGTAAAGGTAGCAAAATGTAAACAAAGTTATATTTTGACTTCCATACAAAATACTAATTTACTATTGTTACAGCGACTGCCAACAAAACCAAAGAAAGAAAAGATAGTTGGTATATATAGCAAAACAAAACAACAAAAAGAGTATTTTTGGTAACTGTAGCAATATACTAAAGATAAACAGTTTTTGAGAAATAAAGATAATTACAATTCAAGCTTAAGTCATCCGTGCTGTTCTACAGAAATTAGAAACTTCGACGGGAGCGATAGGTTTCGTGGATATCCGTGATGACAATCGGAACATCCTCGGTTAGGTTATTAGTCCTTATCCGAAGACTGATGGAAAGGGCCGATTTGCGATATAGAAAATGTTATTTCGAGGTAACCATTAACGGCTGTGCAGTACATTTCTAAAATAATTGATTAACACATGTTTTGAAATGGTAGATACAAGAACAACATAATAAATAGGTATTTAATTACAACATCTTATCACATAATCACATCAAAATGACAATATTCAATTAATTGTTTCAAAATGAGCAAAGAATTTAAACGAATTTACTTGCAGACATGTAGAGGCTGCAATTTACAATGTAAGAATGCAGGATGTAATTTTGGCAGCGATTATCTTCCATTAACAGAGTTGGTTACAGCAATATCAGGACTGCGGTTCTTAAAAAAAAACATGATTTTTCTAATATGTTTTATTGCCTATTAACAATACTATTTATTTACTTTCAGTACTCTTTTGTGTGTACTCCTTTATTATAGCCCCTCGAGCAAGGACACGAATGTCAGCCATTGTAAAACACTATAGACCTTAAAGCTACATTAACTATTTTGGTGTGAAAATTCAATTGTATTACTCAATTTCTTGTTTACTAATGTGATAATGTATATAGGGACTACAAAATAGTTATAAATCAGAGCGGGTGCTGTGGTGCAGTGGTAACACTGTCTGACTACAAGTCTAGGGGTTGCGAGTTCGATCCCCCGCTACTCCACTAAAATACTAACAACAATAATAAAAACGACTCTTGTAATGGCGATTTCAGTATAAAACGTAATTCACACAATTCATAGCTTTCACAATGAACGGAACTAACGGAGCACCATTCACGCACTGACAGACAGAACACTTCTCACACACTGACAGACAGGACACTACTCACACACTGACAGACAGGACACTACTCACATACTGACACACAGGCAACCACTCACACACTAACAGACAGAACACTACTCGCACACTGACAGACATGACACTTCTTACACTGACAGACAGGAACAGACAGGACACTACGCGCACACTGACAGACAGGACACTTCTCACACACTGACAGACAGGACACTAACACTGACAGAAAGAACACTTCTCACACACCCACAGACAGAAAACTACTCACACACTGACAGACAGGACACTACTCACACACTGACAGACAGAAAACTACTCACACACACCGACAGACAGTGCACTAATCATACATTGATAAACAGGACACAACTCACATACTGACAGACAGGAAATGACTCACACACTGACAGAACACTACTCACACATTGAGAGACAAGACACTACGAAAACACATACTGACAGACAGGAAACGACTCACACACTGTCAGACTGGAAACGACTCACACACTGACAGACAGGGACACTACTCACACACTGACAGACAGGACATAACTCACACACTGTCAGACAGGAAACGACTCACACACTCACAGACAGGACACTACTCATACATTGAGAGACAAGACACTACGCACACACTGACGGACATGACACTACGCACACACTGACAGACAGGACACTACTCACACACTGACAGACAGGACACTACTCACACACTGACAGACAGGACACTACGCACACACTGACAGACAGGACACTAGTCACACACTGACAGACAGGACACTACGCACACACTGTCAGACAGGGCACTGCTCACACACTGACATACAGGACACTACGCACACACTGTCAGACAGGACACTACGCACACACTGTCAGACACGACACTACTCACACACTGACAGACAGGACACTACGCACACACTGACAGACAGGACACTACTCACACACTGACAGACAGGGCACTGCTCACACACTGACGGACATGACACTACGCACACACTGACAGACAAGACACTACGCATACACTGACAGACAGGGCACTGCTCACACACTGATAGACAGGACACTACGCACACACTGACAGACAGGACACTACTCACACACTGTCAGACAGGGCACTGCTCACACACTGACAGACATGACACTACGCACACACTGACAGACAAGACACTACGCACACACTGACAGAGCACTACACACACATTGAGAGACAAGACACTACGCACACACTGTCAGACAGGAAACGACTCACACACTGACAGACAGGACACTACTCATAGACTGACAGACAGGACGTCTGACACAATATCACAGGACACACTACTCACACAATAACACAAAGGACGACAGTAGTCTAACACCTACCAACAGGACAATAGTCACACACTACACTACACGACACACTGGACGCTTCAGACACACAGTAAACGAATATCACAATAACACACACAGCATAGAACGCACACACTGTCACACACAAAACTGTACTTACACACTAACACATAGGGAGCTCCTGACAAACACTGTACACTATTCAAACACAGACATACTAATAACACACATGACACCATTCACACACTGACACATATGGCACAACTGATACACAGCATACGACTGACACACATAGCACTACATAAGAAATGACACGCACTGACACACTGGACACAATTCAAACAATAACATACAGACATCAAAAGCACACATGTGCCCACTTACATAACGTACACACTAACACATAGGGTGCTACTAGCACCCCGTCTATTATTCAAACACATACATGGACTTACACAATAACACACGAGACTACTCACACACTTGCAGACAGGACACTTCTCACTGACCTTACACACAGTCCACTACTACTTACATTATGACATGGCACAATGCATTTTTACTTAATTAATATTCAAAAGCGGCCCATGAAAGCGCATGTGCAAATTTATGCAAATGACTATTTTAACAAACGCGGTTCTATTGAGCACTATGAAAATAGAAGGTGACTATAAACAGAATTTGATATAGTATCGATATCTGTTCTTCTATGAAAAGTAACACTCATTATTTTGAAGAAATACAGCGTTTTCATTGGATGACAAATAAAGTTGGACACTAATGGACCTTTAAGCATGATTGTTAAGTCAATGTATTGTTGAAGTAAGTTTAATTGCTTGAATATTCTCTATATATCAAACGTGATTTAAAAAAAAATCTCATTTAATATTTACCGTGAACGTGGTGTAGGAAGATGACGTTTACAACATAACTTCAAACGTGTTCTAGGCCGGTGACGTATACCTCATTTATTCAAAGTTATCATGCGACGACGAAATATTTTTCAGTACTTAAAATATGTCATTCAGCGATTAAATATCCATTTTAATACAGATATGGTACCGTATACATATTAGTCAGAATAGTTAAAACATAACTTTGCTTTTCATTACTCTGAAAGGACATTTCCTTTTTAATATTTTTTCCTAATAAAGGTCAGCTTTGAATTACGTGATTGATAATTTGTATAATGATTTAAAGTCTAAAGTTCCTGTCTATTTATTCCGTTTGATGCATTGCAACAAAAAAAAATGTGAGTAGAATTTGTATATATAGAAATGAAATAACCCTATTTCAAAAATGCGCTTTTATCTTTCTACGAAAATTTGACTGCATGTTTAACGTTAAATATACCAGAGTATGTGTAACAACAAAAAATGTGGAATTTTAAATGTTAAATTTTGACAGGTTGTTAAACATAAAATTATATAACTTTTGAGTTATTACAGACTCTTCCTTTTGCATGGAAAATCCTTCAATTGAATGAGTTTAATTGATACTTTCTTACATTTTTGTAGTTAACGTTTTCTTGACTGCTGCATGCAGAAAGTCATATGCTAATGTTGAAAGTATGTTTTGAAAAAAAAACATGTATAGATGAAGCGTTGTTTCTATTTGTTTTGTATTTTATGTACGGTGTCCTGTTCGCTACTTTTAAAATCTCGTCGGTCAGTAGAAAGCAGAGCATCAAAAAAACATGTAAATGCAATGTTGTTTAAAAAAATATACTCACCAATAAAAGATCATTGTTTGGTTTTTTTTTGCAAATTTACACGCTAAAATAATCGCTGATTGAAAAACTTGCATAATATTTTACGGAAACATGTAGAAAAATATCTACGGACACTTATGGAGCAATAAATCATATTTAAAATAAATCATCTGCTGCTTAAAATAATGAATAATATTTATGTATCCTTAATAAACATTTTTGAGGTAATATCAAATATAATCATTGAGTCACAAGTTTTGCAGCCATGCGATCGGCCTATATCAATGATAATTCGATTCTATCTTATCAATTACGTCACGTTTTTCATTTTGTCGTCCAATCAATCAATCAATCAATCAATCAATCAAGCAAGCAAGCAATCAATCAATCAATCAATCAATCAATCAATCAATCAATCAATCAATCAATCAATCAATCAATCAATCAAATAAATAAAAATTCAAAGGAGCACCATTGAGTCAAGAATTATACAAGCATAAAATTTGATTTCTTACATATATCAAGTTAAACGCTTAAAATGAAAAAAAAAATCTGCACAGGAAAAAAAAGAATATGAAGAAGAAGAAGAAGAAACAGAACAAGAAGAAGAAGATGAAGAAAACAAAATATGTTCAGAATTAAATTGAAAGTCTAATTTTTGTATGTTTCTCAACCCATTTCGAGTTAAAACCGTTGCAACACTTAACATATTTGGGTCATTTTGCAAAATGAAAAAAAATGATTTTGCAAAAACGTGGTGAGGAGGGAATGATCTGTATTTTTGCATACAAGGTTTTGGTCCATATCTACATCAAATGGTACATAAATCTCGGGAAAATACTTCCAGACCCGTAATGTCAAGAACCTCAGCGGGATCCCTTCAACAGCTGGTACTCGTCCAATAGGATTCAGTGTTGTACTCAAAGATGTCAGAAAGTATTATATATTACTTCTATAGTGGTGAGTGAAATCTTATATATACACAATGTATATAAACATTCAACTTGAAATATTTTGCGGCTTCGTTCATATATCGACATACATGTACATCTTATACACAATTTGTCGCGTTCATTTAACAACAACAACAATAGCAACAAAATGAAAAAAAAAAAAAAAAAAAAAAAAAACTGTTTCTACAAAAAACCAAAAAAAAAAAAAAAAAACCATAAAAGACCCAACTTTTTCTACTAATTTGCTCGTGGATTTTTTTCTCTTATTGCTATTTTCACCTATAGGGATTAATTTTTCCAATGAAGTGAGAAATCAGTGACATTTGTTATAGATCTGAATCTCATTATCAATTGCATTCGTTTGTAGTTATAGATAACAATACATGTCAATTATCAGTCAAACATCTGATAGGTCTAACAAGTTAAAGAATAAACAATGTTACAAAAACATATGTATACCAGCAGATAACAAGATTACATCGTCACCTTTGAAAATACAAAAATACACAACTCTCTCGGCAGACTTGACTGCAGATATATGAAATCATTTTGTCAGCTTTATTTATAGAATGTTTACCGTTTCAAAATTCACAAAATCATTTGTATTGAACAAACATATTGCTGCATCAGCGAAGAGACTAGAAAATCCGACACATAGAAGGTCCGCAATGACCGGACGAAATGTACCGTTTCTATTAGAAAACCGTAATATTAACTTAAATTGTGAATCGCTTGAGAGTTGCTCAGCTTACTTTACCATTTGAAATATGTTGTATTACAAATTTTAAAAACATATTGTCATAAGAGTAAAAACATTATCAGTCGCATGTATTTTTGGACCAATCTTTAGGTTTATTACTTTCTTTACATTTCCTGATAGTTTGATCCCGTGCGTTAGAATAGCATTTTATCTCATTTCTAATCTTCTGCAGATAAAAAAGTATTTTATCTTGTCTTTATCGCGACTTATCGCCTTATATATCGACACATTGTACAACACTGGGTAAAAACATAATTCATTGCCATAGAAGACGGGTATCATATGGTTCACATGAAAACGAATATACATTGTATGTTTCAAATCTAAGAAAGGCCACATTAAAAAGTTCTGTGTTTGTCAATAGTCTGTACAAGTTATAATGACTTGGACATGGCAACAAATTTGTTTCCGTGCACTATGAACGACGTACGTTTACCTACGCTAATATCTCATAGAAAGTATTCTGCAGCGCATCTAAATGTATCAAATAAAGAACAAAACCAAAACAACAAGACAATTTTATATTTTCAAGTGTTTTAAAAACGTGTATTATTTCTTAATTTTCTTAATAGATACTCCACAATTATTATTATTAAAATACTACGTTGTGATTGTGTCTTCATAACATTTCGAGGACTTCACCAAATAGCCGAGCCATAAAGCTTTGGTCAGTAGAATTAATTTTTTGTATCATTGCCATAAAGTTTAAAATTGAGCGATTTAATTACCCTTGATAAGTTTAATAACACATATCACGTTCAAAATGTTTGCGCCATGTGTTGATGAGTAAAGTCAAATTTTAGGTAAAACAAAACATCATGTAAGAAAAGTGGTTTGAAGGGTTGATCAAGTGCTTTACCCCTCGCGACGGAAACACATGGCCAAGCAACTTAAATATTATCAAAATATTTTAAGCAAATCTTAAAATCAAATGTGTTGACACTCATATGAATACTTGTTAATAAATTAGCTGTAGTGTAATTTAGATTTCAATAAGATAACAAAAGAGTAATTGGTTGCAAAACAATCATTTGAAAAAACAGACATGTGTCGATCATCTCTTTACTTTTCCATCATAATATACAATGAAATATCTCTACATATTACTAAAGTAAAAGCAAGAAGTAAAGTAAAAATTATGAAATGCACCGATGATTTTGCACAAAGTAAACATTTTTTTCAGATACACGAGCAATGCCTAAGCCCATGGTAAGTGCTTGTATGTGAAAACACCTGCAAAAGCTAAAGCGAGTTAAATTTCAAAACTAGAATGTTTTGTAGCAAGATAGAAAAAGCACTTGATCACGGTCACCATCCATATTTTTTAACAAATATATACTGCTGTTTTTTTATTGCGAAGTATCAAACAGATGAAAATATATGTCTGATTAAGTCGAGAGGAAAACATTATCAATTCTTTGTAAGCTATCATTTCGCACATAAAAAAGTCACTTGATCTCTTTGTAAGTCCAATCCTTCATTTCAATTCATTTTTATCTAATTTAGGTAATAAATATGACACGGAACTAGATTTTATGTCTTGTTTAAGTGGAAAACAGTAAGATTTGTATTAAGTTAAGATATCAGAGGTTTCTGAACTTTACTGATTGTCAAATGTTAAACTGTAAAACAGTGTTTAAAATTTTTAAGAATGTTTCCAGATTTCAAGAGTTCATTCTAATAAAAAAATGATAAATATTTATTAAATACAGCGGATCTTAGATTTAATTTCAATGTTTGACGTTTTAATATAATTTCTAATAAACGCCAATCAACAGCAATTGAAGAACACAAGAAGTCATCGGAAATTGAATGGCGTACCTGGACACTATAATAAGAAGTGCAATTGATTGTTTATCAATTGTACTAAACAAACTGAACATGTTTTTGAATAAACGAATTATGGAGAATTTGAAGTCTCTTGTTTGTACTTCAACTTCAGAAGAGAATTTCCGTATACCAAAAGGAACAAGGGTATCCATAAACATAATTCTTATTCTTATGTCTCGAGAGCAAATTCCCTGAAACGCGTACCTATTGACAGTAATAGATATGAATAGCCAAAGCCTGCAGGAGATCCATTATGCAGAACGTGCGTTGAGTACAAAGAAGGTTTTGTACGCAATCTTTTTAGTTGAAGGAATTGCAACGTAAGAGCCAGTAAAAATTGGTAATTCTATTACAGGGACGTTTTCTCCAGATCAAGCACCCTAGGACTATTTAATTTTCCCCAAAATTGACAAATGTCCTTGTTAAACGATAATGAAGAAGACAAACGTTGTGGCTTGCATTGTCGACCTAAATCAACATACAGTGACGCCTTCAAACTAAACATACAATGTATTCTTAGTCATGGTAAATGCGAGAGTATGAATTAAAAATAAAACGGGCAAAAGTTTTATATTTTGACCAGTGTGGACCAAATGAAACAAGTACATGTATTTTTAAAAAAAAAACTTGTATTAAAATTGACATTTACGATTGACTTTCACTAACCACACTGGTGTTTATTGTTTTAGATAAGATACCAGCGAGATTGCATTAGATATATTACGCCAAAGGTCGGTATGAATCGGTATAAGCTAACCTCTGCATGTAACTGACAGGTAAACGTTCACCAGGATACTCAAGAAATTATTCATTAAACGTGAAAGAAATTTCCAATTAGAAAAGTCTGTAGTTACTTAACTGACATTTAAAAGGCATTTTAAAATTTAGTTTTAAAGGTCGTAAAGAGAGTGAAAGAACCGTCAGAGAACTTAAAACATAAGTAAAATATATGTTTATATTAAAAGTGAATGACAAGGTAACATATAAAAACATATAGCAGAATGGAAACTGAACTGTGTAATAGAACTAATTTAAACTTTGATTGATCTTAGAATCTGGTAACAGAAATATTTCAGGCGAAAGTGATTTGTGGGCCACCGACCTCGATTTCGAGTTAAATTGCATATAATTATATGTATTATGATATATGTTGTATAATATTGAATTTTGTATACTATTAAGTATTTTACATAATTCATGAGCATGTATCATGAAGACGGATTATGGTATTGCATTGCATCATTTTCTAGTCAAAGGTTGATAAAAACAGCAACAAAAGCACCAAAAAACAACAATAACAACAAAATAAAATAAAAGAAACAGCAAAAACAACAAAAAACACAAACAAACAAAAAACAAACAAACAAAAACCCTTATTGTCTAGGACAAATCACTATTTGTTATTTTTTACCCCCAACGATGCAAAAAAAATCTGTAGTATTGACTGAAATCTTAATAGCGTTATATAAATGTATAGTTTTATACCCACTATATAAAATTCGGAATGTTTAAACGGCTTCATTAACAAATAATTCACATATTTTCCTGCACTGATAAACATCTTCCTTACAATTTGACACGCGCTGTTTTCAACCTCTTTCAGAATGACTAAGTAAGTTACTTGCGCAATTTTTTCATACACCTATGAAGATTATTTTTTTCCAATCACGTGAGAAATCAAAGATAAAGGTGAAAGACCATAAACCCATTACCTATTGCATCAAACCGTGCTGCTGCGCCGTGTAGTAGTATAGAGTATAATTCATGTAGCTAATCAGTCAAATGTTTGACAGGTATATCAAGGTTTGGAAATCAAAGAAATGATGAACAAAGTTGCAAAAACATATGTGCACTGGCAGATATTTTAGATTTCATCGTGTGTGAAAAAGTAGATGATATGCCACTGACGAGAATAATCCGAATAAAAATCAAATGTCCATTTGCCATTTGCCTTCCCCCAGCTCTGTTTGATGCATGAGTTGAGTCTCAAATAAAGAAGTGTCAAAGAGTTGATAAGCTTTCAAATAATTTGTTACGATAGGCTCGATAGCTGACTTGTGTTAAGGGATATTGTCGTATTCGCCGCACATTCGCAAAAGCCGTAACGTAAACGTACGTACTGAACGTGGGTCGCTTTTGCCTGTTTTTTTTCTTCTCTTTCTTCAAGCTGGCAAGCTGGCAACAACTGGTTATGGCAGAGCATTGTATGTTGTCTAAATCCTCATTTACTCTCTGTATGAACAGTTAAGTAACGATCTTAATGTAACTCTTTATTTCTTTATTTGTACGAGTAGTTCAAATACTATTATTACCAAAACATATAACTCTGCTTTTTAAAAGCACCGCATGTTTTGCACGCGAATTTATCGCATCATGATGCACATATCTTTTGTACATAGAAATTTTCTTAAAATCCAGGTCGCACCCCTTAACAAAAATTTCATGATGGTCTTAGCTCATTCTATTGGCACGACATAATCGCCTTTGTTACAATCTTCCTTTCCAAAACTACGATTAAAAAATCAGTCGTGTTATCGTCTGAACGTAACCTACTAAAAATTGCAATTGCAAAATGCCTTTAGTTAATTTAAATCTCGTAAAAAAATAAATTGATAGTTTTGAAGAAGCATATATTTTTGCATTTTTCTATTATGTCGAATGTTACCGATAAGCTATTATTTTATTCAATTATTGCTCAGATATTTTTGTGTAAAAAATAACAGCTTTATATTCAACAAATTTCAAATCATAGTTGACAAAAAATTAACCAATCATGCAATAGAGAGCATTTATCATTATTGTACCTAAGACTAATATTTGTTTATAAGAATAATTGCTGGGCCAAAATAATTATACAATATATTTGAAAATTCACTTATTATAGCAACTACGGTCTAGAAGTTTTAGCAACATGCTTTGTGAATCATATCGTTATTATTAAAAAATACTAAAATGTCTAGAGTATCAAGTTAAGATATTTTAACTAACTTAGCATAAAATTACATTTAAATGCTCTTTTAGTGCGGTATTTTCATAAATCATTCATTGCCATGAAAATGTATATCTGAAAGTTGGCTTATCAGTCCAACATAACCTCACGTATCCTCTTTGATCAGTCATGATAAATTCCCTCCATCATATGATTAATTTATTCATGTTTGGCACGTGAGATTGTAAGCTGCACGAGAGATTGTTGCGAGACATTTCAGCGATAGTATGGATGTCCAATTACAGTTCCTAATTTTCAAAGTGTTATTGGCACTTACGAAGTAAACTGAATATCTAAAAAAAAAAGGTAATTACGTAATAAATAAAAAAAATAAATAAAAAAATCACATTGTTTTGTAAATAGATTTACTTCAGAGAGATAAGAATGTTAGTTTATTTTCATTGCATCCACGCAAATGGTTACATAAAAATCATATCATATCCCGAAGCAACGGTCATACTATAAACCCGTTTTACAGGTAGAAAATTCAATAGCAGGTAACCGATGTTAGAATTTGACAAAGAGGCGATAATGTTTTAAATTGATTTTACATTTTACCTTAGTTTTTTTTTATAAAAAAAAAGATATGACAGTTTATTTGTCAACAATGTATTTTTCCGGTCTGATCGTGTACGGTACGACCCTAACGGAAATATATATTCGGATATGTATTGTAATCATTTTGAGTACAACAAAATACAAACAAAATGTCACATCTTGTCATAAAGAAGCATGCTGAATCTTACTGGTACGGTCGGTTAACCGTTTAACAGGTTAGCCGTTCAAACGGTGAGCATTTTTTCTAACCGTGACACCCTTAAAGATACTGAACACAATCAGAAAGCTAGTATTATATTGAACAAAATATCTACATTAATAGTGAAAAATAAGCGTGTATTTTCACTTACAAAAACGTCATTTGATAACTGAAAAATGTAATCATTTTCACCTAAAAGCAACCAAATTTCACTATTGCATTTGTGCTTCTTTTAAGATTAACTATAATGTCACTGTCAGTTTTTTTAGGAACTTCCTTTTTTGCTGACAAATTCCTAAAAACTCCAAAAACCCATACTCCCACAATGATAAAATAATTATGATAAAAATGATGATGAAATAAAAAAAGCATATGTTTAATGTCCTAACAGACCATTCTTGATGTGTATTGCTTTATTTAGATTCCTTGACAGTTTGCATTAGCGTTTAAAATATTATCATCTAAATCCCGTTTTTTTGCTGATAAAAAAGTATTTTCTCTTGTCTTTTATCGCATCTTATCCCCTTACATATCGACACATTGTACAATACTGTGCAAAAACACAGAATTAGAAAAAACATACATTGTATGTAAAAAAATGTCTTGAATAAACAGCAGTGCCGTGGAAAAACACAGAATAACAATTACATTTTGTCGAATGTATAAAAACGTATTGAATAAAACAAACATTTTTGTGAATTTAACATTTTTCGTAATCAGGGAAATACGCAAAGCCGCAACAAATTACGGTCATGTGTCCTGGAAAGTGTTGCTTCCTAAAATGTCGCAGGTAAATTACAAATCCGCAAAATTGTCTGCCGAAATCGTACGAAATGTCGCGGGAAGTGTATAAACATCGATATGGCCTAAAAGAGCGTGATAATAAACTCAATTTTAAAACATCTTCTAAACATAACATAACATAATATTTATTCAGCATTAAATGTTACAACATTTATAGCCATTTCAATATATAATACTAACATATAAGGGCAAGTACATGGTTAACAGAGAATTATATACAAATGATTTATACAAATTAATATTAAATTATTATTTTTTAACAGAGTGAACATAATTAATTGTAAAGTATTTTTTAACAATATTTTTCATCATTATTACCATTTATCTGTTGTGTTATTTCTATAGTAAAACATATTACAAAGAATATTTTTTTTCTTGTTACGAGCAACATTTATGTTTATTGAATACATTTTTGTAAAACAATTCAAATATGGAGATCCATTTCATTGTGTTTACATTAACTTAAAATACTTACAAAAGATAAAAAGAAAACAAAGCAGTGAACATCAGGTTATGATAATGAAATTCGTTTAGGAATAAAGAAGAATTATTGCAAATGGAAAGCTTTGTATATAAATTTGCTGACATTCAAAATACTTTTAACAGAGTCTAAATTCATAAGTGAGATAAATTTTTGCTTAGTAGGCCAATGGCAAAATATGGATTGAAGTAGGTTTTTCTTAAGTTAGTATATTTTGGGCATACTAAAAGAAAGTGGTACTCGTTTTCTATAACATTCATATTACAATTTGAACATATTCTTTCATTTTTGGGAATATTTAAATGTGTACCTTTTTCAATCATTAAATCATGAGATGATAGTCGGAATCTTGTCAGTGCTATTTTAAATTTACTATTAGGTATTACATCTAAACATCGTTCTACCTTTAATTCTTTCTTATACCAGCTATATGACTGTAATCTATTTGAAGTTCTAATTTCAGCATCCCATGATTGTTTATATATATCAATTATTCTTTGTTTAATAGTTTGTAAAGATGCGATGTCAGCATTTTGGGAAAGCCAAATGTTTGACATACCTATTTCATCGGAAATTTGTTGAACATGTCCGACCCAATTAAGACCATTATAGTTATGACCATCATTAAAATCATCTCTAAGCATATTGTATGTCATTTTAAGTAATTTATTATCATCTGATTTTACTATTCGTATCCAAAATCTAATTAAATTTATTTTACGCTGTATCATCATAGGATACCTTCCTAGTTCATCATATAATGCAAGAAGATTTGTACTTTTACGAACGTGTAATATTTTTCGCATGAATTTATTATGAATCACTTCTATATCGTTTGCACTATGGTATCCAAATATTTCTGAGCCATAATTAAAAATTGATCCTACAAGATCCTACAAGACTATCGAATAAGTTACATTTTTCTTTTGTATTGAGATTTAATTGGTTATAAATAATAAATAAATTATGAAGTGCATATAGAGAGTGTTTTGCTGTGTTTTTGTGTTCTATTCCAGTTGCCGTTTTTAAATAGAGTTATTCCTAAGTATTTGAACGAATCCACGATTTCTAACACTACGTTATTAAAAATGAAAGAATGCGTTATTTTTCGTCCTTTTTCGAAAATAACTATTTTTGTTTTAGATGTATTTACTCTTAAATCCCACAGACCGCAGTATAATTGTTAGTCATTAAGTATTGATTGTAATGCATGTGGTGTTTCTGCAAAAATGAAAGCATCATCGGCAAAAAGCAATAAATATAAAATGTTCATGTATGTCCTGAATATCAAGATTTTCGGCAGTTCCTTTATTTTTTGTATATTGATTTTTTATTTTTCTCCAGAATTCTTTTGGGTTAGCTTTACTTAGTTTTGCCAGCCTTTGTTTTTCATCGTTTTTATATTTCGTTTTATTGAAACGTTTGGCTTTATTATATGCTGTTTTGGCCTGAATATATTCTTGTCGTGAATTAGCACAGTGTTTGTTACGTAAGAATATATTTCTTTTTCTTTTGAACATAGATCTTGCATCATAACACTCCGAATTAAACCAAGGTTGTTTGTTATTTTTAAAATGTTTGGTCGGCTTTTTATTTATTGAACATTTTAGCATACAAGATGCCGACTCTTTTAGAATGTTTATGAAGCGTTCTGTTATATCATTTATATTATTTGTTGTGTTAATCATATCTGTCAGATTTTGTATTTCATTACTCTTTAATGATAAATTATAATTAAGTTCATCAATCTTTGAGTTATCCCAAGCAATACGAATATTCTGTTGTTTGTCGTTATTATTATTTAATGTAGTTTGTAACGTTTTTTTATTGAAACTTATAGATATTCCCGAGTGATCAGAAAATTCGTTAGGGCTTAGTATTTCAAAGTGTTTTACATGACAAATATCGTTTGGTTTTAATAAAAAATAATCTACTACACTAGACCCATTTAGAGAATGAAATGTAAACTCTCCTACGCCTTGATCTTTACCTAGACGGCCATTGCCTATTATATACGATGTAGACTGGCATAATTCTATGAGCCGTTTACCGAAAGTATCGAGCACGTGATCTTTTGATACACGTGGCGGAATGAAAACAGATGACAACTGGTCATCATTATCAATATATCTGTCGAAATCGAGATAATCAACTTTGTTTGAAATTCTACTGTTTAAGTCCCCTAATAAGAAACATTTCCCCATTGATGAGTATTTTTCAAACCCTGTCTCTATTTCTTAAAAAAAATCAAAATTATCTGTATTAACAAGCTTTGAGGTAATTGGTGGTATATAAGCAAGACAAATGTATACATCTTCCTTAAAATCAAATAAACATTTAGATAGTTTAAGCCATAACATTCCATTTTGTATTCTTTCAATAATTTCTATATGTTTACTAAGATTTTGTCAATAGTATAGTGATAGACCACCGCTGTTTCGACCTTTCTTCGTGTTAATAGTCTTATTGCCATATAGGTGTTCACTACAATATCCACTTAAATCTAAGTTTAAATATGTTTGCTTAGAAACCCATGTTTCGGACAAAAGAACTATATCATATTGATGAATAATTTCTAAAAAGTCTGTATCTGAAAGTTTTCTACATAAACCATTAATGTTCCATGTTAATAATCTTATGTCCGAATTCTCGTGACAATCCTAATCACGTTTGTGCGGTGGTTCACATATCTTGCCATCAACAAAACACTTCACTAATTTCTTGTTAATGAAAAGTTTATTCCCGGATATGCGCGTGGTCTGGTTGTGTTGTTCTGCATCGTCTATCAATGGTTTGTAGGCTTAACGTGTGTCACGATATTCTTGGGGCGATTAAATTCCCACTCCATGTCCATTGTTTTTTATTGATTGTTTAATGTCAGTTTGTAAGGACTTAAGGCGTACCATTTCTCGTGAGTTATAGTCGTGAAATTTCACCACTATGGGACGAACTTTCCCACCACTTTTTGGACCTAATCGATGAGCACGGTCGAATGTGATGCTTTTGGCATTGTCTATTTTCAATTCAGATTCTAATAGATTCTTTACAAGCTCGGAGCAGTTTTCAAGTTTTAAAGTTAAACTTTCAGTTCAGTATATAAATTTTCTATAAGAATTCCAACATTATTATACCATTGAAATACGTATTTATAAAATGTGTAATATCTTCAGGAAAAAAAACTTACGAAAGTTCACTCTTTTATTATAAAATGAAGTTTTCTTTTGAGATGTTTATAATTATTTCAGCGAGTAAAATCACCTGTTATCAGATACTTAATCGGGTTATATGTTTAAAAAAAAGATCCGATAAAAAGAATGAAGATTTTGATAGGAAATATATTACATACAATGTATCTATAACAAGTGTTATCTCACTATTCAAGATTTATTTGACAACATTATTGATATCTTTATAATTATGCGTAAAAATGGAATAGATTTGCATGTATAATATGTAAATATCCATAAACACAAACTGAGCCAATTATCTTGATACATAACGCAACACATTTGCACAATAATATATCATGATTCAAAAAAAAAAAAAAAAAAAAAAGGGAAAATAATCTTTGATGGAAGGTATTCAACATGATATGGTAATGTTTAATACAATCTAAAATAATCATCAAGGACTAAGATGTACGAAAACGCTGTGAATACAAGTAAATTCAAATATTCCAATGAATTACATGTAGATATATCGGATACGCCAATATTCGGATACATAAGTGAATTGAAGTATTTAAATGTTATCTTTCAAGAGTTTAATAAATGTTGTTTTTTTTAACTGTAAGCAAGAGTTATTTGCGTTTTTATAAATGACGTAGTTTAAATTGTTATTCCAATATAAAAATGACAACATCATCTATAAATATAGAAGTTTTCATATATGACATATGTATATAAAACAGAAAAAATAACTATAAATGACTAGTCACGCTGCTCATGTAAGAGTAAAGATACATCATCAACCCTTCCGCCCCGTCCCCTCATAATTTTTTTAAGATATCTAGTTACATATGAAAGGCTAGTACTAATAAATGAAGATTTTAGAGGCAAACTATAAGAGAATGATAAAAAAAATCGCTGGTCGGGACAATAAAGTGGTTAATGCATTGATCTTATTACATGTATTACATAGTTTATTAGAATATACTAACTTGACATGATGCAATACAAATTAATATCAATAATATTCCTGTCATACAAAAACCGCCATGTTGTGCAGACAAATGATGACAAGTAGTCATAAAATCTTGAAAATTGCATAAACATTCTCTATGATTTACTACATAAAATGTTCTACAGATAATAAATCTACCATTTATTACAAGCAGCTGCTAAAAAGATAACATTTTCGAGATTCAATTGAATCATGACAAGTCGTAAACAAACAAAGAGTCAATAGTTTTAGAAATCTAAAAGCAAAAATGGCAAAAACTAATGACAAAGTGGCTGCTTAACATAATATTAAAGTTTTCATTGTTTTATTTAATCACTGATATTAGACAGAAAGTTAATTCATATAAAGAAACCATTGACGGTTTTATGTTTTATATACCGATAAACCATGGCTCAAAACCGCAAAATAATTAATCATGCTGCATTTCGTTCACATAATACATTTTATATACAAAGTTATCTTAATTTGGTATTGTATGGCACTTTTCCCATTTCAATGACTCATAAAAATCTCTGATCGTTTTAGTTATTCAATCTTTCAAATGCATATAATGTATGCTATTATTAAAGTATGTTATTATTATTATTATCATTATTATTTTAATCTTACAATTAAAAAGTTCATCTCCTTGAATGTAATTAAACCAGTAATTGAAATGTCTTATCCATTAGGGGTCGGATAGGCAGGGGCATGAAAAGTCATCTAAAGAACCTAAGGAGTAAAAAAACCATAGTGTCAAAGTGTCTTACTTGCTCAGTTATTGTCTTTGTCTTAGCTCACGACGAGGAAACGCTTTCAAAATAGACACGATCTGTTATATATGTAAGAAATCTCCTCTGTGAAAGCATTGCTATAAACTTGATGACAGGAAAAGGAAAAGAACCATAGTCTATTACAAGTCAGGATAATGGTCTTATAACATATGAAATTATTTTGTACTAAGAGTAAACGATGTACGTATAATGACCTATAAATTTCACACCACGATTATTTTAACGAATTGACAGAAGTTTTGTAACGTCTCGTACTGATAGTACAATAGTGATTCATCTTGGATTTGTTTTGGGCTCTGAAAATGAAAACGAGGCTAAACGGGATACATGGACGCAGGAAATGCAAAAGAGGCTTGATTAAGAGCAATAGTGATAGTGGTGCAAACGCTCGCCGGAAGTTTATAAGTTACATATCATGAGATTGAAATAAATCAATTTATTACATGCTTTTAGGTGGTTTGTAGAAATATATCAGTAAAATATAAAACTGATATTTTTACTGTTTTTTTATTTTAATGTTTATTGCGTAACTTTAAAATGTGTAAAAGCATCTTCATATCATAAACAAATGCTAAATCACTCTAGAAGTTAATTGAACAGAGTAAAAGATAATAATAATTAGTGGCATGCGCCATTTTTTAAAGCTAGCAGCATGTCCACGAGCACAGTATTTAAATTTAGGGAATGGAAAGTGTTGGATCATAAAGTTGCACAATGTAAACATTCATGTTAAACAAAATTTGAAGTTAAAATGAAAATTTGTGAATGAAAAGGTTAATTCTGCAGAGATGTACAAGAAACTAATTAAATAAGGCGCAATGACATGTCGCATTTTTTATTTGTTAATTTGCATTATAATAGCCTAAGTCAAGCCGTCGCATTCAGTGCTTAAAGCGCTTTGATCTATATTGCAGTTATAACAATCATATCATTTTCTTTTATCATCAAATTGAATTCAAAGACAAGTTTCTCATGGAACGTAAAACGTTTCTTTATGGAAAATAGCCCGTGTATTTGCTTTAAACATCTGAAATCGGGCGATTGGTATGTGTGCTTGCGATATCATAGCGGTTCTTGAAAATTTCGGAATTCAGTCTCGGTTTAAGGAAATTTCTACGGGAAGATTATCACACCATCTGATATACCTAAAGATTCCGGGTACCCTCCACTACATGTTCATGGTATCTTAAAGTAACAGCACAGTTATCTACTTAATATTACTTAAATCGAGTTATATTCTCTTTGACATATGTAGAAAGTCAGGTTGGCTACCTAAGTAAAGGTGTTAAAATTTAATTGCAATACATTTTTGTTAGCCATTGAAGTAATTATGTATATAGGACTTTCAAAAACAGTTATTATTCAGAGCGGGCGCTATGGTGCAGTGGTAACACTGTCTGCCTACCAATCAAGGAGTCGTGAGTTCGATCCCCCGCTACTCCACTAAAAGAATGAAATGACTACGAGTCTGACGAAAACCGAGACCAACATATACAGACTAAACTGGCGTAATTCAATTCAAAAGCATCTAACGGAAAAGAAGAAAAGAGACACAACGGTACAGACGACAACAAATAACAAAATACATACGGCAGATACCAACAAATACTTAACGGAGCGGAGCATTCCACAATACACTGAATGGAAAACAGGCGACAAGACACGAAACCGAACAGACAAATGTGCCTTAATATGGAATAAGAGAAAAGAACATCAACGACCCAGACAAAAGAACACTTAAACGGAATAGGAAACGAGCACCGATCTACAAAACATAACACAGTACATGACAAGACATTTAACAGTGTGGCCATACCACGTGACATTGACGTCATTTTCGGCATCATTTCCAAGACAAATATTGCTCGATATTGCAAGAAAATAGTCATAAATATTTTATTCCTGTACCAATTTCTTTGGGATATGCACCAGTCTACGGGGAAAAATATAAGCTTTCCACAGAATATTGGATATTTGTCCGTTTATAAGACGTTTTATCAAACACTTTGCATAACCTTGAAAGTTGCTTGTATCAGAGCGGGCTTCAGTTGCAAGCTATTTCGTTTTCTGGCGTTATCTGGTCTACGCCATGAATAAAAAGTCAGGTTTACATCAACCGGGAGTACGGAAGGCAAAACTCTACCTTAATATGTTCATATTTTTATTATGAATGACATAAATCTCATATTTTTCTTCAATTGTCAATTCTGGCACCAGTTCCAAGTCGAAAAAAGGACTACAGTTTAAAGCAGATTTTAGAATCCGTTGCAAATGCGAAGCAACATGACTACCGTTCTCTTTCTATAATTATGTTAACCATGAAAAACATTTTATTTACTATACGATTTACATAAACACAAATGAATATTTAAATGATTTTTACTCGCTGCGCTATAAGTGATTTTAAAAGTCGTAAAATTGTTGTCTGTATTTGTAAAGAAATTGATTTGCTCTTTAATCATTGTTCTTTCACGGTAATGATTATGAAAAATCTATTTGTGTCATGTAGCAATATTAAACGTGGAAAATAGAAAACAGAAACCCTAAATATCGCCCAAAACGGCAAAATTGAAAATGTTGATTGACTTAGCTAGCCTGTCCAATGAACGTGCACATTCAGGATCACTGTGAAAAAGGGTTACGCCTCAACACTGCAATTTTAAAGCAAAAAAAAAGAGCTAGTTATACGTATAACCATATACATGTATATATAAAGAACCTGTAGCAATGTTTTAGTATGATAGATTCAGCTTTTTAACACAGTGGCACTCGTTGATAAAAAATATTTTTACATCCTGTTTTCATACCCACGGTAAACGTTTTTCGTGAACTGGATATAACTTCGTTAACTTAAGAACACTATTAAATACTATCTATTTTATAATTGCATTTATTTCTGTTGATAAACTGCATATCTGACAAATTTAGTTAATTATATCAGTCAACTCAGCTTTATCAGAGAGCTCACCAATATACATTGTAAAGAGAGGAAGGGAACGGAATATTTATGGTTTGAAAACATTTAAATCGAGTAGAACCTTTTTAACAATAATGTCTCTTTCAACTGAATAAAAACGATAGGGCTATTTGGGACTATTTCTTATCGATGTGGTCATTGGCTGTAAATGCATGGATTATTACACGCGGCATGACCTGCAGATGTCCTCAACTGGCTTTTTGTAGCATTTTACGATTTAAAAACGGACCACACATTAAAATCTAACACAAGATAAACATGACGCATATACTAAATAAGTGAATTATCTGATATGTAAATAAAGCAGTAAGTCATTTGACAGTTGAAGGATAAAATTTGAATATACTCTTCAAATGTAATCGCAATTGTTAGCTATCAATTATTCAATGGACGCATCAGTGTCATATGGACCCTAGTCTTAGATCTTGCCGATGTTGCTATTACAGATGTTAATGTAAATATTTATATAATTATTGATAATCATTGTTATTTCCGTCTTTTTGAATGTTTTGTTTTCAAGAAATTTGACTGTGATCGATGGCTATTGGTTTGTAAAATCAATTATCTGTTTACTATTTTCTACTTTGTTTACTCCACATGGCGTCCATTCTCGTTCTTATTCATGGCTATTTTGGGTATTTTTGATAAATAGAGAATCATAAGTAATGCAACTAAGTAACAATACTATCAGATTTACACGGCAAAGTTCCAAGTTCAAATTGTGATTTCGTTTATCAAACTCTATAGAAATTTATTATACGACAATTCCAGAAAAAATATAAACCTTTAAAAGTCTCTCTTTTGAGGACAGAAAAACCTATTTGTCACATTCAATAGTGTCAGTGTTTGTCAGTAACTCTTGACAAAAATAAAGTGAAAAAATACCTTTAGCTTTACAACACTCGCGTTAAAGTGTAACCCTTTCCATAGCATACAAACGTGTTTTTTTATTTTAACTCTTTCTCTTAATGAGAGCACATATATTTCTTATCAATTTCGCCATTGTGAAATAGAATAAAACACATTTTACTACATAGGATAAGATGAGCAATACTTAAAACATCTTCAAAACGAAACCAAAATATTATTTTCCGACAGGACTAAATCTAAGTGATTTGACGTGCACTATTGCGATACAAGTATAAGTGTTATTGCTTTAAGGAACAATCAGTTTTTTCACAATCTCTCTGTGAAAGATCAACAATGATAACCTAAATTGTAGAAAGAGAAAGGTAGGCATGTTGCTTCGCATTTGCAACGGATTCTAAAATCTGCTTTAAACTGTAGTCCTTTTTTTCGACTTGGAACTGGTGCCAGAATTGACAATTGAAGAAAAATGTAAGATTTATATCATTCATAATAAAAATATGAACATATTTAGGTAGAGTTTTGCCTTCCGTACTCCTGGTTGATGTAAACCTGACTTTTTATTCATGGCGTAGACCAGATAACGCCAGAAAACGAAATAGCTTGCAACTGAAGCCCGCTGTAATACAAGCAACTTTCAAGGTTATGCAAAGTGTTTGATAAAATGGCTTATAAACTGACGATTATCCAATATTCTGTGGAAAGCTTATATTTTTCCCCGTAGACTGGTGCATATCCTAAAGAAATTGGTACAAAAATAAAATATTTTTGACTATTTTCTTGTCCAAATCGAGCAATATTTGTCTTGGAAATGATGCCGAAAATGACGTCAATGTCACGTGGTATGGCCACACTGTTTAACGTAACATACAAAAACAAATCACGTAAGCAGACAACAGACAATAAAAACTAAAGACACACAAGAAGTTTAATGGAATCAAACTAACAAATTAAACGGAGAAAAACATACAAATATAACTTTAGATAACTAATAAGAACGAACTCATGAAGTTAATAACTCGAAGCTTAAAGTGACATTATATCCAAGGGTATAAAGTGAGTGAACAGGTGAATATCAAAATAAGTTTTAATTTTACCATAATTCCCTTTAATTTAATAATTTACTTCCCATAAACAATGAATAATGCACAGATCCAAATAAAATTCTTTAAATATGTATTAGAATTTACCTCTAACGCTCAGTTTATAAAAAGAGTGGGGCAGTCTTTTTATATTTTAGGCAGATTTATAATTCTATCCTGAACGTTTTCCAATATCAACTCTTGGTCAAACGCCATTTTAACAGTCAATTTTTTGAAATATAAAGTCAATTCAGAACAGCTTGACTTTGAATTATATGAGCATAATGCCACTTTAATGGCTACCTCTCATAAATGTCAAAAGTGTTTTTTTTTTTATTAATTATAACTTACGATCTTTTCTAAAGAAAAATAAATAATTAAGTTCATGAACATAAACTTAAGCTAAACTGTGCATTTCTTTTTCTGTTTAGGCATAGCTCCTTGATAGGTATTGTGATTTAAGCATCTTATTTTAACTTTGATAATAAATAGCTCTAAATATATTTCAATCTTAAGATTTAATAAATATACCGGTCATTGCATACGGCATAATCTACGATGTGTCTTTGCTACTTATCCCAAGTATCTCAAATACCTTCCTGGATCCCGGGATCCCCCCCCCCGCCCCTGTATCTTTTTATAAGAATATTCTTTTGGGATCAGTTGTTATTCGTCAATAAGGCTAGAGTTATCGTTCTTCAGTTAAACAAATGGACACAGCAAGCAAACATGAATATTTTATGTGTTTTGACATAAAATGCAAATGAATATATTATGATTACTAGAAAACATTTGCCATTTTCCAAGATAAACCTGTAATATTTTCACCTGTCTCTTTTTTTTTAGATAACAACATTCGTAAGCGTTGGATTTTAATCACCACACAAAACATATTATATTAACAAAATATACAAACAGTGTTCACTTTGTATATTTCATAAAAAAAAATAAACGAGTAATAATTTGACACTATTATAAAGCATGTATTGAATATTTATTAGTACTGCAACACAATAGTTTGTCATTTTGCACATGACTTAAATCAAAAGCAATGATACATTTTCTGCATTAAAAATCTTCATTACTATTCCTTACATTATACATGCATTTGAAATTTTGCATTCTTGTATGTAAATCAATATACGGAAGGAGGACAAATCTAATATGTATAAATAAGAATGCAATCAACATACATTGATTAATAACATTCAGATATAAACATGTCATCACGATACATATACTTTTGGCGGATATTCACCTCTATATATTACCATTTAAAAAATCACATCCATAATGAAAAATATTCAAATTCTATGATATCAAGTTGTATAATATTTTATCTAACTAAACATTAAATTACATTTTAGTGCGGCGTTTTTCATAAATCACTCATTGCCATGAAAATGTATATTTGAGCGGTGGCTTATCAGTCCAACATAACCTCACGTATCTCCATCAATCAGCCATGATAAATTCCCTCCATAATATGATTAATATATACAAGTTCAGCACGTGAGATTGTAAGCTGCACGAGAGATTGTTACGAGACATTACTGTGATAGCGATGGAAGTCCAATTTCAGTTTCCAATTTTCATAGCATTATTGGCACTTAAGAAGAAAATAAAAGATCTTATATCAAGTGTTTTCCGTATCAAATTTAATAAAAATTAGTTGCATAAATTAATTATTTTCAAAATCCAGCTGTGTGCATAAATCCTTTTTATTAAAAGAGGTAAAAAATATTTTTGGAAAGATAAAATGTTAGATTATTTTCAGTAGATGTAAAGTTATTAGTTTATTCATTCGCTGAGCCACAGAAATATTTCTGCAGTGTATCGTCTAGTATCATGTACAACAGATCAAAGCCAGAGCAAAACACTTTATTATGTCATGTGACATATATGAACATACGACAAAATACATTTAATTATAGTAAATGTACATAACTTTGTTTTTCTCTTTGATATACACATTCATAATAATTAAAAATCAAATAACCAATACTGAATGCTCATTAATCTAAATCGTATACATTTTCGTGTTTAGTAGCACTTTTCGATATTTTGAGTTAACGAATCACAAAGCTTTCCGGTAGTTCATTTATTTCACAAGAAAGGTCAAACCGCGCCGGAAAATTAACTTTCCTCCCACAACTGACTGTTTTATGTCTGATATGAAACCTTGATTTTCACATTTGAGAAAGTGTCGAGACTACCCACAGAGTCCCTGCATGTTGTTGTTTTTTTATTGCTATAAATATAACATCTAATAAACTTGAGATAAAAAAGTGAAAATATTGACAGATTCTACTTAAATGTAAATTTGGTTATCTGTCATTTAACGGTCGTTAATGGCTTTTTTACTAATATTTGCGCACGCAGTGATTGCCTCTAATACTGAGTCCTTTATTTTGTCACTTGAAACATGTGAAGTACCACTCAAAACTCGTTATCACTGATGTTAAATAGCTGTTTTTTTATGCTGGCATAATTGATATTATATAATATGTTTTTTTGCACTTTTAGTGATACTTATAGTTTCATTCCATTTGACTCAGAGCTTAAAACCATTTGAATTTACAATATCATAGTTTATTGGTCCATGGCAAGGTTAAGGATAAAGGTATTCTATTCTCTGCCAATGATAAAAACCAATTTTGCAACTTATTGTCCATGGTAGAATTCATAAGACATTAAATACAATATAAAGCATTTGGAAATGTCATTAGATTTAAGTTTTTTCGGTTTAACGTACTTCTTAACGGCACCAAGTCCGAGTCCCCACCAGCCGGCCATTAAATCCTTAATCCTCAACTAACCGAAATGGGCACTTGTCAACATATTCAATTTACTTAAATTTAATTTATACAGCAGCTTCGACAAATTTGGTGCCTTTAAAAACGTTTCTTCATATAATTTGAAAAATAAAACAATTACATTATAAAAAGTCAAAGAAGAAAATATAACAACGAATTTTTACAATGATATAAAATGACTTCAGGTGGAAAAAAATGTTTTTTTCTTACCCTGGTCTAACGATTATTTTCGTTCCAAGAACTGAATGTATATATTGGTCACTTTCGGTGTTTTCAATTCTACGATCATGGCCATTTCCGGTGGTTACGTTTTTTAAGTTACGGTCACTTCCGGTGGTCACAATTTTTAAAATTCTTCCATTTTCGTTATCATTTTTCAATCGTGTTTCGCTTCCTGCGACGAAAACTAATGCCAGTGCAAGAATTTCTAATAAAAAATACATGTTAGCATAAAGATAAAAAATATATAATTATCCAGTCAAAATAAAACGTTTCAAGTATTTTACAAGTTTATATTTATTAACTGTAATCCACCTCATATAATATGATACTATAGTGCGTACATGTGAATTATTTGAAGACACTTGCGTCGCGAGTTATACTTAGTGAGTTTATTGAGCATCATATGAGCCAAAACGCTTCTAGAACGATCGCATGTACAGTCTTTACAAGTGTGGCTACTGTTGATTATTAAAAACGAATGTATTTATAAGCGTCCTATACAATGGTAGCATTATTTTTGTACTTTTACAGTGTTGAATGTTTGGTTGCTGTTGTTTTTTCTCTTTCCTTTCTATTTCAAGTGTTTTCTATAAACGTTTAATGATAACTATATTACTTACATTAACAAACATACTATTTCCTGTATTTAAGAGTAAATAAAACAATAATTTAAATCATCATTGTAAACTGAGAATTAGTTTTCAATGCTGACGTTCAAGCGTCTATGTACCTTTGTTTTACAACAATTCACTTTGTTAGTAATCTGATGTCGTCACCTAAGTGCAGTTACAAGTTGTATATGTCAGTCTAAATCTTATAGGACTTATAGAGGGTATTGAATAAGTGTGGGTTCAATACTTAATCTATTGAACGAGTGAAATATTGTTATATTCAACGAGTTCAATAAATTTAGTATTAGATCTATATCTACACGAATATAATATTCAATTTATCACATACCCAAAATTATAACTGTTTACGTTACCGTGAAAGATATTTACGTTTTTCATTAACGCGCCTCTAATAGTGTATCGCTAAAATTTAGCGCGTATTAATGTTGTTTGTATGGCGCAAATAACGTCATGTCAAAATATATACACAGGCGTGCAATACCGTTTTTTACGGAGTCGCGAAATCGGCACAGGTATGTGATCAAATGAATTTTGCACTGACTGTGTAAGCATTATTATGAAGTTTGGGTTTTTAAACATAACGTGTGGAAATGAAGATTATTTTATAAACACTTCTCTATAAAAAAGGTACTATAGTATAATAAGAGATTAATACACGACAGAGTAGGGCCGGAATGTGATAATAAGCCCGCAAAATGAATAATGGCCCCGAGGGCTTCAGCCCGAGGGCATTATTCATTTCAGGGCCGATTATCACCTTCTAGCACGACTAAGACGTGTATTAATTAATGTCTTTTAATACACTTGTTACACATATAGTAACAAAATTGCCTATAATTTCGACTGATTATGAGTGTCACCTGTTGCAGGCGTTGTTTCATTATTAAGATGCCTTCTTAAGATGAAGTTAATTTTGTTAACTGATACACATTCGTGAATGTTTTGAAATCTCGGGGGCGGGGGGCGGGGGGGTCATTAAAAAGCCAAAATTAAGGAAAAGACAGAGTTTTTTTTCTTTGGCCATAACTTGTGTCTTAACAAATTAAGCCTTTAAATAGTATAGTAAACTATAAAATTGAAATATTTATACAATACTGGATGTGATATGAAAATGTTTATAAGAGAATATATCAGTAAATAGTGTCAGAAATGCATAATCACTTTATTAGATTTTCTTTCATTTTACAATACGAAAATATGAACTTTTCTGTATGCGTGATCAACTGTTTAAAAAGGGGATAAAGACAGGATGGAGCAAGTTTAGAATTGCAGATGTACATTTCAAAAAGTTATCCCAAACGTTTTTCGCGAAAACCCCTAGATCGATCAATGGATTAGGGATGTCAAAAAGAATGAAAGAGTTAAATACTTCATAAAACATACAAATTATAAGCAAAATTAATCTGCTAATTAGGAAAATGTATTTTAATGTTGTTTCTAATTTTTTTTAGTCACACCCCTGATTAAAGAGATCAAAGAAAGGTAACGCAGTTTAGATTATACAGATGTACATTTTCGTAAGAGTTATCCCTACTGATAAGGAAAACCCAGCTAAATCGCCATCAATGGACTAGGGATTGTCAAAGCAAGAATGAAAGAGAAATAAATACTCACTAAAACATACAATTATAAGCAAAAGATCTGCTAGCATTAGAAGATGGTAGTAATTGTTTATTCTATATTGATATAATTGGCAATGTTACGTAGAATCATTTAATCTTTTTTTCTGCACTATTTTTGATTTCAGACCAAAACATATGTTTTGCCTTATAAGTTGACCAGTCTATACGCTTATGCACATGCATTTGATAAAAAATTGTGAACTTTTTCAGCTATTTTGCATCGTTTGTAATCGGCTGGTTTAATTGATTTTAGGACCGACTTGATCGATCATGCTTGACTTGAAGCCGATTGACTTGCTGCCCTAAGAAACACTATTTTAAATAGATAATAGAAACCCAAGTAAATGCATATGTACGTGTGTAGTCAGGAACTTAAATTCTTTTCAATAACCAATAATATTAATTAATTAAGGTAGTCTTACTGTATGTAATGACCGATTTATTACGATATTGGCCAGTGTTAGAATTTTTTGGCGGAAAGCATTACAGTAAGACTACCTTAACAATATCATGACCAAAACTGCATTTATTGATTCTGGTTGGAAAAATAACTTTTACACTTTTTCAGAGTTTCTTAAGTAACTGAATGTACAGTATATTTATAACTTTGCTTAAAAGACTTCACGCAACACTACAAAATATGGCGATAGAAACCGGCACTCTTATGAAGCTTGAATGAGGTACCCAAAACCTGATGCTCTTACACGATGCCAAAATCAACACTTCAAGTTGTGAGTATAAAAATAGCTGAAAATTAGAAACGATCATTAATTTGTTACTACATTTTATATTATGCTTTATATATTTTCTTGATATTTTACACATTTTTCTAAAGTAATAACCAAGCTGATGACCTATAGGACAATACTAAATACCCCACAGAAGTTTGACTGAAAGAACTTTTTAACAAAAAGTTAAGGTCCTCTATTATATTATATTAGATTATCATGTGGTTGACCGTTGGAAAAAAAGATTAAAACAATTAGGTTTACTGAATACAATCAATTTTAACTAAATATCGAGGTTATCTATGGCTCGAGTTTATCTCTTCAACCAGTATAATATAATACAAAAAACGGAAATACTGTATTTATGGATATTGTTGTTAATATTTTAGACCAATTGATCGAATTTCAAGTTTCTTAGATATAATCATGATAAGACAGAATGCTGATATGTGAATCGCCTATAAATATTAATACGATTTATTCTAACACGGCCCGCATTTCCCCTATTGAATATAGAAGGACCGAAAGTGTGTGTTATTATGGAATAAAATAACTGTATCTAACATATATACATACAGAGTATACGCAGTCTTCTATAAAATATTACAAATCTTATTATCTGCACCATTCAAAAGCTTACACCAGTAGATAATAATTTTACTTTTTATTTGCAAAGATATCGGAGTAACTCCAAGTTCACCATATAACATACAATTATGGGTACTTTACTTGAGGTTAAGTAATTTAATCAACCATTCTAACTTTGCGGTATTTTTCTCTTTCAAGCACTTCCTTTTATTTAGGTTCATAAAAAACGCCGAAAATGAAAACCAGTCATTCTTAGGCCACATAAATTTCCGGTTCCGGGTAAAAATTTTGTACGTGGCTATCAGCCGGGTGATATTAAAGAGAAAATAGCCATAATGGCTAAGCAGAATGAGCTTATGGATAAAGCAGAGGATGTAGCAGACCAGGTATACGTTATTTGGACGCTGATTGACAAAAAAATGAGCATACATTCCCTGAATCTTTACAAAACCTGTGTACTCTCGTGTAATTTTCATTTCACTTTTTCTCTTACATGTCTTTAAGTTTTCAACACTATTGATGTAATGCGTAACTAATCAGTGTGGCATGATAATGAATGGTTAGTGTATTTGGTTCACCTAATGTTGTATAGTGCATCAATATAATCTATGATTTACATACCTCAAACACTGTTGAAATGCTTTATCTATTTTGAGAACATATGTTAATAAAACAACTTATTGTCAATCATCTACATCTACATTGTACGTCGGCGCAATCACACTTGATTATGACGCGACGGATGGTGCTAGGTCAAGAAAAAGAAATATACAAGAAATGATAGAAAGTAAGAAGAGGTTGGATAGTACAAAGATAGAGATATAGACAAAAAGTATGGCCAGCTATATTTCGCCTCTTCAACCCAAACCTCTCCGGTTACGGTGGCCGCTGCCGGCACAGCCTTGGATATCACTAGTGGGTACTTGTAGCTGGGCCCCTAAGGCCAATTAGAATGTGAGGGCTGATAGCCCCTGCTTGAAGGATACCAAGTCAGGGGCCTCTGCAACGGAGGCAGGTAAGCTGTTCCATATCGTGGCTGTACGAGGGAAGAAGGAGTTCTTGTAGTATGATGTAGATGTTGATGGTAGATGGAACTTCTTGGAGTGGTCACTTCTAGTGCGCTTCGGGGCAGGGGTGAGATAATCGCTGACTGGTATGTCCACAAGGTCATTGGTGATCTTGAACATCATGGTCAGCTGGGCTTTGGTCCGTCGTGACTCTAATGTCTCCCACTCCAAGTGTTGGATCATTGAGGATACGCTGCTTGTGTTGTGGTAACGGTTCGTCACATATCTTGCAGCTCTCCTCTGGACCATCTCGAGCTTGGGTATCAAGCGCAGATACACCTCAATTTCGAATCTTAGAATGGAGTTCTTGAAACATATTTTTCAGAGCTCCAGATTAGCAACAGTTTGTCGTTATAATGAAATGAGTTAAACCAGGAAACAAATTAAATAATTTTCAGATGCTGTTCAAAACATTTTGATTTTCAATTTCAGTCGTTTCAAAATCTGTTAAAAATGGAAAATGTTGTCCGAATACAACAGCATATTTCTTTTTATGCTAAATTTTGGAAAAGGAAGGAGAAATCAATGAGGAAATAGCATGTGGAAAGGCATCAGAGTTTATAGCGAATGTTATCGTTTGCATTAAAAAAAACATGAAACATACATGATACTGGATTAAACATAACACTTTAAAAGAAAAGTTACTTCAGACATGGAAAACTTAGTCTCTTATTGCCTATGGTTTATATAATACATGAAATACCCCCATTTAATAATTATGACCCTCCGGTAGAAAAAACCCCAAAAAACAATGAAAATTTGAAAAAAAACCAAACAAAACTAATTGCATTTGAAATTGTGACAAAACTAATTGCTGAAAATATCAAAATTCAATTTAATTTACACATTATACACATTTTTTAAGAGCGCTACAACCCTTGCCTTGAACTTTCCACATACAATCAAAAACTAACTATGCAACACTAATTGAAGTGCAACAGATCACAATAATATAAACTGATGCAGGTCTATTAGAGTTGGTGTACCTGGTCTACACAGTATGTGGTTTTGCACACTCATATTTTTCCCTGACAATAACAGAGTCACGTTTTGAAGAGTGCAAATGAAATTGTAAATTAAACAAAGCAGGTGCAGAAATGTGTTATACAAGAAGTTAACTGTGAAAATGTAAAGATTATTATTAAATATAAATTTGAAGAAATATAAGTGTTTGTTTCGGAACATTTGCTGAACATTACAGTACTTTCCAAATAAATACGAATAAACTTCTCCCAACTTCATTTCATCTTGATACATGTAATACGAAACTCTTAACCTGTCAAATTGTAAATAAAGAAATGTCCCTTTAACATTTTCCAGATTTTTTTTGAAACTGAATAGCTCACTGGTCAGCAAACACCTTCTATGTAGTTTATCTTAAAAGGCCACATATGTCATTTGACATGTAGTGCAATCCACAAATCAGATCAAAAGGTGTACTGTATTATACTGGTTCGCCCCACTGATGATTTACCCCATAATGATTATGAGTCGCCTCACTTTAAAAAGTGAAGATTCACCCCATTTTAATGATAATTCGTCCAACTTTATATTAACTGTTTTTCATTCATTTCGATTGAAAAATATACGGTTTGGGT
The DNA here is from genome assembly GCF_026571515.1 of Ruditapes philippinarum. Classification (NCBI taxonomy): domain Eukaryota; kingdom Metazoa; phylum Mollusca; class Bivalvia; order Venerida; family Veneridae; genus Ruditapes; species Ruditapes philippinarum. The sequence goes on from NW_026857668.1 coordinate 183,424, forward strand.
ATAATAAGCATTATATTCGGTATATTTCTAGAGATTATTTGATAGCATTTGATTTAGAGATAGTATATAAAGAAAAATACATGTATCTGTTAAACAGGATTAATAATGCCTTTGACTTCCTCATATATAAAATAGGACCATCTGGACTTTTAATGACAATCCTGGTCACAACCATGTTTTCACTTCACACACCTGATCAGTTCAGTCTAGAAAATAAAATTGTATAGAAGATCAGTTCAAATAACTACATTTCAGTAATATATATATTTTGTTATATATATTTTTTTGTACATCATGTACATGATTGAATGTGCTATGACTATGCCCCCTTTAATAACAAAATGTTCATTTATTTGATTTCAGCACTGTCAGTAACTTATGAACTATTTTTTACCTTTGAGTTTATATTGGCTTCTGAAGCAATTTTGTTTTAATTAATAATTAATATATATCATTGAACTTTTTTAAATGTATCATTTAGAATAGTATTTTAGCTTTCAAGATACTATATTTTGAAATAATGTTTACACATCATGCAAATATTTACAAATATTTTTTAGGTTTTACGGCATTCTAAACACGTTTTACCACATGTTGCAAGATTTTGCCTGATCAGTACTTTCTTAGAGGATGGCATTCGAATGTGGACGCAGTGGGGCGAACAGCGAGATTATATGAATATATCGTGGGGATGCGGGTACTTCCTCGGAACATTGTTTGTTATAATCAATCTTATAGGTCAGCTTGGTGGATGCATGATGATTTTGAGTCGGCAAAAAGTTCCCATTGGATGTGGAATCCTATTCTTTATCATAGCTTTACAGGTATTTCCTACAAAACATTTACCAGTTTATATTTTTTACAAGGTATAACACTCTAAATGGTATACTTAATTGGATTGGTTGAAATTATTAGCAGCAGCATTGCAAATTGGTTGATATGTCAGACATAAAATCTAAGGGTTCTAGGTAGACAGTGTTTAAGCTTTTGTCAGAGGCAAGCTATTAAAGGTAGAGACTTAATATGCATTGAATAGTACTGGTTAGTTCTAGGAATGATTTTAAAAGTTTTTTTATTAGATTTCTCCACAACCAAATTTAAGCAAGTTCTTTTTGCCATGTGAGAAGGTAATCACTTTCCTGTAGCACAGATAATGAACCCTTCTAACAGCAAAATTATATAGAATCAAATGATTTTATGACATTATAAAATATCGTATAAGTACTTTTTTCTGCAGGAATTTTATTTCTGCTATTTCTGCGATTCATAACGACACCGCAGATTTAAAAACCGCAGAAAATTAAGCCTTTCCCTATGTCTATCTCGGAATATGTCAACTACCGGTATTGTATACTTACATTACCATGTACTGTTATTGGCTTTTGTAGATGGGAATTTTTCTTTATGTATCCGTCATGAATAAAATAGAAAACAGTTACTTAACTTGTTCTTTTTGTTTAAAAAAAATATCATGTTTGTATGATTTTCGCTCACCATATGCTTGCTTCTTTTTTTGTAAAATAAAACTGTTATAGTTTGACAGGTGCAATAAACATAACCTTTTGTATTTGCACAATATCTTGTGTCTATGTGCGATTTTACCGTTGTTTATTTTTCACACTTCATATTTTATACACATGCAGTATTACAATTAATTATTGTCATTTCACGTTGTTGATTTTTGTTTATAAACGTTAATATACCATTACATGATGATTACGATGAAACACAATATAAGTCGTCTGCATGTTTACCGGAAGTAATATACATGTTACATCAACAAATCTTGAAATGTTGTCTGTTTGTATCGGTTAGTTATGTTTAATTATCTAAATTAAAACGCAGAAATAAAAACATCTATGCGAGAATGATGACGCCGCAGAAATAAGATACGCAGAAATTTAAAACCCCTTGTTTTAACAAAAATCGCAGAATATTAAGCCCGCAGAAATAAGTACTTATACGGTATCATATGAATTTTTGTATTGAACATTTGCGTGGCTATACATATATGTTATTTAAGTCAGTTCGAGTCTGGGATATTTTTTACTTTGTAATTTTCAGTACGGATTAGATTAAGAAGAATAAGGAGAGCTATTGTACTCTCCCAGGTGTTGCCGTCACACTTTGGTTAAGGTTTTGTGTGAAGTTAGTATCTCTTATACTACTGAAGGAAGGGAGTGTGTTGAAACTTTACGCATTTGTTTAATAGGAGTTCAATTTTTCAAGGCCCATAACTCTAAGATTGATTTTGACAGAATTATGGTCCCAGGGTGGGCCTTCTTGAACATGAAAAATTCTACAATGTCCTGGCTCTTTTGTACAAGCAAGCACTGAGAGTAGTTTGAGCACACTGCCCTATTGACAGCTCTTGTTTTTTCATGATATATATCTTTATGTTTGATCAAAGGGGCTTAAAATACTATTTAGATGTAATTATATATACTTTGTACAAAGTTTGAGAGTATAAGATTAAGTCATTATTTACATGTAGTACAGTACTACTTTGATAATTTATTAATTACTTTTCTGATTTCTTACAGACCATTGCATACAGCATATTGTGGGATTTGAAATTCTTGATGAGGTAAGTTTTCATCTTGAAAATAATTAATTTTTTTCAAATCTTAAGAATAAACAAATACTGATGGAAGATGTGAGGCATTGTAAATATGACATTCAGAGATAGGATATTCCACTCGTCCCCTCGTATTTACGAGTATGATTTAAGAGAACTTGATGCAGGACAAGTAGAAAAATGTTACCTGCACATTGGATTTAGAAGCTACACTTCCTACAGGACGAGTGACACTGAAAATAGTTTTTGATGCCTGACATTCTCTTAGTTTGACTCCTTAAGAATAGTAGGGCTATACTATTGATGACATTTGCCTAAAACTCTTTTATAGTTTTCGTGCAATTTCATATTTTGTTGTTAAAGTTATATCCTATGAATTTCACACACACCTTTTTGGTTTGAATTTTATGTCACTCACCAAGACCCATAACTCTAGGAATGATTTTCACTGAATTGTTTTCCCCTGTTTTTAGGTTGTGAATAAAATTAAGGTTAAAAATTTCCAGCATTTTCTAGTCTTCTTGTCTCAGACTCATTATGTATTGGGAAAGGTTAAAAGAGAAGTAAAGCTTTTTTGCTCATTGACATCTCATTTTTTTTTTTAAAACGGTACTCTATGCTTTCAAAACTGGTGTCATATCAGTGGCATATCCTTCAAATATGTAGCCATATGACCTTAACCCTTTACAATGTTGGTTTGACCTAAAATCCAATAAAAACGAACAATGTTTCCCTACCAAATATATGTGCCTGCTGGAATTTAAAGAAAAAACATTTTGAAGAACTGATATTGTATTTACCAAAATGACTGATAAAGAAAGTTATATGAGAGAGCATGAGAAAGAAAATATTCATGACTGCTTGCAAAAATATAAATTTGCCTAATGTAACCCTTATTTTCTATCTTCTCTGTTAGAAATCTTGCTTTGGCGGGAGGAGTGTTGTTATTACTAGCAGAAAACAAGGCTGAAGGCCGCAGTCTATTTGCCGGACTACCATCCCTCGGAGAAAACAACCCTAAACAGTACATGCAGCTCAGTGGTCGTATATTGCTGGTCCTCATGTTCCTCACACTTCTTCGTTTTGAAATGGACTTTCTACAAATCGTGCAGAACTTGGTCGGCACAGCATTAATCATTCTCATCGCCATAGGTTACAAGACAAAGTTATCTGCCCTTGTTCTAGTTGTCTGGCTTACGTGTCTGAACCTGTACTTTAACGCGTTTTGGAATATCCCCTCATACAAGCCAATGAGAGATTTCCTAAAATATGACTTCTTTCAGACCCTCTCTGTAGTAGGAGGTCTTTTACTAGTAGTTGCATTTGGACCAGGGGGAGTAAGCATGGATGAACATAAGAAGAAATGGTAGAAGAATTATCTCCCTTTAGGAAAAATATAACATTGTTAAGAAAGATATTGTTTTAGCCAAATAAATTGACATTATTTTGTTTGTAAAGTATGGTATTTTAGTGGCATGCATGCATGAGTGAGCTTGAAGACTTATAGATGTTGTATTGATGTATTTGGTTAAGAAATGATAACCTAAGGCTGTATTTAAAAACTAGAACAGGTGGGGTCACAATTTTGAAATATGTTGTAGGGCATTGGCACCAAACGATATTGGTAAATTTTATTAGGAATTTTAGAATTTGACCAGTTTTCTAATAAAAATTTTAAGTACTGTACCAGGAAAACATGTTTTTATGAAAGGAATTGTTTTTTTTTTTGATTATTGGATTTAAGTGATACCGGAATTGAGCAGATTTTACATGCTATTTATATTGAAATTGCTTTATATGAATGTAATTTTTACGTAAGAAATAGTTCATTTTGAAATAGTGATGAGATTTCAAATCATATAATTTGCTATCAGTGCTATCCTTTTTCAATTTCACGTTTGGTGCCATTTATTTTTGATTTATTAAAACTAGTCACAACAGCGATATATAAAATTTACATATAATTATATATTTATATATATATATATGATGATATACAGTGATATGTTGAAATTATTTCTGTAATATTTAATATGTCAAATTTATTTAACGCAAATTATAAATGCTTGTCCAACATTTTGACAGACCTTTGTTCATTTCCCTTGCCATCTATTAATATTTAATAACATGGACTATGTCACCTACAGTATTGAGCAATGCCATTTGAGATCAGGTATATCCATGCTGTCGCTAAACTAAACCTATTACAGTTAGTGAAATTCTGATGTGAACGCTGGTCCTGATTTACCGGTATGCGCAGGATTTCATGAATCTATGTACCAGGTTCGCGAAACCATTATGTATGTTTTGTCGCTGACCCATTACGTAGAAAATTTCAAATTCTGTACTGACTGCAATAGTGAACATGTGACCATTGTCTGACGGAGGATTTACTGACCTTGTCTCCACTGAATCAGTGAATGTAATAGGACAGGTAAATATTTTACATAACCAGTCTATATATGTATATAAAGATATATAGTATATAGCCCATATAAAACTTTAAAAAGTTTGTTCCAAGCACCTGTGGATGGACTCTGTTTGGAAATCAAAACATTCATGATCAAAGCGGCCATTTTTCCATTTACCCACAAATTTTCTTTGCGGGCGCCTGGACTCGTATTCCTTTTGTTTCGCTTTTTTTTCTTCATTGGATAGTTTACGATTTTTGCCGGGCGTAGCGCCAGCGTAATAATGTAGTAACACCAACATTTTGGTTATTGACAGTCGTATGTATCGGACACTTATAATGAAACGGCGAATCAAAACTCGTTTTACATTTTTTTATTCAAGGGAGAAAACTTGGTCTTGATCGGTCTTGGATATACCCCGGTATTCGTACCGGACATAAGGTCCGGAACTCCGAAAAAAAATATCAGACCGGCCTGATTTTTGCCGGACATGTCCGACGGTCCGGCAACTTTCGCGAAGCCTGATGTACTGACTGTATAGTGAACAGTGCAGACCATGATCTGACGGCAAAGATTTGACTGACCTTGGTCTCCACTGATCGCAGGAATAGAATAGGCAGGCCCTGGGTTAACATGTAAAGATATTTTCTGAAGCTAAGTTATGTCCCCTTGACCTTCTTGCTAAATTGTATCACCATGACTATTACCCTTACTTGTAACCTCCTGAACTTCATTCTAAATTATTTCTGTAAGAGTGTTTGTGCTACTGTTTTAATGTAGTGTTTCATTTGTAGGTGTTTTGTTAATCTATCTTTTGTCGGTTTGGGATTACTCTTATTCCACAAATGTTCTTGTTTATATTTTCTCGATTTTATATCTATCTGTGAATCAGAATCTATTACTTGTAGCTTCTGTTATTTGTTAGATGGAGAAATTTTCTTCTGTTGAATGATATTGAGATGTTACTTGTTTTAAAGCAGCATGCCTCCAGATTCGTGCCTTCTTTCATGGATATGTTGAAAATGTATGTAAATGTAAAATGTTGTGAAGTGAACAAAGAAAGTAATTTTACATTTTGTAAACAGCACTTTAAAACACACATAAATCACCAAAATGAGGACAAAATATGCCATAATATCCCTTACTTAATTAGTCATGCAGTAGAAATATGGTGATAAATATAGCTGAATCAGTCCTTAGATCACTCGTAACATGTCATTACTATTTGTATCTGGAGCAATTTTACTTTTCATAAAATCCATGGAGGCATGCAGCTTTAGGATATTTATGTGTGGTAGAAAGACAAATAAAAAAATTCAGAAATTATAAATGATAAGTATGCAGGTGAATATTTTAAGAAGTTTACTGTAAAATGATAACATCAAAATTACCTATTTGGTATGTTTACAAATGGTTCATGTATAAATGGTTGTCTGTTTGAATCAAGGAAAATGAGTTTTTCATTATGAAGCACAAAGCATTGTTGTATTTAAAGATGTAAAGGAAACCAATTTTGAAGCTTGATCTTTTATAACACATAAATAATTGGGGGAAAGAAATGAACTTCTGGAGAAAATTTGTATAGTGATTTTCTTTATGTTTTCCGAAATATTTTGTGGTGTTTTTAAGTTGCTTTGCTTACATTAAGCAAGTCATTTAAATTAAAAAAGAATTGATATATACAAAGTACAGGGCTGTGACTTATGGTAAAGGTGTCTACCTCTCAACCATGGACTGTGGGTTTGAGTCCTAGTGGTATCACAACACCTGTTTCATCATATGACACCAGTACTGGTGTTTTCCCTGAAGTAAACTTGACAGTGGTTCACATAAGCCACACGCTTTCTTCACCGTCAATTTTTTTCTTAAAGCTTAAATAAATACTGTACAAATTACCGGGTACCGTACCAATTTTCAGGAATAGAAAAGAAGAAAGAAAGACCTTATTTTTTGTCTTTCATCTTTAAAAAGGTTAATGCAATGTTTTCATCAATTGTCAGTGATTCTAATTGAGTATCATTTTACAGTTAATTTCACCAATGTTGGAATATATGCTATGAGATATGATATGCTATGAGATATGATAAGTTATGATGAGGTGTTTTGTTTTTGAGTATTATTGTCCTATTGATATAAATTCGAAGTCTGAGACTTCATTGAAAATAATTTTTGTGATGTTTTTAGCTACACAAAAAACAAGTGTTCATCTTGACTGTATTGTATAGAAGTATTAAATAATAAATTTGTACCAAATCAGTTATTCGTATTCATTTGCTGGACATGATTTTGTTTATCAGTTACTTATGTACCTAAAAAAAATTTTGTTTAGTAATTTTTTGTGTTCATGGAATGTATATAAGAAATTTTCTTATTTCTATGAGTAAATGTTATTGCCTTCATGGAAACCTTTGTCTGGGGTTATAAAGAAATTTTCACAGTTTGAACTTAGATCTCAGGTTTTGATTGGTCAGAATTTAGCACAAAATGAGCACTGTCCAATGAAAATCCCAAAATCTGTGATGGAGGGCAAAAAATGTTTTATAACCTCCAGGCCTGGTTTTCATTCTAATTTCATAACATGTTTTACTTAATTAAAGGATAGAATGAATAATGATAATGTTAGTCAAAGCTTGAAGTTTTCACATAACATCAGAAAAGCAACAGTTATATTTAATATATTCATAACATTTTGAAACATCAGTCATTTATAGGGGCCTCCGTGGCCGAGTGGTTAAGGTCGTTGACTTCAAACCACTTGCCCCTCACTGCTGTGGATTCGAATCCCGACAGGATCTTTGGATTCTTTCATGTGAGGAAGCTATCCAGCTAGCTTAAGGAATGTCGGTGGTTCTACTCAGGTGCCCGTTCATGCCTGAAATAATGCACAGAAGGGCACCTGAGGTCTTCCTCCACCAGTAAAGCTGGAACGTCAGGATATGACCTATACTGTGTCAATGTAATGTAAAACCCTCAACAAAATTGTTTATATATTAATCCATGCTAATTTAATTACTTGACAAGTTATGTTTTGAATTGGAAACCAACATTGCTAGATTAAGCAGACGGTAGTGTACAGTCAGATATGGGCAGTCTAGCCTTTATCTATGCTTTTGACTTAGGCAAGGATATTGTTACACAAAGTGCAGCTAGACTTTATTAGGTTGATTGCAATAAAACCGTAATATTTAGGACTTGCTGTAGATAAAATGGACTTCCAGTAGAGAAAGTTATATTTAGGACTTTCTTTAGATAAAAAAGGTAATATTTAGGACTTGCTGAAGAGAAGGTAATATTTAGGACTGGCTTTTCATTACAGAGGACACTGTTTTACCCCATGTCCGTATAGGGTCAATGTTTATTTGTGGATAAAACGCAAATGAGCAAGTATCTGTTATCCTAGACATTTGTTATTGTGTAATTTTGTTGTTGGTAACCTTTGCTGATTGGGTTGGTTCATTTTCTTTTTGGTTGAGCAATGTTGTGTTTGCAAAAATATTAGATATTGTTTTAAATGATTCTAAGTGATTCTTTTTACAAGATATGAAATTTTGTATATGTATTGATTTTTGCTTATTTCTGTTGTCCTATATTTGGGCCTAAAAATTGTTTCTCCTCTTCTAAAATCATATGCTACCCTTCCAAATGTTTTTTCCCCCTTAATACATTGAGGCAGTCTGTCAATGACAATGGCATATTTCTATTTATCATGTGTTTTGTATTGTAAGTTTACAAAATGGTATGTGTCTTGAATAAAGCTTTCACTTTATGATAATTATTTACATTTTTTTATTAAATCTATAAAAAATTTGTATGAATAAATATGTTTATTAAAAACAGTTTTGATTAGAAAGATTCAACCTACATCACCTTAATTAGCCTGGGTAGCTGGAGGGGAAACAAAGATGTTTTAAGCCTGGCCTTGGAAGACAAGTCAAGCCATAAATTGATTATTTTCTGTCAGTGAGGTATTAAAAGAGAAAGAGAATATATGTTTATTTTTGGTGAGATTTCACTTTTTGTATATCCAAGTAGAGAAGATTTTTATTAATAGGATAACACACTCCTGTCAGTATTGGTAATTACTAATTATTTGCAAAGACTTACTCTTTAACCATTTTAGAGTACCATCATATTTCCATTGTTACAATCATTTCTAATCCCTAAAAAAGGTACGTTGTATTTGTCTTAGATCATTATTTATAGCTATAATACAGATGTTATGTTCTAAATACATTGCTTCTTATATTTACTAGTTTGTAAAAGCGAACGGTTTGGACAGTTGTTGTATAAACTTATGGCTTGAATCTGTATTGTGTCTTTAATATGCTATTAAATATGCTATATTTTTGTTTTCCCTTGATTAATATTTGATCTTCATTTGTCCAATCATTGCATGAACGACTTTGTTATTGTAAAAACCAGTGAATTTGCATACAGTAAATAAAGATATAAATACTTTTGTGATGTTACTACGGATTTTATGCCTCCACCCACCCCGTACCCGTTTCTAAGGGTTTTGGGATATAGATTTACCCTTGTCCGTCCATACCACGCTGGCATGTCCATGCCACGCTGTCATTCGCCGCGCTGTTTATTCATAGTCTCAACAAAACATTGGAATGCCGATGCCAGAATGCCCTATGGACGCATTTCTAGTTTTTGAAAGAATTTGTTCCGCTCCTCCCTAAATAAATTCTCTCTCTTTGAAGAAAATTCGATTTGTTAAGTCATATGAAAATATGGAAAAAATGAAATACAGGTTAAAAAAAACAACCATTGCAAAACAACCCATGCAAAAAGATAAAAAAAAATATTTTTTAAAATAAAATAACTCATTTATTCATTTCATGTTATTTTTTATAACATAATAAAAGTTTTTGGAAGACAAAAACTTGGATTTGAAGAGGAAATACTTAGATTGGTACAAAACTTTATAAAATAAAGTGTTGCAAAAACATACATCAAAGTGGGAAAAAGATGGGAAAAATCTTATCTATGAAACCAGTCAAGAAAACCCATGACTTTCCAAAAAAACAAACAAAAAACACAAAAGCATTGTTGTTAATCGATGGAATGGTTGGGTGTATCTTACGTTATCTCGGTTTCGAAGACATGAAAAAAGAGCGGGAAAAACGAATATATAAAAACGATATTCTTTAAATAACTTTCTGGTCCATTCCTCTTTCCTCATATCATCAAAGAAATGTATTTTTAATTCTAAGCAAAAATTTTGAAATATTTAGGATGTGGTTGAATTACAGACCGCTTGAAAAGATTTACCTTAAATTCAGAAAATGTTGTGAAAATCACAGTTATAGTTGAAACCAATGAAGGAAAAATATGTATTTTTTATATAGGAGATTGGTAGCAAAAGTTTAAAGATTAATATCTTTGTATTTCTTAATTCTAAAATGTGTCTTGTAAAATTGGTCTTGTGAAATGTATACGAAAAAGCCTTCGCCGTTTTTTTAGCAATCCCTTCTTTTGGGTTCGCATTAAATCTTATACATGTAATTTTGTTATTCTGCTTTCGAGTCATTTGCGCGTTTCCATATAATTGTAATCAAAATACTAGTATCCTTTGTTATTGAATGGGAAATGAATTACATTTGTACTTAACAGTCGGTACAATGTATTTAAAGAGGACAAGTTCAATTTCAATATGCCAGAAAATGACACAAAACATGTAAAAAATTTGGAATGAAAAAATAAAATAAATAAAAATATAAAAACACACATATCATTTACGGTTTGCACATAGGGCATAAATCGGGCATAACTATTTTTAAACAATAATTCTCACAACTGTTGTAATAATAACCAGAATAAACATTTGATGCACGTCTTCATGATATATTTAGATTGATGCGACCCCCAGTAGCTTTGTTGCAGTAATGTACTGTTTTTTACACAGAACAATAGACCTTTTCAAATTGTGCCTGTCTGAGCATGCCTGATATTTCAATTAAATGCAAATCTTACTATTTTCATTCACTCTTTTCACATTCATGTTGCTGACGTTTATTTATATCGTCTGTCTATTTTAACATAGCTACTATTGTTAAGTATATGCGGGTATATGATAAGACCTCCAAAGGTAAACAGTTTTAAAAGTGAGGTATTTTTTCTCTCTTGGAAATAAATGATGCCGGAAATGACGTCATGACCGTTTATACACGGCCAATTGATTGTCAAAGTTTATATTGTTTTTATGATATATTTATGATACTGCACAAAAGTTTCCTATGATGAAAATGTAAAGTAATTATAAAATTGCAGCAGCTGTGTATATAGATAATACAAAAATCTCGATTGTTCAATGAAAATCAATTTTACAAACGTGTAGTGTTATGAGAGTTTGAATTAAAGTATAACAATTTATTTTATTTGTCAAATAACTACATACATAGCTATTCAAGCCAATAAAATATGCACATGAAAGATCAGAAAGGGATTGCAATGTTAACTTAACGCAGTCCGTCCACAATGTCCAGCTACCCTGCGAGATAAGCAGGGGCGGCCTAAGCCTTGTGACTTTAAAGATCCTGTAACACATTTTTTATGGTTTTATATCATAGATATGATGCTCAAATTAAGATTTATCAATTTTCTCTAAGTCCAAAAGGGATTATTTTAAAAATTGGGTTTAAATTTATAAAATAAAAATTTTTAATGAAAAAAATTTTTATAAAATAAGCAAAATTTTTTAAAAAAAAAAAATAATAAAATAATTTTTAAAAAACATATAAATTTTAAATTTTTTTAAAATACAATTTTACTTTTTCATTTAAAATGTTTTATAAAAATATAAATAAAAAAATTTTCATTTAAGGTGGAAACAAACCTCAAAATTTAAATCATACCAGGATCTTTAAATTTAAAAAACTCCCCAACAAAAAAGGAAATAGTTTAACCCTTAACCTGCTTGCGTCAACATAACTATTATACCAATGCGACCAATGCAGACCAAGATCAGCCGACACATCTTTGCTGTCTGATTATCGTCTGCACAGTTCTTTATTCGGTCAGTAAATATTTTGAAATGTTCCCAAAGAATGATAAAATATTTTGTCCAGATTGAAGGATAAACAAGTCAAATTAAGATATTTAGTATTGTAAGTGTTGCCAGAAAAAATGACCTCTATGTTAAGACTTTTGCGTTTCTTAACAACATGACCTTTATCATAACTTAAATTCAGAATTGGCATCGTTTGAGAAGAATTGATATCTTGACTTTATCATACAAAATTACAAAGCAGACATCATAAACAAAAATGCCTTAGAGATTGAACAGCACACAAATGTAGACGCTACTAATATTTTATGTTCTATACGATTACATTTTAATCATATAACCCTTAATCTAAATCAGTTGCTACTAGATACTATATACAGCTTTTCAAGTGAATTCAAAGAACAAGTAAACGTTAAAGGCCTCTGATTATACTCAAAATTCAGTTACGTAGGTATTTTGTCCTATTCTAAATGTACGTAACAATACCCCTACTAAAATATTTGAAGAGCCGCATATGTTCAATTCCTGTCAGGGATAAGCCTTTGTTTCCGTGAGCAAGATACTTAGCATTCATTGCTTAGAACTGGTTGGTTCCAGGAACAGATTAAAGAATGTTTCAATAAGCTTATAGCTTCCAACACAATCGACCTAAAATAAATTAGTATAAACTAAACGTTTAAGACAACTTGTAAAAGTTAATAACATCTAATGATATAAGACTTTGAAAGCAACTGTAATTCAAATGAAATAAGTATTAGTTTAGTTTATACATAATTTATTTTAGTTCGATTGTTTGAAGCTATAAGCTTATATACAAATTCTCTAATCCGATCCTGGAACTAGTTATACTGAGCCACGGATGAAAAGTTTCATATTCAGGGAAACAACGGCCTGCTCCTGACGGGGTTTGAACATATGCAACTCTTTAATCTTTAAAAACAAAATAACAAAATGCATTTTTAGAGGAGATATTAAGTGTAATGATAAGCTGTACATAAAGACTAGGAAAGAATATCTACGTATGAACTGAATTTTGAGTACAATCAACAAAAGTAACTTGCGAATAGAAAAAAAACAACACCACACATACACACACACACGCGCACGCAAGAACACACACAAACAACTACAACAACAAAAAAACCCCAACAGATAACTGGAAAAAAAGCACGAAAAAAAGCACGAAAAAAAAGCACGAAAAAAAAAAAAAAAAAAAAAAAAAAGAATAAAAAAGAGAAAACGATTGCTGCCAGTTTATCTTAGATTGACATTTATTCTGGAAATGTAATATTTCCGACGGGAGGTCTTGTCATATATCTACAGACAAGCACAGTTTCAGTGTTAAAACAGACAATCATTAACAATAAACGTCAAAATATATGTCAACAGAAAGAGAAAAAACATACTACATTTTTCTGAACAAAATAGCAGGCGTGCTCAGACAGGCACTTTATCAAAAGATCTTGAGCCGTACATAGCAGAGAACAAAACACATTTTGTTACAAAGTTAAGGTTGATCAGTCATTTGTATATTACATGTAAAACAAACAAACAAAATATGGAAATGTGGTGATCCTTCGAGGACAACCAAATCACGATAAGAAAAGGTGAACATTGCAGACTCTGTTTTAATGAGTCTATTCATAAAAGTTCAACATCTCTCTTGTCCAGAGAAAAAAAATCTGCGTTTAAAATGTACTTTATTTCAAATTCATTTTCGTATTTATGTTTAAAAACCAAGTCTTAAATGGCTCAATAACGATTCTGACAAATACACATTTTGAAGATAAGTTGAAAATTTTTCTGTATTCTGTCCACATTACTTTTAAGGCTATACCTTTAATGGAGAAAAATAATCTATGAATAATGCATATTAAAATGAATTATTTAAACAAGATAAAGTGGCAATTTCTTCTTTGACATCTAAATGGTATATAACACTGTTTCTTTGAAACGATGTTGTCTCAGAACAAAAGGCACAATACAAGCTCAAAGGTTCTAAAGAAAAAGTCATCATTCGACTCGATCCAAATAATTCCAGTTTATATAGTTGTTCCGATACAGGTTAAAAAGCATTAAATCGAAAAAAAAGATATAAGTATTTTTTCTTCTTATTTCAAAATAATCAAGGACCGTTCGGAGAATCGTGGTGTATTTTCTTTATGAAAAGTAAGAAAAACTATTTGTAGCAGTTTCCATAATTGATAGACATTTCTTTCCAGAACGTTTGCCAAATAAATTTTCGTGTAACTATATCGGAATCCCCCCCCCGCAAATTCGTTACTTATATACTGAAAAAATTAAAATGGAAGGAAACTGAAAACTTCGTTTTGTACTAATTACACATGAATAGGATGGAAAGAAATAGAAACAAACAAACAAATTAGAAAATAAGATACGAAAACTTGGTAGTATCACGAAGGAACAATTTGATTCGAAAAATAAGCAAAGCCAGTGTTTTTCTACATGAATTTTTTATCCGTACGGCTGAAGCATAAACGATGTTATTGTATTTATTTTGCAAAAAGTACGTACTACAAAGGACATTCTTGGAAAATTGTGTGCACATAAATGACCCAAAACAGCTTCTTTTTACTTTATTCTTATAAAGTTAATAGAACATTACATGAAGGCTTTCAAAAACTTTTATATGCGAAGTCAATGCATTATAAATAAGGAAAATATAATTAGTAGTTTGATAAGGTGGCTTTGTTTGGTGATATTTTTCTCATTTTCGCTGCCAAGTTGAGCTGAATTTGCTATATTTCTAACGATTGTCTACTATAATCATGGTGATTGATAATAATTGATAATTACAAAAGCATAGATTGCAGTTACAACTATCTGAATTATTGCAGAATGCTCAGCTCTTGTTATCGAAAATTAGCAAAAACTAAATAAACGGAAAATAAATTGGTTAATTAACAAAATAGAACAGACCCAATTGCAAAACATAAAATTTGTTATAACTTAAACATAAATAAACATATAGTTCACTACATGTTCGTATGTATAAAAAATAATTTTATTAGTGATTATTTATGCAAAAAAGTACTAAATTGAAAAGAGTTGTGACAAAATGTACCTGAGTGTACAATCGCCAATTATAATTTAATTGACATAATGCCCCTTTAATATAAATTCAAGAAAAATTTAAGCATATTCTAACCATTTAAATGTACAGTAAACATTCATGTGTACATAATATTTTCCATCTCCAACAGAGTAAATTTAGAATTAGTTTTCGAATATTTTTCACCAGCACTTACCTTGAAATGAAAGATGTACTTTAATATCGGATTGCCAGAACCTAGTCTATGTTAGCATTAATCCATCGGTTTAATGCATAACCATTTTTTCTTCATTTTTATCCCCAGATAATTCATGTGTGCATTTATAAGTTACAAATACCTCTTGTGAGTACACAATTTTTATAGTCTTGATTTAAGATTCTCTTGATCTGTAGATAAGATGGAATTGCATTTTCTGTATTAAACAAAAGAAAAGCAATTGATTATGTATAATATTACATAAAAGTCAAATAGTGTTTATGTTACTGATAGAAATGTTTTGAAAAAGACTTGCGTAACTTATAAAATCTAACATATATGTTACATTGTGTAAATAAAAGGATCACGTACGTTTATTTTTACTCTAAACAAATTATTCTGAAAGTATATATCATTAATATTCCAGCTGTAAATTTCAGATTAGTAAAAGGACCACACGCAAAAAATTAATATCAAGTACAGAAACATACTCCCCTGTTTTTCATTGTTGCATCCAATGTTCTGAAGTCATATTATAACAAGATCGTATTCGGATTTTTTAAAATCTCTTTTTAGCCCTCCTCGCACTTTACATACTGTGAATGTGTGTCAATGTTTCACCTGAAATCATTAAAGACATCTTTATTTCTTCCTTCCAATAAATAATGTTGTTAAAATATCAACTGAACAATCTTAGATATTTGACCTCAACAATCCGTCTGATGAATTGCACATGTGATGATACCCCTGCCGTTGCTGAACATTTACCTGAATATTTCTCTGAGATATGTCAATGTCAGCAAATATCTATAGGGGATATAAGTAGGAGGGTTAATATTTGATATCAAATGGTACAAGTATGTTTTGATAAGAGAAATGATACGTTTGACAAGTTCAATGGTAATTTATCAGCACTAAGTAAACTGTAATGATTTACCACAAGACATCTCTCTTACAACATCACGTACCACTGTTACAGGAAGCTTTTACTGCAAATGACATCTTCCATAACACAGAGCATAATATTCATTTGTTAAAAAGTGAAGCTAAAATAGAAAACAAACAAACAAACGAATGAACGAACGAACAAACACCATCAAAATATTCACTTTGATCGGTAATTTGTCACAAATATCAAATAGGAAGTTTCGGCACTTGTATCAACGTACAGGTGTTGCAGGCAAATGGACCACACCTCGTTTTGGAACGTGCTTATGCAGATGAAATTTCTTCTCAAGGAATCAAATTTACTTATTGACAATTTATTTCAAGTATATATACTATTCTATCGCAACTCGGTATCTTTTGCATTAATTACATACAAAATATACTAAACTTAACTGTTACATTCAGAATAGATTTTTATTTAATTTTTTGCATACTTTCGATATTCATTCACCTGATCAGAACGAAAATACCTCATTTAAATCCAACCTCAAATTCTTCGCTGGATAAAAAAGACAACCTAACATATACGTTAAAGGACATTTAACTTTTAAATCAAATGAACGTTATTTCAGAAATTTATTTACAAATATCAAAAATACTTATTTTACATACAACAGCAATTAATAATAAATTGAATCTAGTATATTTACAAAAGAAAATTAAATGTGAATCGCGTATAACTATTTTCTATAAAAATGTCGTTTTGAATGCGGCTTCTTTTGAATGTAATTGTTGATAGTATTATGACAGGACGATGCCTCGTATTTATTTTTGAATGAATTTAAGTGAAAAGTATAAATCATTTTTATGAATGATGACAAATTTGCGTCAATATTTATCTTATTCATCATTTATCTTCATTATCTTGCCAAACACAAACCGATTCTAAGATTAAAATGATTGGTGTTTATCTTATCGCGTAAGTATAGGATGTGAAATTTAAAGTACAGTAGATGTACTTTTAGCTAAAATGATGATTTATGCAATCAGTTTAATGACTTGAAGTCATTTAGCGTAAAAAGACGGCAAAAAATTTAAACCAGTTCCACGAAAAATTGTGCTAAAGGTATACATTTCCTATATCAAATTACGCAAATGGCACAGAAATGTTATAATCCAGCCAGGGAAAGCTTATCAAATACTCCAGCTGGTATAACACAGGTGTAACAATGCATTATAATGTTTGGTACAACATTGATAAAAAACGACTGCGAATGAAGAAGAAAGTTGAATTCTGTTGAAGAAATAATTTCTTCTGGGAATCAAACAAAATAAACAGTTAACACACAGCGTCATAAGTTAAACTATATAGCATTACTATAAAAATAGTTTAAAGCCCATTAAGCCTCAAAAATAGTTTTGTGAATAAAACATATTACATTTTTGTATATAGATTTCATGTTGCGAGACATTCAATGTGTTTTGATAGCAGCTTTATCTTTCATGAAAAGTCATAGACAAGCTGAGACACTTGGGACATTAATTAATAAAAGTGTACGTGTTAAAACGCACATTTATCTTTTTCAGCAACAACATATAAACGTATCACATAATTCAGATACTATGAGTATAAATTGTACAGAAAAAAAAACAAATAACGTATTAAAGAAGACAAAAAGAAAGAAACACTTTTTGATGACCGTCAAAACCATCACCTATGTTATACATTTATTCAACAGCTTGACAAAAACGTCGCCAATCACTTTATATAGAAACAATTACTTCAGTGATGACGGAAAAACAACAAAAAAAAAACAAAACAAAACAAAACAAAAACAACAATAAACAAAAAAAAACAAACAAAAGTAAAACAAGATATATACAATGCATTTATTTATTTCATGGCTCTAACCATTTTTACATGTTTGATTGTACTGTGTTATATCACTTCTATTTATCACTAAATCACTAAATAAGGTTATATGTAGCTCACTGGTTATTAAGACATATCTGCCAACCTCATTAAGCTCACGTCTTTAAGATAGTATTGGCGTGAAGTATAAAATATTAAATACACAAACTACATCTTATATCTTTATTAAATAATTCACCACGTGCTTAAAAGATAAGACTCAAATAAATAAACTTGATCCATATTTATCATAAAACCTGTTTTAAAAAATTCTTGAATTTTGTCCATTTTGAACTTCCCCGCACAGTTTCAGTGTAAAATTGGTAAATAGAGTAAACGATTATGCAAAGATTGTTATATGAACATTTTAGAATATTAGTATCATTTTTCATTGATTTGCTTTAAAAAGACAGACTTATTTAACAAAACACTTTAGCCATTGAAACGTTTACAAAAATCTGGAAACAATGTGGAACCCTAGGAAGCATTAATCACAACAAAATTACATGAAAATTGCAGACTCGGTTTGATTGAGTATGTACATGATGGATAATGAATAAGTGCAACATCCCTCACGCCCTTAGCACCGGCTTGAGCGGTACTCAATGATCAACACTTAAAAGTCCTGGCATCACTGATCCCGAAGGACCAGAAAAATATAACAACACTGAAGTGAAGTACGGGGCAACTTTTACAGCTGCAAAATAGCACTTGACACCCTATGGCAGAACGGAGTGAAGGTAAAATAAACAATTAAATTTGTTAATGCGCCGAAAAAATAATAGTTTGAAACACACACACAAAAAACCTAGATAAATATTTTCCTCTCAGGAAATTTTTCTGTCCAAGAAATCTTTTCATGATCTTGTTATACACTGTCTCAGTTTCACAGGTGCAAAAATATAAATTGCATATCAAATATAATATTTTTTTCATTAAAGATAAATCTTCATCATCATATTTCATGGTAGATTATGTTAAATGGTTATCTTTATATAACTCCATCCATTTTAAAAAGGGATTATCCACAGATTCCCAATTAAAAATGCCATTTTCAGCTATTTTAGTGGATATTTTAAGATGTATTTTAAGGGAAAAACAACAAAAAGTACATCTGAAAATATATTTAACACAAAATTTATTTCATTTTGTTATAAAAATACAGCATATTATCACAAATAAATCATGATTTGTTCCGCCAGCAGAACATTTAGCAGTTCTTTCTGCGAGATAGCAAGAATCCAAAAATGCTAAAATGTTCTGCCGGCGGAACATTAAATAAAACATATATGAAGTTATTTTACAAAATAGTTCAGTCTTAAATTGTTCCGCCAGCGGAACATAAGTATGAAAACATGTATCAAAACATACTAGGTTATAACCATAAGTGATTCTGTTCTGCCGGCGGAACATTTATTAATTACAACATATCACAATTCTGAACAACCTTTGCAAGATTTTGTAACAAATGCATTTCTTAAAGTAAAAATCAAATAAAAGAACTCATTGGAATTGTTCCGCCAGCAGAACAGATATATGATTCCAGTCCATATGAATGCAAAAATAAGATAGAATCATAAAAATTCCTGTTCCGCCTCCGGAACATTTACTTATAACAACATATCAAAATTCTTAACAACCTTTAAAGGTTTAATCAAAAATATAACTTTTACTCAGAAAGAATATCATTTAATAAAATTGATTTGAAATTGTTCTGCCGGCGGAACAAAAGTATGATAACATCAATTTAAACATCTATAGGATAAAACCGTAGGTGATTCTGTTCTGCCGGCGGAACATTTATTTACTACAAGATACAATTTTTAACACCTTTGCAAAATTTTGTCAAAAATATATTTCTTAAATTAAAATCAAATAATGTAATCATTTGAAATTGTTCCGCCAGCAGAACAGAAATATGATTCACTCTAACGCAAAGGAAAAATTTATAAATTCATAAAAAATCCTGTTCCGCCGGCAGAACATTTACTTATTACAATATATTAAAATTCTTAACAACCTTTTTAGGTTTAAACAAAAATATAATTCAGAAAGAATATCATTTAATAAAAATTGATTTGAAATTGTTCTGCGGGCGGAACATAAGTTTGATAACATCAATTTAAACATAGGATATAACCATAAGTGATTCTGTTCTGCGGGCGGAACATTTATTTCTAACAAGAAAAATCTTAATAACCTTTTTAGGTTTAATCAAAAATATAATTCAGAAAGAATATCATTTAATAAAATTGATTTGAAATTGTTCTGCCGGCGGAACATAAGTTTGATAACATCAATTTAAACATAGGATATAACCATAAGTGATTCTGTTCTGCCGGCGGAACATTTATTTATAACAAGAAAAATCTTAATAACCTTTTTAGGTTTAATCAAAAATATAATTCAGAAAGAATATCATTTAATAAAATTGATTTGAAATTGTTCTGCCGGCGGAACATAAGTTTGATAACATCAATTTAAACATAGGATATAACCATAAGTGATTCTGTTCTGCCGGCGGAACATTTATTTATAACAAGAAAATTCTTAACAACCTTTTTAGGTTTAATTAAAAATATAATTCAGAAAGAATATCATTTAATAAAATTGATTTGAAATTGTTCTGCTGGCGGAACATAAATATGATAACATCAATTTAAACATAGGATATAAGCATAAGTGATTCTGTTCTGCCGGCGGAACATTTATTTATAACAAGAAAAATCTTAATAACCTTTTTAGGTTTAATCAAAAATATAATTCAGAAAGAATATCATTTAATAAAATTGATTTGAAATTGTTCTGCCGGCGGAACATAAGTTTGATAACATCAATTTAAACATAGGAAATAACCATAAGTGATTCTGTTCTGCCGGCGGAACATTTATTTATAACAAGAAAAATCTTAATAACCTTTTTAGGTTTAATCAAAAATATAATTCAGAAAGAATATCATTTAATAAAATTGATTTGAAATTGTTCTGCCGGCGGAACATAAGTTTGATAACATCAATTTAAACATAGGATATAACCATAAGTGATTCTGTTCTGCCGGCGGAACATTTATTTATAACAAGAAAATTCTTAACAACCTTTTTAGGTTTAATTAAAAATATAATTCAGAAAGAATATCATTTAATAAAATTGATTTGAAATTGTTCTGCTGACGGATCATAAATATGATAACATCAATTTAAACATAGGAGATAATCATAAGTGATTCTGTTCTGCCGGCGGAACATTTATTTATAACAAGAAAAATCTTAATAACGGACTTTGAAAATATTTGTGGTATTACAAAAACTTTAACATAGGAGGTTACGCCGCCACTCGGGTGACTACAATAGCTATACTTATTCTTATCAAATAATCGAGCTAAAAATGTTTGATTTTTATACATGTAGGTAAGATTAAAACATAGTTCAAACATGAACAGCATTAAATAATTAATTTTGTTGTATTTACACTAATGTCTAAATAAATTGTAACTAGAAAAGTATCCAAAGGACATGGGGGCCCCAACACAAACTAAAGACTCTAGGTCAAATATTTTTAAGCTAACATTAATATCCATTAAATTCTTTTCTAAAATTGAGTCTATGTTGACTGAGTACTAGTAACTCCTGATTATAATGATCCTGTGAGTAACTCCTGATTATAATGATCCTGTGAGTAACTCCTGATTATAATGATCCTGTGAGTAACTCCTGATTATAATGATCCTGTGCTTTATCCCATGAAGAACATGAAGAAGGTACTCTTGTGTGCCATCATCGTATTTCACTGAGAAGTTTCCTGCAAAGTAAGTCAGTGAGTAAATATACGATATGTACATAATAATTGCTTCTTTGACAAAGTATGTTATAAATATCAAATTCAATATTAACACTCTTAAGAGTAAGTGCAAATTGATGCCTTTGTGCTAAAGGTTTGTTACTCAGTACAGTCAAGACTGTTTAAAGTGATCGACTCTGGGAATCAAGAAAAATGGTCACATAAGACAGTCTCTTAAAACACTCTTCCCCAACCTGCTGACATTGGTTAATAAATATACTTATAATACTGAACGTTGTAACATTGCTTTTCATTGGACAATTGTGACATATATACAATTTTATATACACGGCTGCTGTAAATTTATGACGAAATCTTTTTACTCTTGAAAAAGATGCTTGCTGTATCATAAATTTGTTATAAATATTTCAGACACTGGTTATATGGCCATATATAAACTGTTGTTTGCAATATAACCATTTATATAGGGCCATATAACTTGTCAAAAAAATCTTTATAACTAATAATATAAATGCATAGGTAAGTACTGACTTATTCCAATGAAACAAGTACATGGTATATAGGTCACTTTTAAAGATAAGAGTGATAATTGATTATACTATTTCTGAAATTGCATTTTAAAAAGATAAAACTAGAAATGTGTCATCACCCCATGGATGCTCACGCATGCAGACAAAATTGTAATGTTGATAATAATATTAATATCTAGTTCCAAATTTGTTTACACAAACCATTAATTTTCATTCTAATACATGTAATAGTTCCAATTTTGTTTGCATACATGATTATTTTTCATTCTAAGTTAAAGGCCCTTAAACTACTCAATGTGAAGATGCAATTAAGTTCAAGGCCTTGAAATTACAAAATTTTCATGTCCAAAGCTTTTACAGTTTAGGAGAAATAACCTGAAAATCAATAAAGGGCAATAACTCAATAACTGAAAAAATAAGAAGTGCAGAGTACCGGTTTTTTTTTGCACTTTACTTCTTTACTATAAGATCTATCATCCTATGAAGTTTCAAGTCCATAACTTTTACAGCTTAATTAGGAGAAATGGCCAGGACAAAAATAAAGTATGAAAATTGACAAAGGGCAATTACTAAACAATAGGAAGTGATGAGTACAGGTTTTTGTGCACTGCACTTCTTCTTAATGAGAGCTATCATCCTCAGAAGTTTCAAGTCCATACCTTTTATTATATATGAGAAATGGTCCACAGAAGTTTCAAGTCCATACCTTTTATTATATATGAGAAATGGTCCACAGACACTTGGGGTGTGGAGCTCAAAACACCTTTAACATCCAAATAAAAAACATATTTGTCAATCCCAGCACATGTACTGATCATATATATCAAAGAAATTTAATATAAGCCGTTTTGAAAAAAAATTTATATTTCAACGACTATAATAATAACGACTTATTGATATATATATGATCAGTTCATGTGCTGGGATTGACAAATATGCTTTTTATTTGGATTTTAAAGGCGTTTTGAGCTCCACACCCCAAGTGTCTGTGAAATGGTTTAGACAAAAACAAAGAATGAAAATTAACTAAGGGCATTAACTGAAAAATTATAAAGTGGTAAGTACCGGTGCTTTTGCACTGCACTTCTTCTTAATGAGATCTATCATCCTATGAAGTTTCAAGTCAATAGCTTTATTTTTTTATGTTTTTATATTTATGAGAAATGGCCTGTAAAAACTTAAGTATTATTGTTAACAAAGGGCAATAACTGAAAATAAAAGAGGTGCAGTGTACTGGTTCTTGTGCAATACAATTTTTCTTAATGAGATTTATCATCCTCTGAAGTTTCAAGTCCATAGCTTTTGTTATATATGAGAAATGGCCTGGACAAAAATTAAGTATTTAACAAATGAAAATTAACAAAGTGCACTAACTCAAAATAAAAGAAAGGCAAAGTACTGGTTCTTGTGCACTGCAATTTTTCTTAATAAGATCTATCATCCTACGAAGTTCTAATTTGATTTTGGAATTGGGCTAAAATTCATTCAGTTATTGATTTATCTTTGATTGGTAAGGTAATTCTATTTGTATGCAAAAAAAGATTATTGATAAAGTTTCAGTTACGACCCTTTCACACAAAAATATAGGAAATTTTGAGCAAACACTGATGCCAGGAGTCAAGTATGCTAGGAGTCAAGTATGCTTGATGTCAAAATAGATGCAATTTTCAAACAGTGCAGGTACATGTACATCTTTATTATATAATGATAAGTAATTATACATGTATATTATTATGCTATAGTAATAGATTGGTAAAATTGACACTGAATATGTACAACAACAAGATCTGTCACAGGAGACAGAGAAGCTCGACTAATTAAATACTGGATGCAGTAAGGAAGACAAAACTATGATAGGAAAATCAATTATAATATAAAATTATTTCTTCTTATGACAAGCAGTTATATTTGTTTACATAAATTCCAAGTTCAAGGGGAAATAATTCTTGAAATAGTCACACTAGAGTTATTGACCTTGCCACAACATGTGTGATAAGAAAAACATATTTGAAGTTTGAAGAAGATACCTTAACAAGAGGGCAATGATAGCCCTGAAATCGCTCACCTGTATATAGGCCTCACGGGCCAGGCAAATTTTAACCCAAGGGATTTTATTTGAACAAACTTGGTTACAATAAGACACCCATTAGAAGATGTTTCATGCTAAATATCTAAGCCCTAGCCCTTTGAGTTTATTAAAAGAAGAAATTTTAAATTTTTAATATACCCATATAGGGAAAAACAATGACCCCCCCCCCATCGGGGCAGGGATAATTTTGTACCACACGGCTTTTATTTGAACAAAATTGGTATAGACACTCACTAGAAGATATTTCATGCTTAGTATCTAAACTCTAGCTCTTTGGGGTTTTTATAAGATTTTTTACACATATTAGGAAAATCAATGACCCGTAACCCCAGAGCCCTTATTTCAACAAACTTGGTAGACACCCATTACAATATTACAATATCTTAGCTCTAGCTCCTTGGGTTTATTAAAGAAGTTTTTACTATACACATGTAGGGAAAAACAATGAACCCCTGGGGCTGGCAAAATTTTTACCCCTGAGGGCTTTTATTTGAACAAACTTGGTAGACACTCACTAGAAGATGGTTCATTCTTAATACCCTAGCTCTACCTCTTCATTTTTTTTAAAAGAAGATTTTTTAAGCTTTTGCTATACATATATAAGGAAAATTAATGACCCCCAGGGCGGGCCAATTTAAATCCAAGGCCTCTTATTTGAACTAACTTGGTAGACACCCATTAGAAGATGTTTCATGCTAAACATATAAGGTTTAGCTCTTTCGGTTTTTTTTTTATAGAAGATTTTTTAACTTTTAACTATACACATATAGGGAAAATCAATGACCCCCTGGGGTGGGGCCAAATTTGATCCCAGGGCTTTTATTTGAACAAACTTGGTAGACACGCACTAGAAGATGAATCGTGCCAAATATCTAAGGTCTACCTCTTTGGGTTTTTCAGAAGAAGAAATTTAAATCTTTTGGTTGCCATTGCAACCAGAGTTCTGCATGGAATTTAGTTCTTTGAAGAATTTTTAAAGGTGACCACCAAAGGAACATTCCTGTGAAGTTTGGGCGAAATTGGCTCAGTGATTTATAAGATGTCGTGACAGGTGAGCTAAAAAGTCAAGAAGTTATGATATTTCTTAAAAGAAATTCTAAGTTCAAAGGGAGATAAATCTGAAAATATTGCTTTAAGAGTTATAACCTTGTCACATAAGATTTGGTTGATGATAAGGAATATGTTTTTGAAGTTTGAGGTAGATATCTATAAAACTAAAGAAGTTATGGTAAAAAATAACATTTTTCAAGAAAAAAAACTAAGTTAATGGGGAGATAATTCTTGCAATATTGGTGCTAGAGTTATGAACCTTGTCACATAAGCTGTGGTTGATGATAAGGAACATGCATTTGAAGTATGAAGTTGATCACTTATGAAATAAAGAAGTAACAGTCAAAAATACTTTACTGATAAGGAACATATACTTGAAGTTTGAAGTTGATACCTTAAGAAATGAAAAAGTTGTAGTAAAACATAATAGTTTTTTAAGTTCAAGGGGAGATAAATCTGAAAATATTGGTGCTAGAGTTATGAACCTTGTCACATGACATGTGGTTGATGATAAGGAACATATATTTGAAGTTTGAAGTTGATACCTGAAGAAACTAGAAATATGTCCATAGGACACGGGTGCCCGCACACTCCACCGATTTGTCAATCTTATGTCTCTAGGTCAAATTTTTTTTTGGGCTACATGTGCCCAAGTTGAAAACTAAAAATCTTTTATTAAGTAAAGGGCAAATACTACAAATACTGAATAAATCCACAAAAAAAAAACCATTCTTGTAAACTTTCAGGCCTACAGGTCAAATAAATTTTGATTTACGTGCAACACAAATTGAATAGTGTAAATTGTTACTAAGTCAAGGGCAATAACAATAAAATTACTAAAAATATCCACACAAAAATACCCAGGTGCACAACTACACATGCTGATCAACATTCTTGTAAGATTTCATGACTCTAGGTCAAATACTTTTTAGCAATGTGCGACACAAGTTGAAAATTGGATATTTTTACTAAGTCAAGGGCAATAACTCTAAAAATACTAAATATATCCACACAAAAATACCCAGGTGAACAACTACACATGCTAATAAACATTCCAGTAAGGTTTCATGCCTCTAGGTAAAATATTATTTGAGTTACTTGCGACACAAGTAACTGTTGAAACTTGCAAATTTTTACTAAGTCAAGGGACATAACTCTGAAGATACTGAATAATATATTCACATGAAAATACCCAGGTGCACAACTTCACATGCTGATCAACATTCCTGTAAGGTTTCATGACTCTAGATCAATTACTTTTTGAGTTAAGTGTGACACAAAAAGAGAATGGACGGATGGATGGACGTTCTAACAGGAGAGTAATAATGTGGCTACTTTATTGTTCTCTCTATTGCTCTTTTTAGCCACACAAAAGAAAATAGCCACATAAAAGCATTACGGAATGAATGACATCAAAGAGAAAGAACAGTTACCTATTGTCCCTCTAGCCACATAATTACTGTCCTGTGAGTGCGGATAGACGGACAAGGGTAAATCTAAATGCCCCCACCCACCTATGGTGGGGGCACAATAAAAAGTTAGTCCAAAATATTTTACTGCACCAAAACTTTAATCTGAAATCTTGACACAGACGCCGGGGTGAGTAGGACAGCTCTCCATATACTTCATATAGTCGAGCAAAAAAGGAATTCTAAAATGCAGGGAGTTACACTTTATGTCAAAGGTTTACTCAAAAATAGCAAAATATACCTTGAAAGTTCTCAGCATCACTTCATCTCCACTTCACATGCTTCTAGGTACTGCAAACAAAAAGAATATATTTTAAAGTTATTCAACTTAACCGACTCACAGACAGCTATGCCTTTTTTGTAC
This sequence comes from Ruditapes philippinarum, assembly GCF_026571515.1. NCBI lineage: Eukaryota > Metazoa > Mollusca > Bivalvia > Venerida > Veneridae > Ruditapes > Ruditapes philippinarum. Next base: position 210,797 of record NW_026857668.1, read on the forward strand.
ATTATCTCCCGACGTATAGATACGCCTTTCTTGTACCTTACCAACTTAATACCTAGAGTGGTTTCAGATATACTGAATTAATTAGTTTAGATGTTTATTTAATCAAATTCTGTCAGAGACCAAGCTCCACTTTTCACAAGTTCTAGATAGTTAGAAGCAACACAGGAGTTCTAAGCAGGCCTAATTCTAGAAAAGTGCTTGGCAGACTAACCTTTCCTTGTTAGTCAAGAAATATTTAATGTTTGTCAGATTAACTTTTGATAGTTTTTGAGAAAAAAAGACAAATATTCTGTCACCATTTTAGGGAACAAAAATGGCTTTCATGTTTTATTGCCCCTTAATATAAATTAAACAACTGTCAATGTCATCTAAAGATCATATCTAAATCATTGAACATGTATGTTTGGTAACATGTGTTGTTTTGTCCAAATGCAAACAAATTAAAATTTAAAGTTTTAAAGAAATGTTAAAACAGAAATTTTAGAAAAAAGTAAAAAAAAAGCCAAAGTATGCCAATAGTTCAAAATCTAGGAAATCTGATATTTGACAAAAACTGAAATTCAATAATATATCTGAAACTGTGCACACTGACAGGGTCCAAATCTCTTAGCTGTAGTCATCAAAGGACAAGAAGATAGATGACTAGGTCAAAATATAGGTCAGCTGATAACAAAGTTCAATTTTACATCTTAAACTGTGCACATGGTCCAAATTTCATAGCTGTACATTAAAGGACAAGAAAGTAGGCAACTATGTAAAAAAAAAGGATGGCTGATATTTTACATCTAAAACTGTGCTTGTGGTCCAAATTTCATAGCTGTACATCAAAGGCCAAGAAATTGATCTAGGCCAGCTGATATTGAAATTCAATTTTACATCTTAAACTGTGCACTTATGATTGAAGGTCAAGGTAAGTCTGGTATACTTGAAGGTCTTGTCCCAAGGGTTATTGTGGCCAGGTATTAAGACATTTAATTAATGCACCAAGAACTTAAAAATTTATGATCAAGTAAATTTGCGAACGACAATGGCAACCCGACATGACTGTTACTATACCTCTACTTACCTTTTTTTTTTTTTAAAGTAGAGCTAAAAATGAAGATTAAAAGGAAAAGTATAATTAATTTTTAATGAACTGTTCTAATTTCAAAACAATAATGTACATGTATTCCAATAATTCAGAAAGGTTACATTATTGTTTACCAAAATAAAATTTAAAGACTTGGATAAAAAAAACTTACTTATTGATTTCCATTTCTCTATGAAATCACTTCTGGATATCTTGTCTTTATAAGCCCAGCTAGTAAAGTCAAGTTCAAGACAAATATTGTAGCTTCACCTGCAAAAATATAAAATTATTCATTCATGAAAAAAAAAAACATGACCATAATTTAAGTACTGTGCTGCTATGAGAATGTGAGAATGACGTTGCATTTTTTGTGTACACAAAAGTTTACAATCTTTGTCTGAATAGGTATAACAGGTTCTGTAGAAGAAAATATAGTACAAGATAAACAAGAACTGTCGGAGGACAGTATTGGCTCGACTATTCAAAAAGTTGTCACAAGGGTGTTTTATTAAGTATAATAATGCTAATTACCTATGAATACATAAAATTGACGTTGAAAATGGGGAGAAAAATCAGCCTAAATGCAAGATAGAATTATGGATCTTGGTCAGTGACCTACAATTATGATTCTAAATGCATATATGTGAAGTTTTAAATAAATATCTTTAATAGTTATTGAGATATGTAAAACTTGCATGTAAACATTAACCAAGAGACTAAGTAGAAAAGGGAAGATGAATCAGCCTAAATGCGAGTAGAGTTATGGAACTTGGTCAGTGACATACAATTATGACTCTCCAATTATGACCCTAAGCACATGTGTAAAGTTTCAAGTAAATATCTTTGAAGACCTTTAACCTTTAACCAAAATTTCTAAGTTTCAAAGGGGCAAATAATTCTGTAAATATTGCAGGCAGAGTTATGCAATTTTGCAAACTGATGTACATGGTTACTATAAAAAAGGATTGTAAATTTCAAATGAATATCTCAAGCAATAATTGAGATATTTGACTTTACAAAAAAACTTTAGCCAAAATTTCTAAGTTATAAAGGGGCATAATTCTGTAAATATTATAGACAGAGTTATCTAACTTGTCAATCTGATGTACATTGTTACTATAAATAAGTATTGTAAGTTTCAAATGAATATCTCAAGCAATAATTGAGATATTTGACTTTACAAAAAACTTTAACCAAAATTTCTTAGTTAAAAAGGGTCAGAATTCTGTAAATATTGTAGACAGAGTAATCCAACTTGTCAATCTGATGAACATTGTTACTATAAATAAGTATTGTAAGTTTCAATTGAATATCTCAAGCAATAATTGAGATATTTGACTTTACAAAAAACTTTAACCAAAACTTCTAAGTTAAAAAGGGGCATAATTTTGTCAATATTGTAGGCAGAGTTATCCAACTTGTCAATCTGATGTACATTGTTACTATAAATAAGTATTGTAAGTTTCAACTGAATATCTTAAGCAATAATTGAGATATTTGAATTTACAAAAAACTTTAACCAACATAGACGCGGACGCCGGGGCGACTACAATAGCTCTCATATTCTTCGAATTTTAATTTTTTCACAGTCATATACATGAGCACTTAAAACATCAATATTTATAAAATATAACCAAAATTTTTAAAGAAATACATTAAAAATGATATGTTTGTGACATTCTCAGTCTGATTTATGTGTAAAGCGTTTAAACGCTTTTCAATTTTGGGTCATTTTTCACTATTATAATAATTATTCTGGAAAAATGGAGCAAGCTAAGAATCTGAAATTTTGCACATGTAAGTAATTAGTATAGATCTGCATCAAATGGAGTAATAATCTCAAAAAAATATTTCCAGTTCCGTCATGTCAAAAAAACCTCAGTGGAGTCCCTTTAATAGTCTTTTGAAATTAACACAACACTAAATATTTCTTTAGGTGAAGAAAAAAATAACATGTTTATTTACAGAAACTATTTTTCGCGAGAAAAAAAAAAAGAGTACAATTCGGACCAGTCTTGCATTGATATTTAACTAGAACATTAACTGGCAACCATACCTAGTATGTTACGCTGACAGGTGATTAATTTGTCAATATTTTAATTTATATCGCAAGCCTGCATGCCTTAAGATGGAAAATCACAATTTGATAACTGTTTTACTGTTATAGTTGACTTGCCCGCTGCGTAACTAAATACTTATCCTAAACATAAGTGTCTTTAAAAAGATACTTGAACTATGTCAAAAAGCTTTTACCTGAACAGGTTATTTTGAATTTTATTGTAGCAGTTAATTTGTAGATATAGGGAACACTGCAAATGGAACTGTAACTGCATGTTGTGTTCCAGTAAGTATTATACCTACTGTAGAAGATGCAGATAATATACTGTGTGTACCAGAAAAATTTGAAAATTTACAATTTTTATTTGGTGTCTAATTTGGTATGCACATGACTGTGTTACCGGGATCATTATATACATGTGTAACATTATTGTTGCAAATCTCATCGCTTTGGAAAAAACTTATTGAATGTAATTTATAACTCTTGAATAAGCAATTCCGTACAGACTGCAGAATAGTCAGAATGAATGAAAAAATGTGGTAGTTATTATAACAGCGTGGGCATTTAATTATTAAAGAAATAGTGTTCCACCAGAATACCTTAGTAAGTACAGGACATTATTATTGTTATGCCTTAAAATTACATTTAAAGTGATATTATGCTAATCCTTATAAATGTTAATGTCGAGTGCTGTAACGTGGAAAAAGTCATAATAACTTTACATTTTGTCCCAATGTTTTCAATTGATCATTTTGATATAATCATCATGATCATAATCATTAATGAGGTTGACACTAAATATGTTAGTATTCATCCGTAGCTGTTCTACAGAAATTAGAAACATTCTACGGTCGCTATTGCTCCCGTCAAACTCGAAGTTTCTAATTTCTGTAGAACAGCACGGATGTCACATAAAAGTTGGGCAGTCTTTTTTATGTTAAGCAATTTTAATTTCACCCTAATCATTTTGTTTGTCATTATAAATTATTGGTCAATCCATGTTTCATTAATTGATCATTTAGAGATTGTAACATTGAATATCGCTAATTCAGCTCAACTTCGACATTAAAAAATGAGCATACTGTCACAGGTCTAAATGTGTTTCCTAGAAAAGTTGGGATTATGTCATTGAATAAAATGAGTGATTTAGAGTATAATCAATCAATAGTATCTTGACCAGTTGCCCTTATCTGGAACTGATTATAAAGTTTTCCTGACTGACCACCCACTGTTATAAAATCATTTCACAACAAATACAAATAAAATAAATACAATGCAGCTTGTTAACTCAAGCAGGGATTTTTTTGGCTTATTTTATAGCCGTTATTGGGTCATATTCCCAATTGAAAATAGTATATTATTTTCCCAATCCACATAAAAAATTCCCAATTGAAAGTTACAAAATTAAAGTATTGAATCTTTGCAAATAAGGGCTTCGATCTTCACTGTAATGATAGTGCTTAAATAATTGAAGATGCCACCATAGACAGAAATTGTTTGCATCCATTTATTTTAATCACTTTAAAATTTCAGTCATGCTTTTTTTCACCATGTGTCGTGTTCCTAAAATCCTGGAAAAAATCACTGTAACTTTTGTCTCTTTTGTGTGCATTCCATTAATGATCAATAAATTCACTCCTGCTGTATGCACAGTCTAAATAATCTGTATGATTATAATCATTAAAGTATACTTTTTAATACAAATTAGTGTTTGAAATAATTTTCTTTAAAGATTAATTTTCATTATATTTCATCTTTGCCAAATTCCTTAAAGTTTTTATTTAAAGCTAAACCTTTTCTATATAAAACTATTTTTTTTCATACTGATTTGAGGCTAAAATAGGCATGAACGAAGCCAAAAAAATGAGAATTTTATAGAAAGATAGACTTTTCAGTAGTTTAAGACTTTTCAGTAATTGCAATTAAATGTTAATTTCCCGTGATATTATGTAATGAAGAGACAGTTACATACCAGCCACTTACCTTCAAAAAATGAAGATCTTCTTCAGGGCGGACACAGACCTGTAGGGCCTACTAGCGCCGATTTCCTCATCGTTATTGTACAAAGTATCCGAATCAATATCTTCTTTCAAACGCCACATCATCTTCACGTTTTAATTTTAAAATTTTTAAAATAAAATATGACCTATACATACTGTTATTGTGTGCGTATCACATCCGAGGCGAGTGTGATCAGTACATTAGCAGACGATGACCTAGATTACTGGACGATTCAATGTTTACGTTTTTATTGGGGTGTTAGCTCTACAACTTTTAAATCATTGTACAGTTTGATTACAATTTTAGGAACATCTAGTGTATTTTTATGAATGAATACATTTGAATTTTTTATTTTAATACTTAAATGTTCAATTATGATATAAATGGCGGGAATTTACTGATGAGTTTGCCGTGTATGGTGACTACCCCTAAATTATCGTGTCGATTCGTCCGTCGCCGCATAAACGCTTTGAACTCTTAGCGGGTGCCAAGTAATTAGTGCCTGTATGAGATGAAAGCGGTTTGGAGACCCAATCATACAGCAGTTAATTTTCAACAAATTTTCAAAATATCTGCTTGTTTTATATACTAGTAGACATTTAGTGAAGTTTATTCTCGTGCATGATGTCCTTTATGCAGTAGATCTATGTGGCGGGCAGTTTGTTGGTAAGTGTTTCTTTTTGCTTTTAACTCTAGTTGTTATTGTACATGTGATTTGACCTTAATTTGAATTTGAAACTAAAGGTCAAATTTGTGAATTTCTCAGCAATAAAATGGCAGTCTATGCCTGCTGCACATGAGTAAATAAATGGGCCAAATATATTAGCATCTAAGTCAAATAATCAAGTTAAACAAGACGATATTTGCTTTTTAATGTACCTTAGGGAAGGTGCCTGTAACATTATTTTTTTAAAGAAAGGATAACTTTGGATACTTTTATTTTCAAAATATTACATTGATCTTTGGGGTAGGGGATTGATGTTTCAAAGTTATGCTTAAAGTCTGCATATCTTAAAGTTTATTATAAGGAAATTATTATTTCTCTTTAAAAAAAAAATAAAAAAATATGTATTCTGATAAATGTTACAAAAAGAAAATTTTGGAAAATTCATCTTAGATATAAAAATATTTGCTTTCTAATTTTCAGTATTTTCCCTTGCAAAAATGAAATTTTCAAACATGTTAGAAACGAAGAGAAAAAAACAAGGATAGGTACATCAAATCATTATACTTAAATCAAATATGCAAACACATTTCTTGTAAAACAGTAAAATTTATAGGGCTTTCTTATAAATGTATGTTTATTGTCATATAATACAGAACTGAACTGTATCAGGGGGACGAATGTTAGATAATTGGGGGGGGGGACGGATGTTACACTAGACGTTCAAAGTTCATAGTTTATGCTTGCCTGTTTTTTTTGTTTTAAAATATCAAAATTTCTAAGAGTAAATAAATATGCTTTGTACAGTACTATAAATGTAAAATAATTGGACAAAGAATAAGAAAAATGTATAAATATACCCGACAATTAAAGCTGCGGTATCACTTACACCAGGCAGAGCCAAGGACCACCCCAGTAAGTTACTGGGATGATCGGGGGTAAAATTATTGTTGTGGTCACACTTACCCCGGCAGCACTACGGTAATTTCCAACTAACCACCCAAGATGCGTTCAGACAGAGCCTAGGTGACACTACGGTTTATGCCGGTGCTTTCCCTGATGATGCTGGGAGAGCCCCAGTTGACCTAGGCACTGAGCCCGGGTCAATCCAGACAGAGCCCATGACAATCCCGGTAGAACCCCGGTGGATTGAAAGCACGTGAAAATGATTACGTTGATATATAATTTTCATTTAATATAATATCTATTGTTCCAGAATAGTAATTCATGATGATTTTCGAATAGTCCTAAATATGCAAGATTGGACAGAAGGGAAATGGGGAAGGGTTTTAATACAAACAAGTGCTATAATCCTCGCAATTTGTTGTGTTTCTTTTGAATTGAACCGGGCTAAAATTGCCAGGGCTCTGCTTGGATCAATCATAGATCTATCGTTATCCTCTGGGGCTCTGCAGGCATTCACCAGGGCTCTACCGGACCACCCCATTCAGGGTGTTCACTAGCCATGAAATCCTGAGGGTCATTTTGACTAAGTTTTACTGACTGCAAGGACAAATCCCTATGATTAAAACAAAATTTGACCCTCCAGTTAAAATCCTGAGGGTCAAATCAGGCCTTCTTGAAATTTGAAGGGTCAAAGAGTCATTTCAAGGGTCAAACGGACACCCTGCCATTGATATTAAATTTTTTTTTTCCATCCGGACTCGAATGCCTGATGTACCCAGATCATTCCGGACGTTGCTGGCAGAGTTACGGATGTACTCTGGTTGTTCCAAATTGTACCCCGGTCGTTCCTGGATCAGCCCGGACGTCTTCCGGGCACTGCCAGGATGTAAGTGAGACTGCAGCCGAAGGAGTTTCTTACTTTTCGTGTTTCACAATGAAAAGTTGTATTGGCTTAGTTTTCTTCCCGTTATTTTACATTTGAATGAACATTAAAATGTTTAGTTTTCTTCCAGTTATCTTACATTTGAAGGAACTTAGAAATGTTTGGAATAAAATAAGAACAAAATTGCTAAAAGAATGGTTGTTCCTAGATAATGCATTTACACTGTGTTAAAGATAGAATGTCATACCAGCGGTACCTTTCTATGCATGAAATCATTTTCAAAATACTATAGTTATAGGATAAGATTTATCTTTGCAAATGATATGATACAGTGTGAAGTAAATGAGAATTTTTCAGATTGAAACATATGCAAGCTTGAATTTCTCATTACTTAATGCACATTAATTATTAACAATTAAAAATTTACATGAAAAATTCAAGATTTTTAATTATTGAAATTAATTTCTATTGATTTGATGAAATTTTAAGTTTATTTATGTGGAATGTCAGCAACATAATCCAAAGATTCATTATGATTCACTGTGTCATAAGCTCATTATTTCTAACTTTAAATAGTTCTCTGTGTAAATATTTCAGTGAAAATGAACTGCTTAACTGTGAATTCATTTGTCATTCAATAAAACTTATAGATTCAAAAACATTTACAGACAAATTGTCACAATTATTCCAACTTTTTCAGTACAGGAATCCTAACCATATCCTTTTCATCCACTTTATTAATAATGTTTAAATGGGTCAAATGGTAAGAATTTTGAAAAGAACAACAACTTGATTCAGGGTGTTGAATTAAATTTTTTGCTTCTTTTTTTAAATTGACTACATCTTTAGCCAATAAAATTTAAGTTCAATAAATCCTGTGACTTAATTGATCTACAGGCGTTCTGTAACACTGATATGGTAGTCCTTCTCAATTTTTTAATGAAGTATATATGTATAACACCCTTTATTGGCACCTCTACTGTTCTGTAATATATTACACTTCCCAATATACAGCTCCCAATAAACAGCTCATTAACTTCCAATAAAGTGCCAGCCCCATCTGTGTGTATATAGTTTAATGGATCCATATCCCATTGTTTTATGAGGGGCTTGGATAGATGATTAGTTTACCTAGTATCTTTTAACAATTGACTAATTTTAATTAAAAAGATACTTTCAAGTTCTCTAACCTATGAAACTCTTTTATAATTATCCTGTTTTGGATTTTGTATTTGTTTCTTCTAGTTCTTATATTTTTATCAGTATTTAATGTTATGAAACATTCCTAAACAGTTGCAAATTGAGAAAATAAGAACCCCTAAAGAAAGTCAAAAACAGCAAAATTGAAAATGTTGCAGGCTCGGTTTGTCTTTGTGCCTGTTCATGGACGGTACTGGAAAGTGCAAGATAACGTCCATGCCCCGGCTTAAGCAGAATTCAGCATTTAAACATAAGCATACTTCTTCTCTTTCATGCATCATAAGAACAAGATGAGTGTAGGACAAAAGCCCCCCGGACGAAAGCCCCCCGTCTAAAAATGACAAGGGGGGCTTTCCCCCCCCATGAAATTTTCACATAGGACAAAAGCCCCCCCCCCCCATCAAAAATACAGGTAGGACAAAAGCCCCCCCCCCCCCATCTTTTTTCACTGCACAAGTGCTCAAATTCATCAAATTTCACACAAACTTTTAAATAAAAATGAAAAGAATTTGTTTTAATGTTTATTTATAATGTATATATTGAAGTGATAGCAAAGTTTATGATAAAAAATTAAATAATGTATGCATGCGATACCGAATTCATAGCTTTTCATATACACAACAAGTGTCAGAAGAGTAGTGATGTTTAATCACTTTTGTAAAGGGATCAAATTAATATCCTAAGCACTATGTCACCTACATGTGATGTCCAAACACATAAAAAACACAACTTTAATACACTATATGTAAATTTGATTGACTATGGGGGGGGGGCTTTTGTCCTACCTTTACTTTTTTATGGGGGGGCTTTTGTCCTATGTGAAAATTTCATAGGGGGGCTGTTGTCCACCTTGTCATTTTTAGATGGGGGGGCTTTCGTCCGGGGGGGGGGGGGGCTTTTGTCCGTATCCCGAACAAGATAAGTTTAGTATTATTGTAAAAAGAATCATTGGTTATTTCTGTAACATCCGTCACCTTTTGTACCCTTATTTTGAAAACACAGAATAACAGAAGATTATATTTGTTCAAAATTCCTATAAGCATAAATATTATCCTAATAAACTTAAAGGTCCTCTTGATGTTAAAAACTAACATATTAATTTTATTTCAAAATAAATAATTTTGTTTTCTGATTCATATTAGAAAAATACAGTTTTTTTTTCAAAATTAAGGAATTGGTGTTCATAAGTTATATTTTTTTTATATAAATACATGATTTTAATCCTTAATTTCTCTTATTTCTTCATTTTTCATTGTAACTTTGGTATCTTCAGGGCTTTTTTCCTTCTATAACAGGGGCTATTATAAGGCCCCTTCACAATTCAAAATTGCACCTTCCGGTAAAATTAAATTGATTTATGCCAATTGCAATAACACAGAAATAGTTTTAATCAAGTTTAATGATTTTTGCGCATGTTCACCGGGTTAAAGTACCGACTTGAAGCAGATTTTACACAGTCAACTGTTTCCAGTTTCAAAATGTTGCCAAATGCCAGGAAATATGTCATTTTTTTTCACAATTTAATGACATATCTCGCTTTTTTTCACAAAATGAACAGGCCCAGGCCCCTCCACAAATTTGACAAAAAATGCTCTGGTCTTAGCTTTAAATTCTCTTTCCAGTTACAGTTTATGTGAGATTTAGTGAGCATCTTAAATAGTTTGATGGAATAATTGTTACAGGGACTTGTGTTTCCTACAACTTTTACATTATTGTATTTTTTCCTCATAAAGTAAAACATATTAATTTTTAATAGCAATTATTGTAATATTTTCATAGTAAGACTATCAACAAGCACCAGAAACATTATATTTTGGGTAATGCTATCATAAAAAAAACTTTTGGGCAAATTTGCTTTATTTTAAGTTCTTGTAAATACACAAAAATGTAATTGCGAATTCAATATATTTTTTGAAAAGAAAAAAGCCTGCATTACATGTACTTTTGAAAAATAAGAAAGTACTGTGCAGCAGGCACATAACTTTTTTATTAATTCATGGATTTGATTTATACTCGGGCAAAAGAACTCTCATAACAAAACCGACATGTTGAGTATTTAAGATTTAACCTTGATCTTTATTTGACCATGAATGTCAAGGTTAAAATATTGACCTTATCTTAGATTGTCATCACTCTTATTTATTCAAGGATTTGATTTATACCGGGAAAAAAAATCTTATGACAAAACACATATTTTCCATGATTTTTATTTGACCTTGACCATCATAATTTGTCCTTGACTGTCAAGGTTAAGTTATTGAAATTTGCTTTAATTTTCATATTTTTTTTTGTACAGATTTTGTTCATACATGTACTTGGACAAAACGAGCATTTTGAATTATTTAAAAATGACCTAGTCCTTTGAAATTTGCCTTAATTGTAATAACTCTCGATGAATCTAATGTTAAATATGATATTTGTCAGAATTATATTTTGTTTAACACAGTTACGTTTTCTAGGAGTATTATGTATGTACTAAATTTTTTTTTCCAGCGTGTTTATAATGCTGCAAAATTAAATATAAGAAGAGATGATTATGAGACACACTGACCATAGTGTTTGCAGAAGCGGTTAGTCCATCTCAGCCGTGGTGGAGTATTCGTCGCAGAAGCTGTGGATAAAATATGGCCGTTTGCTGTTGTCAGTAAGTATAGGACTGAATTTTGTTCTATGTTTTAGTGTTCTACTGGAAACACTTAGTGCGACTGGAGCCCACATGTGTACTCTTTCAACTTATAACACGCACACGGTGCAATACATTGCCGTTTATGCAAACACTTCTGTACAGTTTGACGTGGGGACGCCACTTTTGCCTAATTTTGGTTATAACATGTACAAATGTGTGCAAAACGACCCCATAATACAACGGCATCACATCGTATGAATGATACTTTCACAAAATAACCATATATTTTGGAAATTTACGGAAACTATTTTGCCTGTTTATAAAAGAAATGGCAAAAATGATTTCAACGCAGACGGCGGTGGATTCAAATAAAAAGCAGTGTGGTGGGCCCGATACCATTTATTTATATTTTGAGGGTTTAACTTGACGTATCGCACTTTTCAATTGAGTACAACCCTTTTCTTACTTTGACATCTGAGAAACATGTTTATTTGATGTTATAAACAATATCAATTATTATGCTCCCCGAAAAATTTCGGGGGAGCATATAGTTGGCGCCTTGTCCGTCTGTCCGTCCGTCTGTCCGCACTCACAGGAGAGTAATTATGTGGCTAGAGGGACAATAGGTAACTGTTCTTTCTCTTTGATGTCATTCATTCCGTAATGCTTTTATGTGGCTATTTTCTTTTGTGTGGCTAAAAAGAACAATAGAGAGAACAATAGAGTAGCCACATTATTACTCTCCTGTTAGAATGGACATCCGTTCGTTTGTTCGTCTTTTGTCCAGTGTCAAAATCATAACTCTAATATTGCCCGGTTTTTGAAAATTATCTCCGTTGTCAACTTGTCCAATGGGTAGATGTGCATTGCATAAAGAGCATAACTTTTTGTCCTAAAACCTTTGTTAATTTTAACTCTTTGAATCCGGAACATAACTCTAAAACTATAAGAGATATCAAGATGAAACATTGTAGGTAGATAGATCTTATTGAGTAGAGGTGCAGTGCAAAAGAACCATAACTCTGATAAGCCTCATTTTTGAATTATCTCCCCTTTTAGAAAAATCTTGTCCAGGACATAGCTGTAAAACTATAAGAGATATCAACATGAAACTTTGTAGGTAGATATATCTCAATGGGTAGATGTGCAGTGCACAAGAATTATAACTATGCCTTGTCTAATTCTAGAATTATTGCCCTTTGTTTATTTTTACTTTTTGAAGTTGTCCGGGACATAACTTGGAAATCATAAGAGATATCATCAAGAAACTTTGTAGGTTGATAGATCACATTGATTAGAAGTGCAGTGCATAGAACAGTAACTCTGTTATGCCTAATTTTGGAATTATTGCACTTTCCTTGTCCAGAGCATAACTTGAAGACTAATGGTTGGAATTCAATACAACTTTATACAATGGTCAAGAACATTCAGAGGAAGTGCAGTGCACAAAAATCATAACTCCATCTTCACTATTTACAGAGTTATTGCCCTTTGTTACTTTTCCTTGTCGAGAGCATAACTTGAAAACTATTGGTTGGAATTCAAAACAACTTCATACAATGGTCAAGCACAATAAGGGGAAGTGCAGTGCACAAAACCATAACTTCATCTTTACTAATTTCAGAGTTATTGCCCTTTGTTACTTTTTCTTGTCCGGAGTATAACTTGAAAACTACTGGTTGGAATTCAAAACAACTTCATACAATGGTCAAGCACAATAAGGGGAAGCGCAGTGCACAAAAACCATAACTCCATCTTCACTAATAACAGAGTTATTGCCCTTTGTTACTTTTCCTTGTCCGGGGCATAACTTGAAAACTACAAGCTGGAATTCAAAACAACTTCATACAATGGTCAAGCACAATAAGGGGAAGTGCAGTGCACAAAAACCATAACTCTACCTAAAGTTATTACAGTTATTGCCCTTTGTTACTTTTCCATTGCTTTCTTTTGTCCGGACCGTAACTTGAAGACTTATGGTTGGAATTCAATATAACTTCATATAATTGTCAAGCACATTGAGAGGAAGTGTAGTGCATAAGAACCTTAACTCCATCTTCACTAATTACAGAATTATTGCCCTTTGTTACTTTTCCTTGTCCGATGGACCCACAGCTATGTGAAAGCTATGGCCAGTGTGATAGATAACCTAATTCATAACATTTGTGTTTTTTTTTTTTTTCAGATCTACCTATCATTTTTACCAGTCGGGCATAAGCATGAAGATAAGATACCTCCTTAAACAAAAAACTTCACTTGTTGGATTGTGAGACAAGGCCAGATCTTTAAAAGTTATTGAAGGATGCACAAATGATAGATGCAATGGCCAACTAAAAAGAATGGATGAACAAAATTTATCATTTGAGGCTTCTCTACCGGACATTTTGCTTGGGTTAGGGCTTTGGGCCTTATATTTAGCGTATGTAGGGAAGACCTACAACAATAATAGTAATACAAAAACAAATCTGCAACAGAAACACACAAATGTTGTTAAAACTATTTAATAGAGAAAATAGTTCTTTTTAAGAAAATGTGTACATTTTATACAAAGAAAGAACTAATGGAAGGACTAAAAATGAACATGCCACATGCATATCTCCCAGGTGTTTTGCTTGGGTTAGGGCTTAAATTAATCTTACATTGCTGTAAAAAAGACCTACCAAACTATTGCAATAACAAATCTGGACTCAGACAAATAGTGTTTAAATGATTGGCTGGAGAAAATGGTGCTTTTTACAAAAAATTATACATTATAAACATGTACAGAGCTCAACAAGTAAACCTGACTTAGCACTACAAATTTGTAAAAAGTTATTTGAATATTGTTTTCACAAAGGCAGACTTGGGAAAAAGTAAGCGACACCTGCCCTGATTTAAAGCGGATTCTCTTTTTGGCAGATTTTAGATTGTTGATATTTCAAGAATAGAAAAACGGAAACAAACAGTGAGTTATTTATTATCTGGAAATGAAGATGCAGTGGTATTTTGGAGAAAAAAATATCAAATGAATTATATGTTGTTAATTAAAGAGAAAAAATTGCTTGATAAGATCTTGCAAGGTTGTTCAGAGGATTTAATTTCAATAATAAATGATTATACTGATGTACTAAAAAAGAGGAAACAGAATGTGACATATGTTACTATAACTAGACATATAAAAGAGTTTTCTTGGCAAAATGCCAAGTTATTGTCCATATAAAATGTTTCAAATGTTGGTTAACCACAGATCATATCTATCATCAATGACCAATTTTACGGCATGGTTAAAGTGTTCATATTCACCTAGAATGATTGTGTTGCAAAAATGTAGTTGAAACTTAAAGCTTCGCAGTCTTAAAAAGGGACTCCTGACTGAGGTTTAAAAGCCTAAAAACATAACATTTGAATTTCTTACATAATTGAGCTAGGACACTTTAAACAGAAATATATGCAAAGATAGTTAAGAAATATACTTTGAAATAAATTGAAAATCGTATTATTATGCTTTCCTTAGGCCGAATTGAGTGAAAAGGGTTTAAACGCTTTTCATTTTGGTCATTTTTTACAATTTGAATACATTTGTTTTGTTATTATTCTGGAAAAACTAAGTGCGCGAATGATCGGAAATTTTGCACAAAGATTAGTGGTCTAAACCTACATCAATTGGTACATTTTACTGGAAAAATTATTTCCAGTCCAATCATGTCAAAAAACCTCAGTGGAGTGACCCTTTAAGTTGATTGTAGTTACTTAGGAGAAAATTAGTTGGATTCTGTATTAATTTAACAAACTAAATTTCTTTTTTTTTGTGAGTAAATATATAGATGTTAGTTGTTAGTTGAGACTTCCTTCTGAAGTTGTTTCCTTTATGTAATATTTTAACAAATTTTATCTTAAAATTTAGTATGGTATTTTAGCTGCTGGTTCTTGCAGAAAAGAATCACTTATGGTTATATCCTATGTTTAAATTGATGTTATCAAACTTATGTTCCGCCGGCAGAACAATTTCAAATTAATTTTATTAAATGATATTCTTTCTGATTTATATTTTTGATTAAACCTAAAAAGGTTTAAGATTTTTCTTGTAATAAATAAATGTTCCGCCGGCAGAACAGAATCACTTATGGTTATATCCTATGTTTAAATTGATGTTATCATACTTATGTTCCGCCGGCAAAACAATTCCAAATTAATTTTTATTAAATGATATTCTTTCTGATTTATATTTTTGAATAAACCTAAAAAGGTTGTTAAGATTTTTCTTGTAATAAAATTATAAATAAATGTTCCGCCGGCAGAACAGAATCACTTATGGTTATATCCTATGTTTAAATATTATTGATGTTATCAAACTTATGTTCCGCCGGCAGAACAATTTCAAATCACTTTTATTAAATGATATTCGTTCTGAATTATATTTTTGATTAAACCTAAAAAGTTTAAGAATATTTTTTGTAGTAAATAAATGTTCCGCCGGCAGAACAGAATCACTTATGGTTATATTCTATGTTTAAATTGATGTTATCATATTTATGTTCCGCCGGCAGAACAATTTCAAATCAATTTTATTAAATGATATTCTTTCTGAATAAACCTAAAAAGGTTGTTAAGATTTTTCTTGTAATAAATAAATGTTCCGCCGGCAGAACAGAATCACTTATGGTTATATCCTATGTTTAAATTGATGTTATCATACTTATGTTCCGCCGGCAGAACAATTTCGAATCAATTTTATTAAATGATATTCTTTCTGAATTATATTTTTGATTAAACCTATAAAGGTTGTTAAGAATTTTCTTGTAATAAATAAATGTTCCGCCGGCAGAACGGAATCATTTATGGTTATATCCTATGTTTAAATTGATGTTATCAAACTTATGTTCCGCCGGCAGAACAATTTCAAATCAATTTTATTAAATGATATTCTTTCTGAATTATATTTTTGATTAAACCTAAAAAGGTTGTTAAGATTTTTCTTGTAATAAATAAATGTTCCGCCGGCAGAACAGAATCACTTATGATTATATCCTATGTTTAAATTGATGTTATCAAACTTATGTTCCGCCAGCAGAACAATTTCAAATCAATTTTTATTAAATGATATTCTTTCTGAATTATATTTTTGATTAAACCTTAAAAGGTTGTTAAGATTTTTGATATTTTGTAATATGTAAATGTTCTGCCGGCGGAACAGGATTATTTATGAATTTATTTTTTCTTTGCGTTAGAGTGAATCATATTTCTGTTCTGCTGGCGGAACAATTTCAAATGAGTTACATTATTTGATTTTACTTTAAGAAATATATTTTTGACAAAATTTTGCAAAGGTGTTAAAAATTGTATCTTGTAGTAAATAAATGTTCCGCCGGCAGAACAGAATCACTTATGGTTATATCCTATGTTTAAATTGATGTTATCATACTTTTGTTCCGCCGGCAGAACAATTTGAAATCAATTTTGTTAAATGATTTTCTTTTAGAATTATATTTTGATTAGGAATTTTTATGATTCTATCTTATTTTTGCATTCATATGAACTCGAATCATATTTCTGTTCTGCTGGCGGAACAATTCCAATGAGTTCTTTTATTTGATTTTTACTTTAAGAAATGCATTTGTTACAAAATCTTCCAAAGGTTGTTCAGAATTGTGATATGTTGTAATTAATAAATGTTCCGCCGGCAGAACAGAATCACTTATGGTTATAACCTAGTATGTTTTGATACATGTTTTCATACTTATGTTCTGCTGGCGGAACAATTTAAGACTGAACTATTTTGTAAAATAACTTAATATATGTTTTATTTAATGTTCCGCCGGCAGAACATTTTAGCATTTTTGGATTCTTGCTATCTCGCAGAAAGAACTGCTAAATGTTCTGCTGGCGGAACAAATCATGATTTATTTGTAATAATATGCTGTATTTTTATAACAAAATGAAATAAATTTTGTGTTAAATATATTTTTCAGTTGTACTTTTTGTTGTTTTTCCCTTAAAATACATCTTGAAATATCCACTAAAATAGCTGAAAATGGCATTTTTAATTGGGAATCTGTGGATAATCCCTTTTTAAAATGGATGGAGTTCCAAGGGTTTTAAAGGAATTATCAAATTTAAAGTGAGCATGACAGATTGCTAATGGTTGTCAGTTTTTAACAAGGGAACTGTTTTCAAAACATTCGTCATTTGCAATCTTGATCAATGTATCTTTCTAGAACAAAAGAGATCAAATAGAAATAAATGATATCGCTTTAAATTAAATGTTTTTGCTCATATTCTATAACTAACCAACTAAATTTTGACTTTGGTTATGTTTTCGACCAGCAAATGACTGTGTGTTGAATTTATTTATTTATTAGTTTTGTGGCATTGCTATTGCTGAAATAGATAATTCATATAAAAACAATCTCGACTTTTGATAAAAGATTTTGTTTTTGCAAAACCATAAAACTACACGTATTTATTTACATGTAATTATTTTATTACTCCTCACTTTTTTGTTATGTTAATTTCCCATATGCCAATGGGAGTTATTCTTACTGTTTTGTTTGCTACGTGACTAAGAATTTTGTACTGTTACATAGGTAACATTACTTTTTAACAGTTTCAATAGTCACGCGTTGTTTTTTCTCTCTAAGGAATAAAATGGTGACCATTTGTGCTCGATTCAGCCTATTGTTTTTTTAAGTTTACTATTAAGTGTCATTACCAGAGTGAGTAAGTAAGTTGGTTAGTATGTAAAGACTTTATTTAATGAGGCAAGCACATTCGGTTTCCCAATCTTCCATGCGGGTCAAAGTGACAATGACAGTCAAAGAATTTAACTGTTTGCAGCATAGAGTGCTTTTAGCGTCTCATTTGTCGTTTTGTTAAACAGTCGTAAAGTTATCCATTTTTAATCGGAAATTAATGCTAAGTCAAAACAAAACAAACGGACGTCGATTAAAGTATGAAACGAAGGATTATTTAACGTTTTTAATCAGTGAAACATGAGATATGTCGTACTCTACAACACTCTTCAGATGCATGATATCGTAGTTGCACATTGTCAAAAATATATTCTTGCCAGGGTCAGATTTTACAGATTATAACCGTATAAATATATTAATAAAATTTTGTGTTTTGATTTCTAAACGAAACATTATGACTGGCAGATATCAACATTTTGCTCAAAAGTGCACTTGAAAAACAAATTATCAAGTACACTTACATCTTTGTTGACCTACTCTTGGTCCAGTTATGTTTATAGTTAGATTTTGTTGTAGATTCTAAATCAATATCGTATTTGTCGGAGGAAGGGGGTGGATGGTTGTGTTATGAAATGAATAACACATATAGATTTGTAGGTTACAATAAAATTATCATCCCTTGTAAAAAACTGTTACTCGACAAAAAACCCGTCAGCAAAATAATTGATAAAAATAGGGACATAAGATATTTTTCTTCCACATAATATTAAGTTCAATTTAGGTGACTGTTATGAATTTTGTATGCTAAATATATTGTAATAAGAAATAGCCTTAACTTACTTTGATGTTTTGGCATGGTCAGTATTGAAGATCCGCCACGTTTCCAGAACTACACTTAAAATTAAAGTTTCAGAAGTCATGCAAGGTATTAATATTTTCTTGCATGTATATAAGTTTCAAAAGGTTTAGTGTAATGCGAGACAAATATTCAACTAATTAACATATTTTTTAACTCAAACAATTTTCTTCCCTTTTATATATGAGCCACGCCATGACAAAACCAACATAATGGGTTTGCGACCAGCATGGATCCTGATCAGACTGCGCAGGTTTGCGACCAGCATGGATCCTGATCAGACTGCGCGGATGCGCAGGTTGGTCTGGATCCATGCTGGTCGCAAACCCATTATGTTGGTTTTGTCGTGACACGGCTCATATCTAGTGTTATTTGTTCTTGTCAAATGTCTGTGGCATTTCATCACCATTAGTTAATGTGTGTGAGAGACATATATTCCATCAGCGGTTATAATGTTCATCTAGATAATATTGACTTATAGGTCTCAAATGATCACAAAAACGCCGGAATGTGTCCGAAACAATTGATAGACAAGAAACTATTCTAAACTTCTGATTATCAGTAACAGTAGAGATGAAATATTTCATTAAATCCCTATCTTAAATGTGTTATACAAAATAGTAAGAGTTGCAGATTATTTTATGATATCCTGATTGACGCTGACAATTTAGTTGTTCCTAACAAATGGGTAAATTCTGTAGGACCTATATCACAGAAGGAGTTTTTAAATTATTGTACAAGCTTAAATACTGTGAAAGAAATGAAGTTGAAAGATTTTCAGTATAAGATTAATAAAACACATATTGTTACAATTTGTTTTATATCGAATAGATATTAGAGATAATGATTTATGTTCATGTTGTAACATTGATAGAGAAACAATTGAACATTCATTCTATCAATGTCCGTATACCAATTCTTTTCTTTTAGAATTGAAAGACTGGCTTAAAGATAAGTGTTTTGTCGAATTTGATATTTCAGATATGAAAAGCAAACTGTTCTCGTATTATAGAAAAATATCTATTTTGAATTTTGTAACATTTTATTAGCAAAACACTATCTTTATAAAACAAAATTTAGAGAAAATTTTCAAACTTACTTAGACAAAGATATGTTTTTAATATACTTAAAGGAAAATTAAAAAATCAAAAATATATAGCTTTTATAAATGGAAATATAATTTCTTTTATAGGGTTAACGCACGTATTTCCGTGTTATAACGTCTGCAGAGTCCCGAGGAACGGTTGGTGCCCGAGCCCGGTAGGGCGAGGGCTCCAACAGTTCCGAGGGACTCTGCAGACTTTATAACACGAAATAAACGTGCGTTGACGCTATTATAGCATAAAATTTTAAAACAGATTCATGATGTATATTATATATAAAACACACAAACATTAAATCCTTGTGCTTGAACGGTATTTATCCAACTCTACATGTTTTACGTATGCGTTTTATTTTTTCCGGGGCCAACAACTTGAGAACCGAACGAAATTTCGAATTTTAATTGATTTAACAAAGTTTTAACTTTGGAGATATATTAACTTAAGAAAAACATAACATTACTCTACCCAAGACAAAACAGACGCCTCAGAATTCCTAGAATGATTACAGATTGGCGGTAGGAAAAAGATCAGTGACATCAGATTCAAATTCAGAATCGGTTTTTTTTAAGCACGCAAGTTTAAAAAAAAATCAGACATAAAACATTATTCTCTCAAAGAAACATACAGAACATTTATCAATATAAACGTCAATAAAACAACGTTTTCTTATATTCATTTTGTGCTTTCCATTTTTGTAAGTTAATCGGGGGATTAAACTGAATGACAGATTCTATTTGTTTACATTGACAACTGTCCGTTTCTAAGAAAGGGCGACAACCAAGATAAGCGGCGATGTCTATACGCCGTATTGCCGGCATAATTACTTGAATGCTGCTTGCCGTTATGCGACTGAGGCCCTCGAATTAATAATTCCAATATAACAAGAGCGCATGACTCTGGCAAACAGGCCAAATCGTCATTTTTTGTTTGTTTACTGGGCCCTGTATGTATTGCGCATAGGTAAAACCGGGCTATAACAAGAGCGCGTGACTATGTTAACGCATGGTTTTGGCCCCGTTATAACATGGGCAAAAGAGGGGAAAATAGCCGATTTTATGCTATAATAATAAATTGTGGCAAAATCTATTTAAAAAAATTATCCCTTGATGATGAGTAACCTTATATTTTATATCAGAATACCGATATTGAAATTATAGCAACATAAATGATTTTTAAAATATAATCAAACAACCTTAAATTTGAGAAACATATATACAGGCCTCTGTACGAACAATGTTGTTGATTTTTGTTGTTGTTTTTTCAATCAATGTGAATTTATATTAATAAATATATTTTATCATATATAAGTAATAAACAATACTTATGTGTACTTGATTATATTTATTATATCTATTAATATTGGTTCATTAATATGTAGCATTTCATAATTGCCCATGAATTATTATAATTTACATAATTATGTTGTCCTTGATATTTTGTATTTATATATTGTTTGTTAGAAAACTTATATGGTGAAATAGCGGATGGATCCCCGACCCTATTTTGACAATGACGGGGACAATAAACGAAGTTACCTGTTGGGCTTCAAAACAAAAACAACAAGAAATAAACCAAAACAAAAAAGAAATCTCGATGATTCAACAGATTCTTAAAAAAGTTATGTATCTTTAATACCATTTTGAAGCACACAGTGAAGAAGAACGTACATTTTAGCTTATAATATAACATGTGAAGTGATTTATTAAGCTTATCTAATATAATCTTCTAAACTTTAGAGAACATTGCTCATATTTAAACATTCATATCTAGAGGAGATTTTGTCTATGTCGGTTACTTATTTTAAATAGAAAAACCTTAATCATGTTTCTAAATAAGATACGATACTGTTTCACGAAGAATATCAAAATACAAAATAGAGAAGCGAACAAAACTTTACATACAATACTTTTTGCGGTGGAAACCGTATAAGTACTTTTGATCTTGAGTACTTTTATGTTAAATTGAAGGCGATCGGTGTATAGAGGAGTGACATGTTTAATTATCGATTTACACTTCTATTTCAGTAACGGGATTTCATTGATAGTTTTAATTTTGTGTAATGTCCAAGCGCATTTATTTTAATTTATAAAATTTGAATTATTTTAACGCAAAATATATGTAAATCATGGAACAGTTGATACATTTGTAACAAATGAATTGCTACGATTGTATAATTCAAAAATTTACGGTTTCTGCGATAAACTGTTTGAAACAGTTCAGGATATAACGCGGCATAACACCCACTTTTTGAGAATAGATGTACTGATTGAATATTAAAAAAGAAGAAGAAAAAGTATAATTATAATAATTATTTCATTAATCGCTATTGCAACACCCATGCAACAGTTCAGTTCGCTTTACTTTATTGTAAACAAGGGTATTATGTGACTGGATGATAAAACGACATACAATTCAATGTTTATAATAACTTTAACCTGTAATCTTGTCCAAAACAATAACCTGAAATATAAATTCAAAAATAAAACACACTTTATAACATACATTTCCCAAACCATGCACATTTCATTTCTGTTCTAAAAACAAAATAAGTAGTTATGACCAAGTGTATTTTCAAACGTTCAAATGCGTTTTAAATAAAATAAACTTTAACCTGCAATCTTGTCCAAAACAATAACATAAAATATAAATTCAAAAATAAAACACACTTTTAAACATGCATTTCCCAATCCATGCACATTTCATTTCTGTTCTAAAAACAAAATAAGTAGTTATAACCAAGTGTATTTTCAAGCGTTCAAATGCTTTTTAAATAATTTGTGTAATGCTTCCTTTTTTCCCGATGTTGACAGTTTCAACCTTAATATTGTTAATTCTTTTTTATAGGTAAAAATGTGTGAAATATGAAAAGGCTAAATAAATTAAAACTTAAAAAACAAAATAAAACAACACTAGGGGCAAAGGGGAGATACCTTCGCGAGAAAAAATACAACAAGAAGGGACGCACATGTGTCACCATGATAGTATGAAACAACAAACAAGACATACAGCTGAGGAACACAGAGAGTTAAGCTTCTTCCGTCGTCATATTGAAAAGAACTTATTCAAAAGTACTATATGTTATGCAATCATATAAACAAATAATTTCATTACAAAAGTATCGCGATATCTTTAGTTTTCAGATAATCATTGACATTCTGTTCCAAAGAAGGTAAAATTCCCTTAGACATCAGTAAATATTCTAACAAATATTGTGTTCTGAATGAGATGGATTGAGAAATTAATGCTTAAAATTGTAGTATAAATCTTTTACATTACGTCTTTAAAAGGTATGTGCTGCTGGTCGTATATTTACTATACTCTAAGATTATCGCCTTCCTAAATATTTAGGAGAAGAAATAACAAGACAAGGTGTGTACATAAAGCTACAGGCCAGACAAAGATAGCATGTGATATCATTGATTACAAAATCCGTTTTAACTACAATATTCTATTTAATTAACACTGTTTCTTAAAATGTATGTTCTAAACTATTGAAAATGGCTGTCCTGTTTTCAATTACGCTGGAATCAAGAGTAACTTTGTTAACATATCGAAATGCTTATGGACTCAACATATAATTGTAACAGTTGTTCTTTTGTTGTTTCATTTGTGTTTTTGTTTGTTTGTTTGTTAATTGTTTTTGCACTAACCAAAATTGCAACAGTAAATACACGCATCAATTGAGTAAAAAAAATCTTATAGTATTACATGTTTTTCCAGTTTACAAATATTTAACAAAGAGCAGTGTCAAGCTATTCAAATTAATAGCTTCTAAAATTCGCTTTCAATAAGGAAAAAGATGGCCTGAAAAATGTATACGTGCCAACAATTACACCATTTTTTTTCAAAACGACCCCTTTTGTGGGGTTCTTTTATTTCATTATTGGTTACCGCGCATGACCACACTTGCCGTCTAAAAATAATTATCTTCAAGACATGTCACTTTGATTATCATTATCCTCTCTCCCAACGGACTAATATCTTAGCACCATTAGTAAATATATCCGACACTTTTGATATGGCCGGACAGTTGCTGGACGCTGTCCATTGATTCGCTCAAAATATTTGCTGGTAGCCTCCTGGTGTCGCTAATTTTGTAGAATAATAATCGATTGTGCCTGTGAAATAAATTCCAGATAATCTGTCAAATACGCTACGATTTGAGAATTACACCCCCCCCCCTCGTTTGAACTTTTGAATTGTTTTAAAAGCATTTGCGCATGACTAACAACGATAAATTTAATTTCATGATATAATTATGTATACGTAACTTTTATTGTTTTATAAGCATTCAAGGAATATGCTTTATGTTAACGTTTAATTTGTAATATTGTTAGAATTAAGCTTTAATTTGTCAATAGCAATTATCATTTATGAAACGAAGACATTGAAGTTTGACATGGATTTAACAATGATATTAACTTTTGCATTTTATTCTGATTTTTAACTTATCATTACAATACATACAAATGAATAAAATAATGGAATAATGTAAATATTTTGATATCCGATAGAAATGAACTATTTCCGAGTTTTTTCTCCCAAGACATGCTTTCACGTGCCGTTCGTACACCATACATGTTATTAACAATGACACATGCTAAGGTTTCATTATCACACTGTCACTCTAGGGACAGTAGTAAATTTCGGACAGCTGATATCACCAGGCGTCCTGGAGTATGCATGACAATGCACGCGTTTGTCCGAAAATGTGATTAAGTATTTGTAATCGAAATATCAAATATAAACCAATGAATGTTTTGTTCTATAATTAGCAATCATCTGATCTTATTGAAACTTTAAGTACCAGCTACCTCGTCATTTACTGATAGAGAATTAAATATCATTATCAGTAGCATGGCATGTCAATTTGTTTCATTTAAGTTGCACGTGCTTATCATACATGTATGAACATACTAAAGACAACTGGTTGATGTAATTTATACCAAGGCGCTATATTTTGACAGTAGGAAAAACGATACATTGTTGTGAACTGTCTGAACCATATAAGCATGTCTTAAACATTGTCTCGTTCAATTTCCGTAGAATAATATTGCTTTATTGGTATAGTAATAAGATGATTTTCTTATTTTCTGAACATAACGCTTGCCATTTCTATTCCCTCAATAATAATATATGAGCATATTTTCAAAAGATTATTGGATAGCAAATTAAACGTTTTAGATGCAGTAAATTGCATTGCTGGATTGCTCACCACATACGTATTTGCATGAAAGGAGTTTTAATGAAATAAATAAAATTACACGATATTGATTTTGATGAATTGTTTTAAATTAAATAAGAGGGAAATATCGAAAATATTGTAAATCTATAAAACGTTAGCTGATTTAAATATTTATGTCAACATGTTTGAGATATCAAATGAAGTGACTAAGAAGATACGAAAGATAAGAAGATAGGAAAGAATATAGCAAAATCTAGGAATAAAACTGATAATGAGGACACTTTTTGACATTCATATAAATTTGTATTACCCTATTATAATAAAATTGAGTAGGGTTAAGGAATTCGAACAAAACAGGTTTGATGTTATACACAACATTCAAATATGATATAAATGCCTTAAGAGAATAATCACAAATAATCTTGATACTAAAGATTATTAAAATGTATAAACAAATTCAAATAGAAAATTTGAAATTGAATGCAAAACTTTAAGACATATACATGTATATACATGATGCATGCAAATATATCGTGTTTTGAAATAGTTTAGCTTAAAGGTAATGTTCAACAAACAGAGAGAAACAAGCCAATATCTCTATAAAAATAAGTTGAAAAAATCTTAATCTACAGATTGTTTATTTAATCTCAAAACAGGATCAGGGCATATTTACAGTGGAAGACATCAATATTGTCATGGCACAATTTTTTTAATTATTTGAAAAAGTTTTGTTCCTTAAGAATAAATGTCTTTAAAGCAAATAATTCAATTTCATATCATAAACATTTCATTTCCTATTAACTCTTCACCATGTAATCAGCACTCCCTTTAATAATTTGTGTTCTGCACTTTTCTTTGTGGTATTCAGCAATTTTAATCCTCATTCTTAATTGATGTCTTATTTGATTCACAGCAAAACTTGTAAATCATAGGAAATCAAATAAGACGGAAAACACTTTTGCCATTCATTAACGTGCATTTAACACTGAACATATGAATATAAATGCGCCGCGTCATGATAAAACCAACATAATAGGTTTGCGACTAGCATGGATCGAGACCAGCCTGCGCCTCCGCGCAGTCTGATCAGGATCCATGCTGCTCGCTATCCGTTTCTCTACTTGTTATACGGTTTGTAAGCGAACAGCATGGATACTGATCAGACTGCGCTGATGCGCAGGCTGGTCTGGATCCATGCTGGTCGCAAACCCATTATGTTGGTTTTGTCGTGACGCGGCTCATTTATGATCCTTTCCATTCAAATTTAGATTCAACCTATTCATATAATATTGGCTTATATTCAAATCAGAAAATGTCCTTAATCAAATCCTGCGTTTAATTATTACTAATGGCAATTTATTTGTAAATATTGTGTATTTTAAAACTACTAACGAAGCTTTGATGTATTATGAATATTTAACGGTCGCAAGAGACTACATCAATTGAGTTTTCTGATTTTAAATGATAATTTATTGTTTATTGCTGAATAATCAGACACCTTTTTCAAATGTTTTTATCATTCAAAGATAGTATTTCCCATAGATAATCAAAAATGAAGAAACAATGAAATCTATTTTATATTTTATTTTGCATATGTAAGAAAAACATGTTCAATTTGTTGTCTTTAAATGTAAATGTGTATGGCTTAAACAAGTTAAGGGCGGAATAGATTCTAATTAGTCCCTGAAATGCAAAACATACACAAATCTTGTTATATATTTTCATCTTGAATTCATATATTGTCTGGTAGAACTTGCATACTTTACACCAAATGGAAATGGTTACCAACACAAGTTCCGACGACACGCAAAGAAAGATGTACTTTCAAAATTGCAAGTTAAAGGTGTTGTTGTTTTTTGCTACTTATAATCGATTACTTTCTCTTTATGCTAGTTTTCATTTGATTCTAAACAACAGGCATGTTTATGATGTCTTTTGTAACTATCTGTCTTAGCCAAGACAGCAAAATAGCGTTATGTATAAAGCTTGCCTGGTCAATTAGAGCCTATAATTGTTGCATGAGGTTTCTCTGGGAATGTGAGTCTAAATATATATTTCATTACTTTCAGAATATATAACCGGGTTAATTGTTTCTAGCGACAATCATTATATATTCTCACGGCATGTAGAAGACTTTGTGATTAATAATTCGTACAATAACATAAAAGGGAACATATTTAAAACGTAACATCACTAAAAGACACATTGTTTATTTCAGGTTGCTAATTAATCCATGTTTGTTTGTTTGTTTAATTAGGTGTTACGTCACACCGACACATTATAGGTCATATGGTGACGTTCCAGCTTTACTGGTGGAGGAAGACCTCAGGTGCCCTTCCGTGCATTATTTCAGGCACGAACGGGAACCTGAGTAGAACCATCGAAGTTCCGTAAGCTAGCTGGATAGCTTCATCACATGAAAGAATTCAAAGTCCCTGTCGGGATTCGAACCCACAGCGGTGAGGGGCAAGTGGTTTGAAGTCAACGACCTTAACCATTCGGCCACGGACGACCAAAATAATCCATATAAGTCAGCAACTGTTCAGAATTCATTCTGAATTAATGTTATTCGTATTATTTGCAGACAATTAAAGGGTATAAAGCTATATAATTTTAATGAAATATTTTATAAAATTTACAAACAATACATTTGTGTTGTTTACAGTGGTGACATAGAATGTCACTGCTATATAATACACATGAATATCATATTGTACATTTGAGCCGCGTCATGACAAAACCAACATAGTGGGTTTGCGACCAGCATGGATCCAGACCAGCCTGCGCCTCCGCGCAGTCTGATCAGGATCCATGCTGTTCGCTATCAGTTTCTCTTCTTGTTATAGGGTTTGTATTGATCCTGCATGGATCCTGATCAGACTGCGCGGAGGCGCAAGCTGGTCTGGATCCATGCTGGTCGCAAACCCATTATGTTGCTTTTGTCATGACGCGGCTCATTTATAATTTAATACATTATGCATATATTTCTATATTTTGTATTTTATACTATTTGTGTATTACTATTGAATAAATACGCGATTTCATTTAAAAGTAAATGTTAAATTATTCAGCTTTAATCCAATTGACAAAATCGTATTATCTACTACGGTGCCTCAATTACCGTTCGCTTGCAAGAACAAGATTTCAACAGAACTAATACAGCTTTCACGATCGTTTTACATGCTTTTAAAAAGTAACGTTTCAAAGGATTTAACACATATTTTGTCAAATGAAATGTTTTATTTGTGCTTCCTCTAAATGTCATCTTTCAGCATAAACTGACATTCAAAAGCAAACTTATTTTAAGCAATTTCAAACACAGTGGTTCCTGCTATCTGAACATAACTATATCAAGAAGTAAGTATACATTTCTGTTGTAATTATTGTTTGGTTTTAAAAGAGTTTTACTCTTCATCGCAATACTCCTCAATAAGTTTGAATGATTCGTTATGTACTAAATCATTTCTAGTATTTTTAATCATGTTTTTGAATGTAAACACACGATTATCTACTTTCTATTGCACTTTCAATGACAAGCAATTCCAGTATTGAATTATCTAATTACAGTGTTATCCTATAGTCAGTGAATGAAATATAGTTACTACTCTTTAAGAATTTGTCATATATAAATTATAATTTGTCATTATTCATCAAATGTAGAAATATTTTTACGATGCTTCAGGATGATATAGATGGATTCATATCAATCTCCGAAGACTTGAAACTGCCGCTATGAACGCGGCGTGCTCTTACATATTGCCTGTGATGTAAACCAGACATTTACTTGCATAGTATGAATAAGCAATTAGATTGAACCACCGATGATCTTTTGAATGAAGATAAATTCATATGAAATTATATTGTAAAATACACTTCCTTTCTACATTGTGACAATTTATAATGTGTAAGTGTATAGGGCACGTCAAAGTTTCACAAACAATAAAATAGTGTAATTTCAACTATTACACATTTTTACAGCATTGTTAATATCCTTTATTAAACATAAAGAAGCAAAGGAAAGAGAAATCGACAATAAAGTTGTTTATTATATGCAAAAGTTTAGTTCAAATATAGGAACATTGCAGTATCCTCATAAAACACGATTAATGGAGAAGAAAAAAAAACATTACAGTGTGTATGTGCGAAAAATATTTGAATTATAAAACATTATCAACTTTATATATACCACAGCACAAATGGTATGTCATAGGAAATCAATATGAGACCGAAAGCACTTTGAAGATTCCAAAGATTTTATCATCTGATTAATTATCTCTTCATTTCTTTAAACGTGTTTTTTTTTGTAACTATGATAGAGCAGCATGAAAAAAGCCAAACCATGCTTAATTCCAGACGATTTGTCTTTAAACTTACCATTTTTCGTTCTGATTTAAATTCAGCTGATTCGTAAATTTTAGCTCATGTACAGACTCGACTCGATAAATAAATATACAAAACAAGGAAATAGAAACTGATTTTTTATCAAATCTAAAGGTGTCAGTTCAATTATAGGCACCTTGCAGTATTCTCGTAAAAATAAGTTAAAGTGATACGTAAAAGAACATTAAGCCCATATGTGAGACAAATTTTAGCAGCTCATCGTTGGGAATATAGATTGCTTCGATTATTGTTAAGTGCATAACCGCAATACCCGTTACTCTACAAAATCCATAATTTAATTTTTTTTTAATAGCGCACGTGTATAATGATATGGTATCACAAAATGAAAACATCTTAGGCAAAATATGCTAGATGCTAAAAATGTTTTACATTGAACCACCGATTATCTTTTGAATGAGTATAAATTCATATGAAATTATATTGTAAAATACACTTCCTTTCTACATTGTGACAATCTATAATGTGTAAGTGTATAGGGCACGTCAAAGTTTCACAAACAATAAAATAGTGTAATTTCAACTATTACACATTTTTACAGCATTGTTAATATCCTTTATTAAACATGAAGAAGCAAAGGAAAGAGAAATCGACAATAAATTTTGTTTATTATGATTATGCAAAAGTTTAGTTCAAATATAGGAACATTGCAGTATTCTCATAAAAGACGATTAAGGGATGAAGAAGAAAAAAAACAACATTACAGTGTGTATGTACGAAAAATATTTGAATTATAAAACATTATCAACTTTATATATACTACAGCACAAATTGTATGTCATAGGAAATCAATATGAGACTGAAAGCACTTTGAAGATTCCAAAGATTTTATCATCTGATTAATTAACTCTTCATTTTGTAAAACGTGGTTTTGTTGTAACTATGATAAAGCAGCATGAAAACAGCCAAAACATGCTTAATTCCAGACGATTTGTCTTTAAACTTACCATTTTTCGTTCTGATTTAATTTAAGCTATTTCGTAAATTTTAGCTCATGTACAGACTCAACTGAATGGAATCTTCAACTTTTCCTGTATTTTTGTTGTTGTTGCTGCTTCCGAGGGGTAACCCTATATTCCAGATTTGAGCCGCGTCATCACAAAACCAACATAATGGGTTTGCGACCAGCATGGATCCAGACCAGCCTGCGCATCCGCGCAGTCTGATCAGGGTCCATGCTGCTCGCTATCAGTTTCTCTACTTGTTATAGAGTTGGTAAGCGAACAGCATGGATCCTGATCAGATTGCGCGGATGCGCAGGCTGGTCTTGATCCATGCTGGTCGCAAACCCATTATGTTGGTTTTGTCGTGACACGGCTAATTTTTATAATAGAAGAAAGTATGTCCTAGAATTATCAAATACTGCGTTTAATCATTACTGATCATTATTGATTTGTAAATTTAATGTTTTCAAAACTGCAAAAGAAGTTTTGATGTTTCAAATTTTATCAATGTATTATATGACTATTAAACGGTCACAATACACTAAATTAATTGCATTCGCTGCATTAAATTGTTGTTGTTTTTTACTTATTGCTGAATACCCTCGCCTTCTTTTTTAAAACAAAAAAAATATCACTTAAAGGGATAATATTTCCTATAGATAATCATTAAATTAATACAAAAACAACAAAACTTATTTTGTATTTGGCATATGAAAGATATATGTTCATTTTTTGTCTTAAAACGTGCATTGCTAAACATATTTTCGGCAGGATAGAAATATTTAAACGATGCGTCAGAATTACATAAATAATGCATTTCTACAAATCTCTGAAGACTTGAAGCTGCCGCGGAAATTGATGATCTATTAATGTTGTGTACTGTTATATAATGCTTTTAAAGTTTGTTTGTGATATTAACCAGACTCGCATAACAAAGATAAATACTAAGACTGAAACATCGAGGATTTTTGTGAATGATTACAAATTCATATGAAATACGCTTTCTTACTAGAATGTTGCTGTTCATAAAGGTATATGCCTTGATCTCTGCACCAATACAAATTGTTGTTTTGTTATTTATCATGTAATAAAACAGCATTGTAAATGTCCTTAGCAAATAGAATAAAAAAATGAATAAATAAAAGTACAAAAATAAAGGAAATAGAAATTGATGTTTTTTTATCAAAGCTAAAGGTGTTAGTTCAATAATAGGCACCTTGCAGTATTCTCGTAAAAACAAAATTAAAGTGATACGTAAAAGAACATTAAGCCCATATGTGAGACAAAATTAATGTTAGCATTACTACATACGTAGCTCATCGTTGGGAATATAGATTGCTTCGATTATTGTTAAGTGCGTACCCTTCAATACCCGTTACCATACAAAATCCATAATTTAATATTGTTTGTTTTAAATAGCACAAGTGTATAACTATATGGTATAAAAAAAAATGAAAAAAAAATTCTAAGGTAAATTATGGTAGATACTTAAAATGTTTTAAAGTCTTAATTGATAGATATATAAAGTTTTGCTTTGGTTACACATTTGATTGTATCATCCTTATTCGTGCAAATGGTACAATACCATCTTATCTCTACTAGAAAAACACGCAATTCAAGTATTAACGATTTGAGCGATTTGACCTGATCGTTTAACTACGTTCCAACAAGTCGAAAATGTCACTGCTATACTGAAATACAGCAAACAGCAAAGGTTTATGTTCAATTGAAAACCAAATTTAATATAACTAAACATATCGAGCTTATAGGCATGGCCTTTTTCTAATCTTGATCAGTCTTAAAGTTTCTCTTCACGGTCCTGATGTCCGGATATCCGTGCCATATACATTTCTATTGCTAGAAATAGAATCATGCGCATCTCGTTTAAATGCACATAACCCTATTGCAACACTATAACTTAAGATGTCTATAAGAATATTTAAGAATCTTCGTTTCTTAGTATTATCAACAAGTGCTGTAACAATTATTCTTACAGAAGAGTGTCTTTCAAGACAATAAGTTTTGTTATATTTGAGTGGCATTTCAATTATATCGCCTTCTGATGGCTTCAAAAAGTTGATTACTTTATACGCCATAAATCAGACTGGAAATAGCTTTCCTGATGATATATCAACATGGAAATAATAATATCTAAATCCTATTCAAGACATTTTCTGATGAGGTTATATCTATCTCCAACAAGCATGTTCTTTCTGGATGTAATTGCATGGAATAAAGTACATAGAGCTGGCAGCACATACAATGTATTGATTTGTTAACAATAATATGAAAGAGCTGTCTAATGTCAATTATTCTTTTCTGTAGCATTCGAATTCATACAATATCATCAAATATGTTTCCTTCATCATTCGTAATTGAGTTCAATCTAATTGATGTGTCACTCATACACGTTTCACGTAAATTAAAAAGAAAAGAAAATAGGCAGTATATTTATTACCAATCGGTATCACTTACTTTAAAGTTAAAGTGTCATTATGCCCATTCAAGGGTATATAGAGAGTGAACAGGTTATAGTCAACATAAGTTTAAATTTTTCATAATTCCTTAAAGTTTTTAAATTACTTCGGATGTTCTGTACGAAAATGGCACAAGATACTTTCTTAAATCATCATCGTAATTTACCTGTAACGGTTAATTTTTGAATCGAATGGGACAGTCTGTGTATATTTCAAGCAGATTTGTTTTCAACCATAACTATTTTCAACATCAAGTGTAGGTCAATCATTTTTACAAAAATCACTAACTTGAAATACATTCACACAAAATGACGTCACGTCCGATTGGACGTAAACAACTTTAAATCTGCGACGTAAAAAAAGAAAAATAATTTATTTAAAGTATGAAAAACGTTAAATTCAAAAGAAAAAAGAATAGAAATGTGAGAAATTAAAAGACGATCATTTTCATGTATTTTTCATTAATTTTGATGAATGTTATGAGACAAAATTTTACAATAATGGATGATGAACATTTAGCGATTGAAACGATCATTATTAGAAATCATGGTAATGTGCGTGATCAAACAGCGGAATAAAAACCCTACATCTTGAATGGGAAAACAGCCATGAGAAAGAAATTGCAAGCGACAGAACGTGTTCAGATGAACATTGAACAGACGGGTGGAGGAGTAAAAATAACGCTCAATACTGGAATTTATGAATTTTTGAAGGCGGCTGCAGAACATTTTTATGCGTAGAGTTCTCCACAAAATAACCGGAAGATAATTCCCGTGTATGACAAGAAAGATAGATTGTTAGAAACAAGATATAAAGTAGCAAACGGTAAGACGCATCTTTATACATTTAATATGTATCATTCAAAGTGCACATGCCTTGTTAACGGAAAACAAACAAGGTACTTTCTTGAAACTGATCTGCCGAAAATGTTGGATTATATTGAAGCCGGTCTTTTATCAAACGATTTATCCCTCTCAGAAGTAAATGAAAATATCAAACAATGGATATTAAACAATTTAAATTCTGAAGACAATTGTCATAATGACAAAGCGCCCGAAACAGGTACAAATTTAAATATAATTTCGGAAGGGACGTTAGTGACAATGAACTTGATACACAAGATGATACTAGTACTAATGAAGATGAAATCACTGAGGACAATGAAAATTTAAGTGAAAGACATCAACATTCTGAGTTAGTGGTTTTGAAGACATTGTACTTGCATTACAAAGTAGTGTAAATGAATTACGTCAGGAAGTATCACAACACATTGATTTTTCAAAGGAACAATTCGTGCACATTAGAGATGAAATCATAAGTGTGAAGAAAAAGATATCTCTTGAATCCAATTCAATAATAAAGCAAGTTGATGTGATCAATGAAGCGGCAAAATCCATCGAAACACAAGTGAAATCGGTAGATTATTATATCTTCAAAAATAACAATCTGTAACAGATATTCTTAAGATGAAGGTGTGCAGTTTTTTGGTTTCGCAGGAAATGAATGTCTCTAAGGATGATATAAATCAAAATATCCACATTAGCGAAAAATTACCGAAACATGATGAAAAACATACGATGGAAGAAACAATACAGAAAACTATTCGATATGCTCAAAATAATATTGCGGGTAGTCACACTAAAAGTGTCACGAATAATACAGAGATGGTAAAACGACAACGTAGATCTTTTATACACATATCAGACAGTACAGCACCAGAAAAAACAGTTTCAAGATCAATCCCGGAAACGCTGATAATAGGCGATTCAATTATAAAGGAAATAAATGAACGCGGGCTTCGCACTTTTACAGAGACATGCTGCATAAGAGGAGCTGTTGTGAGAGATATATCACATAAGTCGTGTAACTGGAATATATCTGGTTGCAAAAATGTAATCATTTATGTAGGCGGAAATAACGTTGCTTCAAGCACACCAACAACTGTAAGTAATATAGAATTAACCGTCAACTACTTATATCAACACGGCATTAATGTATATTTATGTACAATATGCCCTAGAATAGACGTCGATGTAACTCCGATGAACATTGCCATTAGAAAAATTTGTTATGAAACAGGTGCAACACTGATAAATTCATATAGTTCATTTGTGTATGGAGATGGAAATGTAGTGAAACACATGTATCAACGTGATGGAATTCAGAGGGTCTAGTGCGTTGGTAAGGTGTATTAACAAATCGCTGGCTATTGTAAAGACGAATCAAGCAATGACTGGCAGATATCATACAGATACACAGAACACAAATCGTCAAGAACAACAGAAAAACGGATATTGGCAATTCCGAACAGAACCTAAAATCTTTGGATCTCTGTGCAAAATATGTGGTAGGAACAATCATAAAACTGTTGACTGTAGATACCGTGAATGGTAGGAAAAAGCAGACAGGCACGTGTTAATTAATCAATTTGATACAGATAGCCTATTTATAAATCTTTGTAGCAAATTCAATTTAGAGCAATGTAAATGCGATTGCCTATCAGTTCAATCACCAAATACTATTGATAATGATATTTATTATAGTAATATATGTAACAAATTTGTTATCGAACAGAGCAATTCCGATTCAGTTTCGGTAAATTCAAAAAGTACTTATGATTATTACAAATTTGTAAACAATCGTAATTCGGAGCAATTATCCTCTGAACTAAGATATATTTTTGCATATACATGTAAAAGATTAAATAATTTAGGATCTACTATTTATAGTAAGTTAAGCAGCTGTAATTATTTAAACAAACTATCTAGCATTAATGACAACTCAAGAAACTCTGATGGAATTTCTAATATAATGTTAAGTGAAAATAATCATTGTGATAATTCGTATGTTGATAACGAAAGAGTCAAATTTAAACAAAAGGGTTTTCATGTCATGAATTTAAATGTACAGCATTTACTCCCAAAATCCGATGAAATTCGAATAATTCTAAACGAATTTAAAGCGCATGTATTTGGATTATGTGAAACGTTTTTAACTATGAATGTATCTGATAAAGACATTGAAATATCAAGCTACGTTTTTGAGAGAAAAGACAGAGTTGGTAAAAAAGGAGGGGGTATACTTGTTTATGTAAAAGACAGCGTCCCTTATAAACGAAGATATGATTTAGAAACAGCCGAAATTGAATCGATATGGATAGAAATTATTTTTGTGAAATGTAAACAATTTCTCTTAAACTTTGTATATAGACCCCCTGATTCAAAGCAGGTTTGGGATGACCTGTATGAAAAACATCTTGAAATGGCTGATCAGATGAATTTAGAAACGCACATTCTAGGTGATTTTAATATACAATATAGTTCAGAAGAAGGGTTTTTAAACAATAAATTGGCATCATTTTTACTGAAATACGATATTAGGCAAATCATTAATAAACCTACAAGAGTGGCAAAAAAAAAACAGTTCATCAATAATTGATCACATTTACACAAATAATCTTGATAAAATTAATGAAAATTTCGTATCACAAATTTGTGTCAGTGACCATTATTTAATATGTTTCACTAGAGGAAATACTAGCACACATGCAGGTAATCACAAAACTATAAAATATAGGAGTTTTGCTAAATTTGATACAAAATCGTTTCAAAGTGAACTAATTGATTCTAATTTTGATTGTATAGAGACATTTAATGATCCAAATGAAGCAATATAATTGTTTTATAACATGATAAATAATATTCTAGTGAAGCATGCACCATTTAAAATTAAACGTATAAAAAGGGACACACAGCCACATTGGTACGATGAAGAAATTAAAAATGCACGCTTGAAAAGAGATAATTATTAAAAATCTAATCAGTGGGATTCATATAAACTGTGGCGGAATAAAACAAATAATTTAATTAAACAACACAAAAGAAATTACTTCAATAATGCCGTCAAGGATAAGAAATCAGATTGCCTAATTCCATAACAATAGATGGTAATATGATAACTGGGGAAAATAATATCTTAAATGCAATCAATGATCATTTTATCAATATTTCTGCTTTCCTAAACAAATCCAAATTCAAAACAGAAACTTTCAAATCACTTGAAGAACAACTGAACAAAAAACTTCAAGGGCATACTTTTATTATTGATGAAATCAGCACATTCCAAGTAAAACTACTTATTGATAAACTGAATGTAAACAAGTCAACAGGAAATGATGGAATTGGGCCGCGTATTCTTTAAGCCTGTGGTGACTATTTAGGCATAGCTATAGCTTCTTAAATAAATAATTCCATTAAAAATGGCATTTTTCTTGTTAAACTTAAAGAAGCATATGTACTTCCAATTTACAAAAATGGACCAAAAGAAGATCCAAATAATTAAAGACTTATTTCAATTTTGCCAACCATATCAAAAAATTTTGAAAAGCATATTGCATCACAATTACACAGTTAAATATACGAAACTAATATCATTCATGAAAGTCAGTCGGGTTTCAGAAAAAAAAAAACATTCTTGTCAAACAGCTCTAATACGACTCATAGAATCCTTCCTAAATGCTCTAGATGAGGGTTGTTAGATAGGCACAGTATTTTTAGACCTAAAGAATGCATTTGATTTGGTAGATCACAACATATTGTTGCATAAGTTAAAATTGTACAAATTTTCAAACACCTCAATTAAACTCTTCAAATCATATCTTGAAAATAGAACACAGTTTATCAAATATGGAAATAGTCATTCAAATAGTGGAATAGTGGAATCAGGGGTCCCTCAAGGGTCTAAATTAGGCCTTTTACTTTTCATTTTCTACGTTAATGATATGCCATTTAGTACAACACACTCTAACATAGACATGTATGCTGATGATACTACTATGCATGCATCAAATAAAAAAAACTGAAGTGATTCAGAGAACTCTGCAATGTGATGTTGATAATATAAGCAAATGGTGTAAATTAAACAACATGGCAATAAATCCGAAAAAGACCTTTTGTATGGTAATAGGGTCAGAAAATAAATTAAAATCAAAACCTTCTTTAGATATAAATATAGAAGGTACATGCCTAAGTCAAACGAAATTATTAGGTATTTACTTAGATGAAAACTTAAAATGGAATGTTCAAATAAAGCACGCGTCTGTAATAAATTACAAAAAAAAATTGCTCTCTTAAAGCGTATATCGCACATTTTATCCGCTGAAATGAAAGAAATGTTTTACAATGCTTATATTTTACCTTGCTTTGATTATTGTTGTATTATATGGAGTACTTGTAATAAAACTGAATTTGAAAAAAAAGTTAATAACTTGCAGAAACGCGCAGCATAATATTGTGTAAACCAGTTAAAACGCCTTCGTTACAGCTTTTCCTTAAATAAAACTGGTTAACTTTTGAAAATAGATGCACGTTTCATACAGCATTACTAGTATTTAAATCTATACAAGGATTGACTCCTTCCTACATTTCAGATATCATAGTGTTCTCGAAAAATGAAACGTATACACTTAGATCAACTACAAATAGAAACATAATACATGTAAGATCTAATACAAAATATGTTAAAAGAACTTTTAGAAATAATGCAATGCAAGTATGGAATAATTTACCTTTATATATTAAAGAGTCTTCGTCTCTATATGCTTTTAAAAGAAATATGAAAAAATATTTACTTAATATGCAATTTAAACGAATCTGATGTATGCATGTGTCTGTCAATTTGAATGGTTGTTGGTTATGTTTTTGATATGTGTGTACATATTTGTGAATTTCATTATCTTGTTTAATTGAAGGCCATATTGTAAATAAGATATGTATTTCTTAATATGTTACCTTCATGAAATAAAGTGTTTATTATTATTATTATTATTATTATTATTATTATTAAATATACGTATAATCGAACCAGCTCAACTTGACAATTTAAACATGCATTATGTCACCTATGACGGTCCGTATAGGTTCTAGGTCATGTTTAAAGATATACTATTTTCAATTTTCAACAATATTAATAATTGCTACACAGTCTCTTTGTAAATATAAACTAATTATGTTTTGACTTCACACAAAGTAGGTATGTTATGTTCAAAATTCTGCACACAATAGCTGGTCATAATATAAATATATAGTGTCATTAAAAATGGTGTTTTTGTAAGAAAAGACTAACTTTACTGACCTGTGATAGGGAACGCAGCTTCCCATACATAGTTTATTCATTTTTGTTTATCGAATTAGACATATTCATTTAGACTTTCATAGATTTCAATAAATGTCTGTGATTAAAATATTTTACTCAAGGATATGCATAGTATGTCTTTAACGATACATTCTTAGAATGAAATTCTGTAATATTGTGTTGTTAGTTGGGCAAAGCCAATGCCTTAACGTTTGTTCCAACTGCATAAATCCTTCAAGCCGATTACTGATTCATGATATGTATGCTAGCAATATAATTATGTTAATCTTCCTAATATCTAATTGGCCAAAATTCACGAAGTATAGACACGTTTTTGGACATGGACAATTCTATGCTAGTTATCTGCTTGATTTAGGTATATGGACGCCGGATTAATCCTTCTGGTTCTCATACCGTTGTTTACGACACACATGTTATCCTGTAAAAAATGTTTGTTTTTTTGGAAGTTTTGAAAGGGCAAGTACTTATCGCGCATGGAATCAAATAATGCACCTATAAGGTCTCCTACAAGTAACCGTGAAGCTTTATACCATGCATTAAGTTCATTATAAAAGCCATTTCAAATTGTTTTCCAACATCGGTTATATGCGAATGCTAAGTGATGAGTATGATTTTTTAACAAATGATTTATTTTTATATATGTATTATTTAAAATAATCCTAAATGGTATAAAAATGCAAAAAAAAATCGGTTTTCAAACGTATGACATTTTAGCAAGCAAACTTAAAATGATAATGAATTTTTTTATTTAAACAATTTCCATTGACAACAGTAGGACTGTGATTCTTTTCTTTTCAAAATTGGAAAAACGTTTATACAAAATTATTATGTATAGTCCTATTTTGAAATAACTACATAAGTGCATTTTGAATGTATTCGTAAATGTATATATAGACTAGTATATTATCTGAAAATATTTCAGTATTATATGAAAGAATTTATTGTGTGCTTAGAAAAATATATCAATTGAAGGATTATTGAAGTTAGTAGCCTCAAATCAGTCTAAGCAATCTGAGATTGTGTCGTCAATGTCTTCAAAAATTTGAAAATAATAATTTTCTCTGAATTGCCGGTCCTTTTCTGTATGCATTTAGAAATACAACAACTTCATTAGGACGAAGCGTTCTTGCTACATTAGCGACAAAAACATTGTGAATGATCTATAGCAAACCATAAATACAGTTCAAATAGGCTAGAGAAGCATTCAACATTACTATTAATCCCTTGTTTCTAGCTCCACTATGTATATTATACGTAGAGACAGAAGATTATTATCTTTTTATTCCTCATGATTGGTCGAAGTCTCTAGGATTACTTACTCATTCCCCATATCTCAATAAATAACTATTCAAACAGATTTACTGAGCTGAATTGCCAAATATGATGGTTAGATATATGCGTGGAATCTTGTTCTTAAAGAGCAA
This sequence comes from Ruditapes philippinarum, assembly GCF_026571515.1. Classification (NCBI taxonomy): domain Eukaryota; kingdom Metazoa; phylum Mollusca; class Bivalvia; order Venerida; family Veneridae; genus Ruditapes; species Ruditapes philippinarum. Next base: position 251,413 of record NW_026857668.1, read on the forward strand.
TGTTTGGTGTCAGCAGAGCCTGCATGTATATGAGGCACGAGAAATACAAATCGATCAAAATGACACCAACTTGTAAACAGTCAAGCGAATATTGCATTTGCCATTCCAACCTTACATCCGTACATCATATGCATCAGAAGTCATCATACTGCATTTTCCTAGAGACTGTAAATCTTGCATCGTGCTTCTTGATGGAGCCGCGCAATGTTCTTATCCTAAGGGAATATTTAGTCCCACTTTTCATAATTTTCTTCTCTGCTTCCTCAAGCATTATTTTGATAAAACTAAGGAGTTTTTATACATGATACTGTTGTTTTCTCAATTATGTAAAAACTGAGAATATTTTAACCAGTCTATTTAACTTAATAAACAATATCAGATAATTTCTGTTCTTGCTTTTATAAATGTTAAGAAACACATTATTGACAATAATTATTACATAATCCTGTTTGTCCTGTTTTAAGCAAACATTGACAGCATTGATAACATAAATCAATGAATATTTGAAACATGACTTATTTCACAAGAATAGGAGTTGTCAACGACCAAACAGTATGTATGAAAATAGATGTTTACCAAATTTTTGTATTGTTTAACAATGTTTATAAATTTAAAATATGCATAGGCTCTTGTTATTTAATGAATGTTTGTTTTGTTTGTTTGTTTGTTTTAGTTGTTGTTGTTTTTTTCTTCAAAATTTAAAATGTTGCTGTAACGGCGTTCAAAATAAAAATATAAATAGCCGTGACCATGGTGACAGGTCTTTTTCCGCACATATTTTGCATTGACAATCATTAAAATTGTATTGATAAAATAATAATTTTCAAGAAATAGGCGTTTTATTGTCATTTACAGGACAAACTTTGATTAAGCCAACATCTGAGTCAATGAAATTCCGTATATTCGCATCTAAAGAACTACTGTAAAAAATACATTTTGAAAGGCCGAAAAAAGTTTGTAAACAAGGAATTTATAACAAAGACAAAAATATATTCGGTTATTTGTAGACGCCTAAAAACTGAGATTACTAATTGGCTGGTGTTATACCTGTTTCATGATAAAGCTTTATTATAATGAGCCAAATTAAGCGTTAACATTGATATTCTTTTATTGGAACGCTTAACAATTTGGCATACTAATACACCATTTAAAATGCTCGAAGACTTTTAAAGTCGCAACACATGTATTTTTCGTATTATAACTATTTTGAAGGCGGATATTTCAAGATACAAATTAACAACATGAATACAATAAAACTGAAAATTCAATTTAATAAACATTCAGATTTTCTAATTAATGTTGTTCAATTAGATATTATAAAGTTATAATTGTGTTAGTCATCCCATTCAGACCTACATGATATCAGTATTATTATTTATTGACAATTTATTTTGATTAATATATTTATCAACATGTAATAATTCGATTGATGCACGGAACATTGCAATAATTGTGCTCCATTAAAACGATCTAAATACCAATGGTTTTCAATGTCATTATTTTAAATTGTTGATATCCAATAATGTCTTATGAGATTAAACTATTTTAATAAGTTCACATGAATAGTAAAGCAAAAGAAACCAATACAATCAAAACAAACAATAACTTCCTTAAATTGTGATTGAATCTTAACAGCTGAAGTGCATGCAATGAGGAAGCAAACAATTTGATGTTTTTATATATTTCAATGTATATATTTACAATGAAAGAAATATACAGAGATATACTGTTCACCAATTAATGTAATATTATAAAAAAAATATGTGTGCTTCATAGCCTGTTTGTTGCTTTAAATTTAATCACAAGTTTTAGATTTAATTTGAATGTTTAAATTTAGCATGAACGACTTTTATAAGTCAGAGTGGTATACAGAATGCTTTCGATAACAAAATCAAAGACTTGTATTCAAATCGACATTCGTGTATCTATCTTTAAAAATGATAAACAATATCAATAAGGAAAGGCGGCGTTCAATGAACGCAACCCCCACACGATCCAGCAAAAAGATTCATTCCACGCCCACAAGCACCGTCTTAAGCAAACATTAAGGCTTCATATCTTCTGAACCTCTACCCTCCTCTTTCAAAATTTCATTTTGTTTAGTTCTGTCCATTGTTTTCTCGTTTATGACACATGCTTTCTATTACTTAGGCATCCGATCGATGGAATCTCAATATAATCTTATGTTTGACGTTGTAAAATAAGATCATTGACACGTGTTAACATTTGTTTACGGTAGATGCGAATTAATATTTGAAATAAATAATAATAATAGTATGAAATATGAAGTGCAGCGTCAAAATTTGAGTTGAATTATTAACATCAATTCAATAAATACTATCACCATGGACAATTATAAAGTAAAGAATTAATTGATGGTGAAGATGTCAATACTATTTGTTAACTTTGTATCCAGTAGGGAGTATGAAATTACCAACATTGCAATGCCAATAACATGCAAGTGCATGGCAGATTATATATCGATGCTTGAATTATACAAAGTTTTTTTCCCTCGGTACCTTAGGTAATAAATCACTTGTTTGCTTGTTGAAATAAATGGTTCACTTTGTTGCATAACATTCATTGGTTAACAAACTACTGTGTGACGTAACATATTATAATCATTGTGTACAATTGTAAAGTTATTCTATAATGTTGGATGTAATACGTTAATCGTCTACTATATCAAATTGTGCCTTCTTTCAAGTGACTGTGCCCAAGTTGATTAATGAAATAACTGACACAATAAATGTCTCCTTTTCACATCTGAATATTTTTAAATCCTGACAGCTTGAGTTGAGGCGCTTTACAGGCGAAATTCCCAAAACACATTCCCTATGTATGAATAGGTCTGTTTTTTATAATAGATGCATTTATCACACGTTATTTTATGTCTTTATTGGATATCCCGGCTTGCAAATATAATTCTGTTCTGAGTAAAATAAATCAAAATAAAGTTTACAAACTGTCAGCCATGACGCTTATAGCATGGTAATTGAAATTGAAAAGTTTCAGTAAAAACAATTTCAAAGTTAATTCAATTGAAAATTCTAGAGCATTTCTAAAGGAGAAAAAAATCATTTATTATTTGTCTGCAATGTTGTTTATGGCGTTATGTTTACTGACAGATCTGCTTCGTCGGAATAAGGTTTGCCAAAATAAATAGAACAATGTGAAATTCTGCTTTTATTTCAGTGTCAATAATCCAAGTTTGTCAATGGTGTTATTTTTATTACAAATATAAAACAACATTACCGTTCTCAATCTCTAATAGATAACGTTTTTTTACACGACTTAATCTGTTATTTTAAGTTAATAATCAAATAGGTTATATCTGATTATGTAAATCAAAGAAGTTTCTCCGGAGGAAAATTACATGCAATTTTTATGATTAGTGTAGCAATGGGATAATATTATATTTTACAATCATCTGTTAATAATAAAAAATGTTTTGCTCCACTATGTAACAGAAAGAAACAAATCATTTACATAAGCAGGTCTTTGCACAAAATTTCCAAATCATATTGTTTGAAATAAACAATTCCTTGTGGAGCAGTTTGATTTTAATCTTCAATTTGAAATTTTAGTTGATATCGAACGATTTTAATATCTTTGTGAAAACATCACTTGAGAAGAAGTTAAAACATGATTTTGTTCCAAACGTTCTCAAAATAAATTAATAATGCATTTTCTTTTTACTAGCTTTAATCTTATTGACAAATCATATTTTCTACTTATAAAAGCTTATAAGCATTTGCTTGCAAGAATAGGATTGCAGCATAACTGACATATAACTTTCACGATCGTTTTACAAGTTTTGATAGACGTTTCAAAGGATTTTGCATAAATTTTATCAAATGAGATTTTTTATTTGTGCTTTCTTTAAGTGTTACCGTTTAGCAGTGAAAACCAAGTTAAAGCAATTTAAAACACAATGGGCTTCGCGATTTAAACATAATTATTTCACGAAGTAAGTATACATTTTAGTTTATATCAGTGTTGGCTTTTAATAAAAATTTCTCTCGTCTTAGAAAGTTTGAATGATTCTTAAGGTATTAAACAATTTTAGTATTTCAATCATGTTATTGAATGTAAAAACATAATGATCGTCATTCGATACAACTTAATTCAATGACAAGAGATTCCAATATTGAATTATCTAATTACAGTGTAATCTTATAGTCAGTGAATGATTGTGAACATTGTTACTACTCTAACAGAGTTTGTCATTTACTTATGAATTAAAATTTGTCATTATTCATCAAATGTAGAAAATTTTTACTATAATTTAGGATAACATGATGAAGATGGATTCCTACAAATCTCCGAAGACTTGAAACTTCCGCCAAAATTGACGATCTTTTAATGCTGCGTGACTGCGTGCTGTTACATACATGTATTGATTTTAAATTTTGTTTATAATACAAACCAGGGGTGAGTAACCAGAAGCTATGTATTACACATATCATCAAACAGAAAGATAGATCACCAACACCAGTATATACTTCATGGCCAAGTCCTGCAATCAGTGGACCACAGCAAATACCTTGGTGTAACTGTCTCTAACAACCTCTCATGGGACAAGCACATACAGAATGTAGCTGCCAAAGGAAACAGAACACTGGGATTTGTGAGGAGAAACTTGAAGGATTGTACACCACAACTGAAAGCAGCAAGTTACTGCACTTTTCTACGCCCAGGTCTTGAATATGCAGCAACGGTTTGGGATCCTCATCTTCAGACACACATAGATTCACTTGAGCAAATCCAGAAAAGGGCAGCCAGGTTTGTCAAAATGACTATAAATCCAGAACACCTGGATGTATGACAGAAATGCTGAGGAGCCTGGATTGGAATACCCTCCAACAGAGAAGGAAGGAAGCAATGTTAGGCATGCTCTACCGCATTCAACATGACCTAGTAGACATCCCCAAGGACAAGTGCCTACCACTGAGTAACCAATCCAAGAAGAACACCAGTGACAGTAGAACACGTATACGTTTCTACTAAGAACGCACCACTGGCAGGATGTATACAAATACCTTCTTCCCCAGGACAATTGTTGATTGGAATGGCCTGGCATCAACAGTCACCGCCGCGGAAACATTGGATGCTTTCCGCGCGCGCCTGCCGGCCTCCGTCTAAATTCACTTCACAACGTCTCTGTAAATAAAGTTTTTATCAGTTTTTACAACTTTTATCGCTGAGCGGAAGAGTGTTCCATCTCACCATGTACATAGTTTCGCAGAGCCTCATTACGTTCCTTTTGGATCCCGGCTCTTATACTGGAAGAAGAAGAAGAAGCTTTCGTTAAAATCACGCTAACGAAGCGTTAGCGATCGCGTAACGAATACGTTAGTTATTTTTACGATTGGTTTTGTTGCATAACCAGAAAGCATCGTTACCATATCGCTAATCAGTCGTTAGTAAAATTCATTAACGGAATCGTTGTGTAATCGTTAAGGGTATACACAGCATTTTGGCTCCACCTGTTATTAGCTTTTCCTGCATAGATTACATTGCACGTACAAATATTTGTTTATAAATTGTACAACCATATATCTGTGAACGCACAACTGCTTCAAAGAAACAGTTGACACTCTTTATAAATCTTTTTGTTTGTTTGTATGTTTGTTTGTTTGTATGCATGTATGTATATAGTACAGAATAGAACAGAACAGAACATTTTTTTATTTTGATATGTACATAGTACATCATTATACTAAGTGTGATAATACATTGATAGAAATGCATAAACAATACAATTTAAATACAAATTTTCAATGAATTAAAATAAACTTTGAAGACAATGTCACGTTACATTTAAATGACGTCATTTGTAGTACGAGGACGGGTAATTATACTAGAACGTTATTTCAAATAAAAACAAATTGATATTATAATGTTGATGATAAACTGTTTTAAACGTAATTGAATATACATGTTTATATCACAGATATATCATCAGAAAATATCTGCAATATACATAAACATGTTTAATGGAATTTGTATGTTCTTTAATACAGATGTATTGATTAATTAAATTTATCAATACAATACAATACAATACAATACAATAAAGTTTAACATTATACAACGTTTCTAGCAAAATATATAGACAGGAAACAACGGAACATTTTGGATTTGCAACAAAATACAAATAGAGAGACTAGATATAAGTTCATTGCCTCATCTTTAAGATGCAGAATATTTTGGTCTTGACAGGTTATATGTGTGTGATGAAAAAGAGGAGTACACTATTTAAGAGTAAATCCTAAAGTGCAAAGTAAATAAAAAACAATAACACTTGGATACTTTTCGAGATAAATATACAATGATAGAAAAAAGTAAAATAATCTCTTATCTGCTAAATAAATAATATAAATATATGATTTGATATTTCTTTGTGATGAAATGTACATAAAATAAGATTTATACACAATTTAAGAGAAATTGTTAATTATATTTTCTTTTAAAGGCAAAGTGTCAACTTTTAAATAAATGTGAAATATCTTTTTTAAGAATAAGGTATCACCCTGGATGAACAAATTTTGTCACGTGACCATAAATGCAAACGCCGATTTGTGATTTTGGCATACACGGACCCGATCTCAGGTAATCATTTGCAGATATCTTTTTTTCCACTGCGAGCACAAAAATAAGACATAGACCGTAGGACCCGGCGTAAATTAAGCTTTTATTTTATGTGAGTAGTCATTACTAGACTTTAGTTGTTTTTTAGAACACTTCGACACAAATTTTCTTTTTGCAAGGCAAACGCCGATAGCTTTTATCTTTTGTAATCTTTTTTGTTCACTGAAAACCCATGTAGAGGGAAAATAATAGAAGATATATCTTTTTACAAGCAATTCTCGTCCATAACTTATTAATAATTCCATTGGCAAGGTTATATTCGATATAAACACATGTTTTTCCACTTAGTGTCGATTTTGCAAACGTCGTTTGATCATGAGAAATATGCAAACGTCGGTTGGTCATTTGAAATATATGCAAGCGCCCGTTGATGTCTTTTTGAACGCTGGACTATATTGTGTTTGCTTAATTAAATTTAGTTTGTTTCTTATTTCAGATGGCGAAGAGGAAGTCAAAACTTGCGTTGCATCGCCCAAAACGCAAACATAAATTTTATCAAGTTGGACATTTTCACACCGGCGAAGATTTTTCCCCCAAGTCATCATCACTGAAAAAGCGTAAATTTTTACCAAGACAATCACCGTTCGAACAAACATACCGTTCACCTTTATATAAAAGTAAACGCCTCGGACGAAAACTCACGCCAAAGCCAACACCAAATTCAAATAGAACGAAACGTAAACTTTCACCACTGCAGCCATCATTGAGGTCTCTACTTTATATTGCCAAACGCCTTCCTCAAAGAGTTCTTTTTGAAGGTGATGATGAACCTGAAATTGATTGGTTTCAAGAAATCAATTCACAACTTGACAATCAAGGGAACAATATTGATGAAAATGATAAGACGTTTAACGAAAGTGTTCCAAACGAAGGTTCACCGGATACAATTTTGCAAAGCGAACATAAATTGTTTGAAAATGTCACGGGGTCTAAAGAACATAAAAATAGTGCGGACAATGAGATGAATATAATTGTAAGTGAGTTAAAAAAGTTAGTTGAACCTGTAGTTGAAAAACTACAAATTAACTGTGACAAATTCCCTGTAAATAACATAGTGTTGCTTCTATGGTGCGATGTTGTGCGATGGTTCGATAAAGATAGTACCAAAGGAATGCGTTATTGCGAAGACACCAAACTTTTTTGGAAGATGGGATGGCGCATATTTGGTGGGAGATTTGTGAATTTCATGGCCGGGTTTAAAAACAAATATGAAAACTCACATAACACAATGTCAAATAGTAAATTTTCTCCATCAGCAGCAAGAATAAATTTCGCCGTTCCAGACAGAAAAGTATTAACTACGTTCGATCCTTATGATTGTGAAAGCCAGCGAAATCCTGGTATTTACGATGATGTCATTACAACATTGAGCAAAAATCTTGGACACGTGTCGTCTTGTCTCACATTCGATGGGAAAAAACTGAAACAGGGTCTTACTGAGCATTATGGAGACGTTGATCTCATTGGATTTGAAAAAGGTCTAACCCTAATGGAGAAGAAATCACAACTTCAGAAATCAACTTATGAATTGAATTAATTCATAAGCCAGGTTCAGAGTCATTTTGATAGCCATACCCCTTTGGTAGACTTACCTGAAGACATGAAAGGACAAATTCGACACGTAGGTACACTTAAGACTGTCTCATTAGGAAAACGCGAATTGGAAGAGACCAAGAAGAAAAAGGAGTATGCAAAAGAAAAACTGATTGAACGGGGTGGCGAATCAAATTGGAGAAATAGTCGATTTAGTTACGCCATAAGTGCTATGATGGCGTACGTGTACGACATCAATCAGTTTATTCAGAAATCAGAAAAAGTCATTCGAGAACTGTGCATATGTTTAGGTAAAGTGAATAATTGCCGCAATATTGACGATGTGAACGTTGACCTCGAATCAAATGATCGCTTCAACCCTATCGAAAAGCTCATGAACGTAGAGGGCGCAGATGTCTCACACCCTCGCCTAATTAAACAAAGATCGGATGAATGGTTTGAAATACGATCGACAGCTAAGATAACCGGAAGTAGCCTTAACAAAGGTCTAGGTCTTGAAAGTTTGAAGAACCAAAAGGATTACTTTGAAACTAAGTTCTGTGGTGTACCCGAAAGGATTAAATCGGATTTCGTTGTTCAAGCCATAAAACATGGTACTGACAATGAAGTGAATGCAGTTGCGACACTTGTAGGGAAAATATTACCAGTTCTGTATCCAAACCATGTATTTTGTGAGGAAGGTTGTGTGGTTTTTTACAACGAAATGTTAAAACCCTTTCTTGTAGTTTCCCCAGATGGAAGTTTAAGAAAAGATCGTTTGATGACATCAACAGAAATCGCCATTGAAATAAAGTGTCCGGTTCGCGGAGTACACTTTGAATTCCCTTCAAGATATGCTTTGCAGTGCTTGGCAGAAATGGAAGCTCTTAATGTAGATAAATTATTGTACTTGTCTTGGACCGAATCTTTCACATCGGTATTTGAATTGAACAGAAACACTCCTATGTTTACCGAGGCAATGCAAATGGCAAAACACCTATTTGATACTGATAGAATTGTCGTACCAAAGAATTGCACGGACAATGTAAAATCTATGAGAGAGGAGATTAAAGCGTACTGTAATAACGTTCCTTTTATTGGACTCTTTCCGTCTGCCAAATCAAGTAAATCCCATGAAATACAAAATGATGAGGCTAAAACAGTTGAAAATTTAGTGAATACAATTCATTCCGTGATAGACATTCATCAAAACAGATACGAGTTAAACCGCGAAAAGGCAAGTGAATCTGTTGTATTTATTTGTTCGGACCTTAACAGGACTTGGGATAAAACTGTGTCGCTAAATGGAGCGGTCGCTTGGTTTACTAAGGGATATAGTTTGGACAACGATAGAATGAGAAAGATCGCTGAAGAGGTACATAACAGATGTCATAATGCAGGAATACACGTTCCATGTGAATCGTTCGATGGACAGTGGCATAACATTGTCACAAGAACAGTCAATAACCACCCACTAACAATATTGCAACTTCAAAAAGATGTATGGAAAGAGGTTGAACAAACCAAGAAGCAATTGATATTATCACGACTATTAAAAATGAATAAAACTCCAATTTGGAAGCTTAGAAAGCAAACTGATAGAACTGTTATACACGTGACCAATTACATCAAAGAAGTCCCACGAATAAAGCATTCAATCCCAAAGGAAAATCACAAAAAGCCAAAAATAACTGTTGATAACGGTAAAACAGGTGATATAGAAAAAACAGTAACAAATACCTCAAATAATTCTCTGAAACAAAAATCAAAAGAATTAGAATTGAATAGTAATTCAGCTTCTAACACTCAGAAAGAACAAGAAATTTCACAAATAAAAGTAACAGACGAAGATTTAGGCTGTTTGTTAGCTCTACTTAAAACCGATAAAGCTAGCAACAAGAAGGGTCAATGGGACAATCAAGTTATAAATGACCTTCATGAGAAATTTTCGTCGCAAAAGCAACTGAAGTCATTGCGCGATGTCGAGGTAAGGGTGATTGCACGTTATTTCAAGAGGACATTGTCTATACGCATAAATGGAAGTGCGACAAAGCAAGCAAAAATTGATATTTTGTCAACATATTTAGGCCATACACGTGAACAGGAAACACACAAAGTGACAATTAAAAAGATGTTAAGTGTTTAGTCTTTACGTGAGCTTTCCGCAAAAGTTGTTTCAAATATGTCTAAGCAAGTATTAAACTGTGCGCTAGCGGAAATCATATGGTCAGAAAAATATGAGGATTGGAAACTACAAACGCGGGTATCACAAAATTGTTACATAGAAGGGATAGATGTAAGTAGGGAATGGTTCTATCACCCAGAAAATAGCACTAATAGAAGTCAGTTGGAAGTCAAATGCATTGATGCGACACCTTTACTAACTCGAACCAGAAGAAAATGTTGTAAAGGTGGTCTTGATGGCATTACAAATGAGGCTTGGAAAGCTGTAGCTAAAACCGGAAATACCTTGCTAACCCCCATTATGGTTGAAGAAATAACCGATCCAATGTCTTCTGCTATGGCTGCTACTCACTTTTCAGAAGATGTTGAAGAAGAAATGTACAAACTCGGATATACAGATGCAGCCAATTTATGTAAAGATGTAAGATTGAGGTGGGAGGCTGAGGATTGTTCAGGGTTCTCTGCCCATGAACGATTTACAATGAGGGAAAATCTTAGACAACGTCTTCTGTCACATGTTAAGTTCAACAAGTTCCCCCCACCTACAAAGTACGTAGCCGGTTGGCCTTTACAACTCTGGGAAGCTCTGATTGCGCATATAGATGCTAAGACCTTATTGTATTCACTGTACCATGGTGGAACGTATAATGTCAGGGCATTTAGTAGTCTTGTTGGTGAAACGTTTTTCTCCGAACTGGTTTTACATGACAAAACTGGTTGTGGAACAGTGACGGCAGCCGAATTTGGTCGATTTATCGGGGCTGCATCGGAGCAGCTTCACGTTCGACATGATCCTAATAAGTAAGGGTTTGGTTCTTAGTTCTTCATATATTGCAATTCTTGTAGCACTATTTTCAGAACAATGTAAAGTTCAGCGTAAAGTTCATCGCGATCAAACATAAATTTTAACCTCTGCGAGTTAAAGATCCTGTAACACAATTTCTTTATGGTTTTATATCATAAATATGACGCTCAAATTAAGATTCATCAATTTTGTAAGTTCCAAAAAGCATTTTTATATAGATATTACCGAATTTAACATTTTATGTAAATAAAGGGAGGAAATAAATAAAATGTCTTTAAAGTCCAAGTCAATTTTTTCAATAAAAATGAATGAATACATTTTAATGATTACATACTAGTATTATATGTTCAAATATTTGCAGTACATATTTTACATATTCTTTGGCGTTTGAAAATTGTTTTATAAGCATAACTATATACATATATATGATTTGGAGTACAGATGACCAGCACTTTAAGTTTTGACATCCATATCCAAAAGAAGTGTCAGATTGCACACATGCAGTTAAGAAATTTGAAAGCAATCAGAAAACATCTCACTCAGAAATCTGCAGAAATCCTTGTTCACGGTTTGATTCATTCACATTTAGACTTCTGCAATGGATTATTCGCTGATATTCCAGCCTATCAACTTGATAAATTACAACGTGTGCAGAATTATGCTGCTAGAATTGTCACTGGAGCTGCTTACTATCAATCCAGTGCTGAAATTCTTAAATCACTCCACTGGCTTCCAATTCGAGCAAGAATCATGTACAAAGTTATTGTGACTGTGTTTCGTGTTGCAAATGGCACCGCTCCATTTTATCTTCGTAAATTGTTCACTAAATGCCAGAGTCAGTACAGGAAAAGACTGAGATCCTTATCATCTAGCCACATTCGGTTTGATATACCAGCAACAAATTCAAAACTTGCTGATAGATCCTTGGCTATTGTGGGACCTAAATGGTGGAATTCATTGCCAGACTATCTGAAGGACATTACCACTGAAAATCAGTTTAAGGCCAAACTTAAAACATACTTGTTTGGACTGTTTTTCAACTAGAGTTGTAGATTGGCTGTGCCATCGAGATTGGGTTTGGGAGTGTCTTGATCAAGCATAATTATGTGTATATAGTCTTAATAATGTACAGCGCAATCGAATATTTAATACATTTTTGCGCTATATAAATGTCTTGTATTTGTATTTGTATATTCACTTAAGTGTGTTATACAGCCTCAATTACAACATACAGGATATTTAAATACCAGTGAATTCTAAAGTGCATTACATGTACAAGCTTAAACATACACAAAGGTTAAATAACAACTGTTTTAAATTATGCGTATTTTCAATTCTTTAATATTTTCCATTCCAGGAAATTTGTGTACAGAACAGGTCAATCACATGTTTATGAACTGTCCGGGTCAGAGGTCACCACAAGCGATTCTTCGTTCGAAAACGATGTATGCAGTGCATGCCTTCCGATGGTTCAAGTCTCGAAAATTACACTTAAGTGAGTTGTCAAATATTTCCGTATAGCACTAAAATAATTATGATAAACCACCTTTTCAACGATTTAAAATACGATAATGCTCGCACATTATCCTATGAGAAAAAAACAATATAATTTATATATAATGGAAAACGAAAATGTTGCAGAATATAATTAACAAAAGCTGCGTTTTTAAGGCTCCACAACCATATGTCGAGCTATGGTTGTGTCTGGTCTTTATCGATAAAATAATAATAACATAAATGCATATTATTTCTATGTATTGATTTTATTAAATGACGATTTAAAAAAGAGAGTGTAGTTAAAAGTCGAAATCGATGCAATAATAAATTTAATGGTCAAGATTGGCGCAGCCGATCGATTATTAAGTTTTGATAATGCATTAGTTATATATATTTCTTTTTTAATTAAACGGTAAATATCATAAATTAATTCTGCACAATACATTGAGTGAAATAAATATTATATTGCCTACTAAGAAAATATAACCACAATGACTTGTATTACGAATCTTTGTTAATAGTTTGATTCGTTTCAGGAATCACGAGTTCGATAAACGACAGGTTAGGACCTCCAAACGCAAGCTAGAGACTGTTTCAACCAATCGCAATGCAACCCAGAAAGGAACGCTCGGTGTTAGATACGAACGTGCACGTCGAAATGATAGCAAAATGTTGTTAACTTCTAGAATGGGCATTGGTGAATAAAGAGTGTCTTGTATGATTTATAAACGTTATGAAAGTTATATGAGAGAACGCTTTATTTTTGATTTTTATTGGTCTTTAATGTAAATAATTGCACAATAATTGGGATTAACAAAAGTGAGATCAACAAGTATAATCACAGACAATTATGAAAAATCACAAATAATTAAAAATCTTTTAAAATATAATCATTGAACGACAACATTAAAATTTCAACAGCGAAACACACACAAAGCTCCGGATCTACATCTTATGGTTTTTAAGCCTTTTACTAGTATTTTTAAAATACTATATAATTATAATTTTTAATCGATTTCGTTAAGATTGCAGTGAAATACTCTTTAACTGAGCACTTATCTGGAGCTCTGCAAATCAAATGAGATAATGTTATTAATTATGATGTTTAAGGCTTTGCATAGCAACACATATACATGTATATCGTTTTTTGATCTTGAACACAAATATTGACAAAGAACATGGCAATGTTTAGCCCATATAAGAAATTTGGAATTGCTCAAATGTGATTAACATTCTAAATGAATAGAAAATTAGTTCCGTAAATGTGTGTTGCCTGCTTAAGTAACGTCTTTCGTATTGAATATCAGTTGAAATCCCGGTGATAGAATTAACATTTACCAAACAGATAAAAAGTAATAAAACAATGTTCTTTAAAGTAAATGTTTAACGAAAACCAAAAATAGAAATCTATACTGCATCTTTAGAATCATAATGTTAGTAGTTTTCACTTGGCCATTTAATGTTTTGCCGATTTATGCTTAGATAAACTGCTCCTGTGTCTATACTGCCACCCACAGGTGTCGCAAAACAAACGCTTTTCCCCGGTATGAGTATCCAAGTGTGCCTTTAAGTCGATCTTCTCACGAAGCTTCACACGCGCAGATGTCACATTTGAATCTCTTTTCGGTCATTTCACGCTTCTGGTGTTTGCGAAGGTCGTCTTTCGTTGGAAAACCTCGTGTTACATTTATCGCACTTGAACATTCTTCGGTCGCCGTGCACGGTACATCTACAATACAATTATACAAATATGAATGAAACAATAATATATTTAAAGGATTTAAAGTAAATGACATAAGGGGTCAATGTTACTGAGAAAATTTATTGCGCCATTCCGTTTAAAATGTTATTTTATGTATTGCGATTAAGCATAAACACGGATGCTTCTCTCAGGGTATGGATAATTGCTCAGTATTATCAGAAATAATGGCGCCACCGCGGGTAAATAAACGATAGTTATGTAAATACATATTGACATAAAAATATTAGTAGGCATTATCTTATTAAATATCTAATTGATCAACCAAAGTTGATTAACTGTAAACATAAGTATGTACCCACATAATAAGGGTCTTCAAAACACTCAAAGCTAAGTAAATATTTTAAATTCAATATAATACCTATGCCTGGTAACAGCATCTTTATTTCGAAATGGTTTCCCGCAGCAGTAATAGCTCCCGAGGCCTGCATGTCGTATTTGATGGAGTGCATGTCCCCATTTGCTTTTCAGCTCTTTGCCACAAGTCTCGCAAATAAAGGTCATGGTCTAAAAACGAAAACACAACATCATTTTATTTGGGAAAACTGAAATATTTGCAACTTGAATTAAATAACCACCGGTTATATATAATTTTATATTTAATATGTTCAACTGGCGTTTGCATATTTTACATGTTCAAACGACGTTTGCAAATTAGACAATGCAGGGAAAAACATGGGTTTATGTCAAATATAACTTTGCTAATGGAATTATAAATGAGTTAGGGACGGGAATGGAATTTACAAACACATATCCTCTATTATCTTACCTGAACATGTATTTCCAGTGAAAACAATGATTGTAAAAGGTAAAACCCATCGGCGTTTGCTTTGCGAAAAAAATATTTGTGTCGAAGTGTTCTAAAAAACTACTAAAGTCTAGTAATGACTACTCACATAAAATAAATGCTTAATTTACGCCGGGTCCTACGGTCTGTGTCTTATTTTTGTGCTCGCAGTGAAAAAAAAAGATATCTGCAAATGATTACCTGAAATCGGGTCCGTGTATTCCAAAATCACAAATCGGCGTTTGCATTTGTGGTCACGTGACAAAACTTGTTCATCCAGGGTGGGTATAAAAAAGTTTAAAACTTCGCTAATATCTATCTTAATCGATGCTTGCGAAGAACTCTTTCAAAAATATAGCCGCTAAATAGTAACGTAATTTTTTTATGTTAATGAATGAACTGCTTTTTCTGTAAAACGTTCTTTACATAACCTTTGTTACACACTAGTGAAAATTTGAAAATTACATTGGGAAACAAAGCAAGTTTCGATTAATTATCTTTACTTTTCATGAAAAAAGAGGTAAACCATTTATTTAAACCATATGAAACGTATATTATGGTTTTATTAATATACTCCATATACTGTGTTACGCTCTTTCATTGTACATGAATGTGTCTATGCTGAATTCCTTAATTTCACTTTGTACATAGAACTAGTATAAGGTATAAGTATTTTAAGTATTAAAAACTTGAAACTTTAATGTAATATTATATATATATTTGATTCCATACACGAAGGAATGTTATGCGTAGTTAAACATGCAATACAAATAGTGTTAGCTTGTTTAGAGAAATAAGGAAATATGAGGAAATGACATCAACCTCCTTAGAAGCATTCAAATATTTGAGAGTCCAAAGTATGTCAAGTATCTAAATGCTCTAGCAGCATGTTAGCCATTGTCTGTGGAATGAAAAAACAACATCATTTGTATAAAGATATTTGGAATTATTCTAAAAATTATTTACGAAAGAAATGCTCACTCAAGTTTAATGAGTACGGTATGTGCCATTTATCATTATTGTTAAACTTAGCGTTAAAGGTAAATTCTAATGTATATTTACAGAAATTTCGTTTGGATCTGTGGGTTATTTATTGTTTATGTGAACTAAATTATAAAATTAAAAGGAATTATGACAGAATGAAAACTTATTTTGATCTTCATCCGCATCTTTATTCTCACTACATACCATTGGATGGGCATAATGTCACCTTAACGTATTATTTTGAAAATGAATGCAGTAATAATAATAATAACAATAATAATCGATAAATAAATAAATAAATAAATGAATAAATTATTAAATAATAATAACTTTACACATTAAGACATATACAGATTGTAACATCACATCAAAAACTTATTATCAAGAAAATAGAAAGAAAATACGCTATAAGAAATAATATATACTTATAAAAAGTTTCTTGAAAGAGCTTCACCCGTTGTTTTTCCTTCAACGAAGGGCTAACGTGTACTCCGAGGTATTCGTTATTTTACGACAGTTTCGTTACAATTTTTGGTATAACGAACGTTTTGGGTTAGAGGGTAAATTACTAACTAGAAGCAAAGGGGAAAAAATGATAATACTTTTTGTTTATTATTAGCTAATTGTGTCAGTTCATATAAAGGAACCTTGCAGTATTATAATAAAACAAAATAAGTAAAAGAACATGCAACTGTTTTTATAAAAAGAATTGTGGCATTTAAAATATAATCCACTGTATATGATACACAACACAAATTGTATGTTATAGAAACTCAATATGGAACCGAAAGCACTTCACAGATTCCAAAGATATTATCATTCTGATCAATTAACTTTCCATTTTTTTGTGTTTTAATTTTGATAAAACAGCGTTTAAACGGAGACAAAAAACGTGCTTAATTCCAAACGATAAACTTCAAACATAACCCTTTTCGTTCAGATTTATATTTAACTATTTCGCAAATATAAACTCGTGTACAGACTCAGTTATTAATAAATGGATTGGTAATTTTGTTGTTGTTGTTGCTGCCTCGAGAAATCACCTATTTTCAAAATTATTGTTATTGAAGGAGAATAAGTCCTTGAATTACAATTACTGACATACTGTGTTTCATCATTACTGGTGATAATTAGTTTGAAAATAGTTTCAAATTTTATCAATGTATTATATGACTATTTAACGATCACAAGAGACTTAATTGATTGCATTTGCTGCTTAAATTGTTGTTGTTTTTTTTAACATATTGCTGAATACTCTCGCCTTCTTTTTAAAAACAAAGCAATATCACTTAAAGATAATATTTCCTATAGATAATCATAAAATTAATACAACTTTAAACAACACAACTTATTTTGTGTTTTGCATATGAAAGATATATAATTATGTATGTTCAACGTATATTGCTAAACATGTTTTGGGCACATTAGAAATATTTAAACGATGCATCAGAATTACATAATAATGCATTTCTACCAATCTCTGAAGACTTGAAGCTGCCGCGGAAATTGATGATCTTTTAATGTTATATAATGCTTTTAAAGTTTGTTTGTGATATTAACCAGACTCGCATAACAAAAATAAACACTTAGACTGAAATATCGAGGATTTTTTTCTGAATGATTACTAATTCATTTGAATGGTATGAAATACGCTTACTTACTAGAATGTTGCTGTTTATCAAGGTATAAATGTCTTGAGCTCTGCACCAATAAAAATAGTTATTTTGTTATTTATCATGTAGTAAAAACAGCATTGTGTATGTCTTTAGCAAAAAAAAAAAATAAATAAAAAAAAAATACAAAAAAAAGGAAATAGAAATTGATTTTTTATCAAAGGTAAAGGTGTCAGTTCAATTATAGGCACCTTGCAGTATTCTCGTAAAAACAAGTTAAAGTAAAACGTAAAAGAACATTAAGCCCATATGTGAGACAAATGTTAGCATTACTTTATACGTACGTAACGTAGCTCATTGTTGGGAATATAGATTGCTCCGATTATTGTTAAGTGCATACCCGTCAATACCCTTTAACATACAAAATCCATAATTTAATATTGTTTTTAAATAGCACACGTGTGTAATGATATGGTATAAAAAAATGAAAACATCTTAGGCAAAATATGCTAGATGCTTAAAATGTTTTAAAGTCTAAATTGATAGATATATAAAGTTTTGCTTTGGGTATATATTTGATTGTATCATCCTTATTCACGCAAACGGTACAATACAATCTTATATGTATTAGAAAAACAAGGAATTCAAGTATTAAAGATTTGAGCGATTTGACCTGATCGTTTTACAACAAGATTTCCAACAAGAGGAAATTGGCACTGCTATACTAAAATACAGCAAACAGCAAAGGTGTATGTTCAATTGAAAATCAAATTTAATATTACTAAACATAACGAGCTTATATGCATGACTTAAAGTTTCACTTCACGGTCCTGATATCCGTGCCATGTTCAAATTAGAAATTCTTACTACTTCACAGGTTAAGCAGTAGAGTTGATTGCTAGAAATAGAATCATGCGCATGTTGTTAAAATGCACGTAACCCTAGAACAACACTATAACTTAAGATATCTATAAGAATATTTAAGAATCTTCGTTTCTTAGTATTATCAAATTATTCTTACAGAAGACTGTCTTTCAAGACAATATGTATTGTTATATTTGAGTGGCGTATCAATTATATCGTCTTCTGTTGGCTTCAAAAAGTTGATTACTTTATACGCCATAAATCAGACTGGAAATATCTTTCCTGATGATATATCAACATGGAAATAATAATATCTACTTCTTATTCAAGACCTTTTGTGATGAGGTTATATGTATCTTCAACAAGCATGCTGTTTCTGGATGTAATTACATGGAATAAATACATAGAGCTGGCAGCACATATTGATTTGTTAACAATAATGTAAGATAGCAGTCTAATGTCAATAATTCTGTTCTGTAGAATTCGAATTCATTCAATATCTTCAAATATGTTTCCTTTGCTATTCGTTATTGAGTTCAACCTAATTGATATGTCACTCATACACGTTTGACGTTATTTCGTAAATTAAAAAGAAAGAAACGAAAATATGTAGTCTATTTATAACCAATCGATATCACTAACTTTTTTAACTAAAGTTAAAGTGTCATTATGCCCATTCAAGGGTATATAGTGAGTGAACAGGTTATAGTCAAAATACGTTTAAAGTTATCATAATTTTTTAAAGTTTTTAAATTACTTCGGATGTTCTGTACGAAAGTGGCACAAGGAACTTTCTTAAATCATCATCGTAATTTACCTGTAACGGTAAATTTTCGAATCGAACGGGACAGTCTGTGTATATTTCAAGCAAATTCGTTTTCATCCTTAACTATTTTCAACATCAAGTGTAGGTCATCATCTTTATAACAATCACTCATTTGAAATATACGTATAATCGAATCAGCTCAACTTGACAATTTAAACATGAGCATTACGTCACCTTAAAGTTTGCACGTGTGACAGTCCGTATAATTTCTAGGTAATGATGAAAGATATACTATTCTCAATTTCTGATATATGACAATATTAATAATTGCTACACGTTCTCTTTGTAAATATAAAATAATCATGTTTTGACTTCACATAAAGTAGATATGTTATGTTCAAAGTTCTGCACACTACAGGTGGTCATAAAATGAATATATAGTGTCATTAGAAATGATGGTTTTTTTTAAGAAAAGACCAATTTTACGTGACCTGTGTTTCTTATACATAGTTTATTCATTTTTGTTATCAAATTAGACATGTTCAGTAAGAATTTCATAGATTTCAATAAATGGCTGTGATTGAAATGTTTTACTCAAGGATGAGTATAGTATATCTTTAACAATTAATTCTTATAATGAAATTTTGTAATATTGTGTTGTTAGTTTGGCAAGGCAATGCGGTAAAGTTTGTTCCAATACTCAAAGCCGATTGCTTATTCATGATATGTATGCTCGCAATATATCTGTCAAGATAATCTTGCTTATATATAATTTGCAAAAATTAACGAAGTATTAACACGTTTTCGGACAATTTCATGCTAGTTATCTGGGTGATTTAGATATATGGACGCTGGTTCTCATTACGTTGTTAACGGCACAAATGTTATCTTGTTTAACTGAAGTTTTGAAAGGGCAAGTACTTAATGGAATCAAATGATCCACTAATAAGGTCTCCTGCAAGTAACCGTAAAGTTTTATAAGGACAGTTTTGACCATACATTAAGTTTATTATAGAAGCCATTTCATTTTTTTCCAATATCGCTTATTAGATATGTTCAAATGTGCTAAGTGATGAATATGATTCTTTAACAAATGATTCTTTTCCGAAATATATTGTTTAAAATAATCCTAACTGGTATAAAAAATGATCGGTTTTCAAACGTTTTTGCAAGCAAACTTAAAAAGCTAATGATTGTTTCTTATTGTAAACTTTGCGATTAAACAATTTCCATTGACAACATTACGACTGAGAATCTTTTTTTATCAAATTTGGTAAAATCTTTTATATACAATTAATATGTATAGTCCTATTTTGAAATAATTGAGTGCATTTTAATGTAACTATATTTATAGTATATATATTATTAATGCTCTTAATTCCACGCATCTGTATACGTAGAAACAGAAGATTATTATCTTTATATTCCTCATGATTGGTCTTCATGATTATCGAAGTCTCTAGGATTACTTACTCATTCCCCGTATCTCAATAAATAAGTATTCAAAACAGATTTATCGAGCTATATTGCCCAATATTATGGTTAGATATATGCGTGGACTCTTTTTCTTAAAAGAGCAATTGTTGGCATCAGCAGAGTACTTATTCATTATCCCTCATGTACAAACTCAATCAAACCGAGTCTACAATTCTTATGATATTTTGTTGTGATTAATGCTTCCGAGGGATCACTTGTTTCCAGAATTTTGTACTTCACAACAGCAGGTGTCAAGTGCCGTGTGGCAGCTGTAAAAAGTTGCCCCGTACTTCACTTCAGTGTTGTTATATTTTCTGGTCCTTCGGGATCATTGATGCAAACACTATAAAGTGTTGAGAATTGAGTACCGTTCAAGCCGGTGCTAGGGGGCGTGAGGGATGTTGCACTTGTTCATTATCCCTCATGTACAGCCTCAATCAAACCGAGTCTGCAATTCTTATGATATTTTGTTGTGATTAATGCTTCCGAGGGATCACTTGTTTCCAGAATTTTCATGTAAATGAGGCACGAGAAAAACAAATCGATCAAAATATACTCCAACTTGTAATAAAAAGTCAAGCGAATATTGCATTTGCCATTCCAACCTTACATCCGTACATCATTTGCATCAGAAGTCATCATACTGCATTTTCCTAGAGACTGTTAATCTTGCATCGTGCTTCTTGATGGAGCCGCGCAATATTCTTCTCCTAAGGGAATATTTAGTCCCACTTTTCATAATTTTCTTATCTGCTTCCTCAAGCATTATTTTGATAAATCTAAGGAGTTTTTATACATGATACAGTTGTTTTCTCAATTATGTTAAAACTTAGAATATTTTAACCAGTCTATTTAACTTAATAAACAATATCAGATAATTTCTGTTCTTTCCTTTATAAATGTTAAGAAACACACTATTGACAATAATTATCTCATAATCCTGTTTGTCGTGTTTTAAGCAAACATTGACAGCATTGATAACATAAATCAATGAAGATTTGAAGCATGACTTATTTCACAAGAATAGGAGTTGTCAACGACCAAACAATATGTATGAAAAAAGATGTTTACCAAATGTTTATATTGTTAAACAATGTTTATAAATTTAAAATATGCATAGGCTCTTGTTATGATTGTTTTGTTTGTTTGTTTGTTTTTGTTTTTTTTTTTCAAAATTAAAAATGTTGCTGTTAACGACGCTTAAAATAAATATATAAATAGCTGTGACAGGTCTTTTTCCGCACATATTTTGTATTGGCAATCATTAAAAGTGTTTTGATGAAATAATAATTTTATTTTCAAGAGAAAGGCGTTTTATTCTCATTTACTGGACGATCTTTGATTAAGCCAACCTCTGAATCCATTAAATTCCGCATATTCGTATCAAAAGAACTACTGTAAATAATACATTTTGAAAGGCTGAAAAAGTTAAAGATTTGTTTGTAAACAAGAAATTTATAACGAAGACCAAAATA
Source organism: Ruditapes philippinarum (assembly GCF_026571515.1). Classification (NCBI taxonomy): domain Eukaryota; kingdom Metazoa; phylum Mollusca; class Bivalvia; order Venerida; family Veneridae; genus Ruditapes; species Ruditapes philippinarum. Next base: position 273,810 of record NW_026857668.1, read on the forward strand.
TATTCGGTTATTTGTAGAAGCCTAAAAACTGAGATTGCTAATTACATTGTACTGGTGTTATACCTGTATCATGATATAGCTTTATTAAAATGAGCCAAATTAAGCGTTAACACTGATATTATTTTATTGGAACACTTGACAATGTTGCATACCAATACACCATTTAAAATGCTCGAAGACTTTTAAAGTCGAAACACATGTTCTTTTTGTATTACAACTGATTTGAAGGCGGATATTTCATGATACAAATTAACAACATAAATACAATAAAACTGAAAATTCAATTTAATCAACATTCAGACATCCTAGTGAATGTTGTTCAATTAGATATTATTATAAAGTAATATAAAGTGATAATTGTGTTAGTCATCCCATTAAGACGTACATCATGTATATATAGTATTATTGTTTATTGCTATTTATTTAGATTAATATATTTATCAACATGTAATTATTCAATTGATGCACGGAACATTGCAATAATTGTGCTACATTAAAACGATCTAAATATCAATGGTTTTCAATGTCATTATTTTAAATTGTTGATATCCAATAATGTCTTATGAGATTAAACTATTTTAATAAGTTCACATGAATAGTAAAGCAAAGAAAATCAATACAATCAAAACAAACAATAACTTCCTTAAATTTTGATTGAATCTTTACAGCTGCAGTGCATGCAATGAGGAAGCAAACAATTTGATGTTTTTATATATTTCAATGTATATATTTACAATGAAAGAAATATACAGAGATATACTGTTCAACAATTAATGTAATATTATAAAAATATGTGTGCTTCATAGCCTGTTTGTTGCTTTAAATTTAATCACAAGTTTTAGATTTAATTTGAATGTTTAAATTTAGTATGCGTGACTTTTATAAGAGTGGTATACAGCATGCTTTCCATAACAAAATCAAAGATTTGTTTTCAAATCGACAGTCGTGTATTTATCTTTAAATATGATAAACAATATCAATAAGGAAAGGCGGCGTTCAATGAACGTCACCCCCACACGACCAAAAAACAAGAACCAGCGGCGAGGAGCATAGGAGGACACAACACAAAAACAGAACAGGGCAAAGTTTAGGTAATAAGTCAATACAAAAATAAAATTAATAACAAATATTGCAATCTATGTTACATTTGTCCTGTTTATTAACGATAATAGCAAGTAAAAGATACCGTCCATGCCCCCCAGCACCGCCTCAAACAAAAAACAAGGACTCATAACCACAGATTCCCCTTTTAAAATGTCATTTTGTTGAGTCCCGCATAAAGTGCTCTCGGTTAGGGATCACGCTTTCTGTTACTTGGGTTTTAGTTTTATTGAATCTCTGTGTGGCGTTATAAAATCAGAATCAATATCTTGTCATTGACACGTGTTGACATTTGATTAACGGGAGATTCGAAATACTATTTTAAAGAAATAGATAAATAAGTAAATAAATAATGATAATAATGATAATAAAATTGTTCTGTCATGTTTTCCATTGCATTTAACATTCTTATGTACACTTAATGCAACATAAAATACCCATTTGTTAGAGTTATAAATTGAAAGATAAAGTTCTCAGCACTCTGAAATATGAAGTGCAGCGTCAAATTTTGAGTCGAATTATTATTATCATTATAATAAATACTATCACCATGAACAATTATAAAGTATGGATAAATGGATGGTGAAAAATAACAAAACTGTTTGTTAAATTTGTTAATATAATAAAAATTGTGTAATATTTCTATTATTTCAAATTGTACTTTCTTTGTACACAATTTGATTATTAAAGTATCTGACATATATACCTAGTAAAGAACCCTTTTCACATCTGAATATTTATTTTTTTGGGGCGACATTCCCAAAACACATTCCCGTATGTACAAATAAGTCTGTTTTCTAATAGATGTCATTTATCACACGTAACATTATGTCTTTATGGGAATTCCGACTTGCAGTGATTCTTCTGTTCTCAGCAAAATAAATCAAACTAAAATTTACAAACTGTCAGACATGACGCTTTCATCATGGTAATTGAAATTGAATAGCTTCAGCAACAACAAATTCAACGTTAATTCCATTAAAAATTCTAGACCATTTCTAAAAAAGAAACAATGCCTTTTATTAGTTGTCTACTATGTTGTTTATGGCGTTATGTTCACTAATAGATCTGCTTCGTTGGTATAAGCCTTGCCAAAATAAATAGAACAATATGAAATTCTGCTTTTATTTCAGTGTCAATAATCATAATTTGTCAATGTGGTTATTTTTATAATAGATAACGTTTTTTTAAACGACTTACTCTGTTATTTTACGTTCAAAATCAAATAGATTATATCTAATTATGTAAATCAAAGAAGTTTTTCCGAAGGAAAATTACATGCAACTTTTATGCTTAGTGTATCAATGGGATAATATTATATTTTACAATCATCTGTTAATAAAAAAATGTTTAGTTCCACTACGTAACAGAAAGATGCAAATCATTTACATAAGCAGATCTTTGCACAAAATATCCAAATCATATTATTTGAAATAAACAATTCCATGTGGAGTAGTTTAATGTTAACCTTCAATTTGAAATTTAAGTTGATATCGAACAATTTTTATAATCTTTGTGAAAACATCACTTGAGAAAAAGTAAAAACATGATTTTGTTCCAAACGTTCTCAAAGTAAATTAATAATGCATGTTCATTTTACTATCTTTAATCTTATTGACAACTCATATTTTCTACTTACAAAAGCGCCCTAATTAGCATTTGCTTGCAAGAATAGGGTTGCAGCTTAACTGACATATAGCTTTCACGATCTTTTTACATGTTTTGATAGACGTTTCAAAGGATTTAGCATAAATTTTATCAAATGAGATGTTTTATTTGTGCTTTCTTTAAACGTAATGTTTTAGCAGTGAAAACCAAGTTAAAGCAATTTCAAACACAATGGGCTTAGCGCTTTAAACATAATTATTTCACGAAGTAAGTTTACATTTTTGTTTATATCATTGTTGGCTTTTAACAAAATTATCTCTCGTCTTAGAAAGTTTGAATGATTCTTTAGGTACTAAAACAATTCTAGTATGTCAATCATGATATTGACTGTAAATACATAATGATCGTCATTCGATACAACTTAAATGAAAAGAGATTCAAATATTGAATTATCTAATTACGGTGTTATCTTAAAGTCAGTGAATGACTGTGAACATTGTTACTACTCGTACAGAGTTTGTCATTTACATATGAATTTAAATTTGTCATTATTCATCAAATGTAGAAATATTTTTACTATGATTTAGGATAACATGATGAAGATGGACTGCTACAAATCTCCGAAGACTTGAAACTGCCGCCAAAAGTGACTATTAATGCTGCGTGGCTGCGTGCTGTTACATACATGTACTGCTTATAAATTTTGTTTATAATACAAACCAGACACTGACTCGCATGGTATAAATAAGCAATCAGATTGAACCACCGAGGATCGTTTGAATGATTACAAGAAAAGCATTGATGCAAAGCATCAAAGGGCGTCCAAGCAAGAAATGCAGAAAGTGAAGATGAACTAGTAGACATATGATGTCAAGATATTCTTATAAACTTTTCAATGGTTAATTGGTTTTTACCAGAATGAACGGACGGAAGACATTGTTCATTATGAACTTTGATTGGCATGCTAGAGATTAGAATATTATTTGTTATTTCTTTATGATCGTGATTATTAATAGCAACGGATATACATGTATACAATCATTTATAATCCATATGTGTAACGCATGATCAACACCACACTTGTGGAATTGTCCCTTATTATGTAATCGCTATTAGCGAAGACCCCCTCTTAAGGTATCTGTTCACACTTAGTAAAAATATGACACTGGTTATATTACCATGTCATGTTGAGCATTATTGTTTATTATACAATAATTGTAATATCTATTTTAATAATACAATAATACAAAAATACAGATTTTATGAATATTGTTTTCCTCTCTTTTTTGTGTTTTTATGTGCTATTTTAATACTGAGTTTTTTACGTTTACTACTCTTTTTTTATTAAAATTGTAAAATAAATTTTAAGAATTCAATTGTCATATTGACCGACGATTATAAGTCAAAACTTAACTGGAAATAGTCAGTAAATTATGGTTAATCTTTCAATATATAATATTGTTTATTCTTAAACCATGTACATGTACATTTGTATTTTTCTTTATCATTTTTTAAATTATCAATCAATTAAATAATTTAAAAAAATCTAATTTGTAACTTTGAATAATTCCTCGGCATCTTTACTAAACACGAATAACAATTAAATAAAATGTTTCAAAGTTGATAGTGTCATATTAAAACCATAAAAATGTACCTTTTTCACAATAATTGTACATATTTATTGTTTTTATCTCATATAGATAAAATGAAACATGCTATTGTTGTTCTTGTTGGGTTTTGTTTCGAATTGTATGTTTATGTATAATAATAATCAATAAATTTGAGAGTTGTTCTATGTTTATTAATTATTGTAACCAAACTAAGTGACAAACATTCATTTTGGAAAAAAGCTTATTTATCTGTAAAATATTTGTTCTGTTCTGTAACGATATCAAACATCTACTCCAAAACCGGGAGAGACCGGACAATAAACGTGTGGTCACTAGTATCCCGGTCAAAATAAACCGGGAGAGACCGGAATTACCGATAGGAGTACATCCCTCTATAAATAGATTTTCGGAATATTTAGGTCATCAACTCATCATTCTATTTTAACATACCATGATAACCCACTGTGTACTTCAAAATGATAAATAAAAAAACCGAAGAGACAATAAAAGGTTATTACATTTGAAAATGTTTGCATTGCGAAATCCTCCAGTTCGCTATTCATTGTACATATCGCGACATTTCATTTTTAATTAATAATAATCAAGCACCCTCATACCGATCGGAATGATCGGCTTTTATTATGACCGACTAAAAGGCTCGAGAAGTTGCTGTCGCCCTTTCACAAAATTTGATTTCATTCCATAAAGGGGCGCCGCGCTTCGGCGCGGACGCCAATAAATTCATCTGAAATATTGTAAAATACACTTACATACTAGACTGCGGCAATGTTTTAATGTGTAGGCAAATGTTAACAATAAAATTTGTATTCTCAACTATCACATATTATAACAGCACCTTTGACCTCAAATATAAAGAAGCAAAGGAAAGAGAAATTGATATTACTTTTTGTTTATTATAAGCTAATTGTGTCAGTTCATATATAGGAACATTGCAGTATTCTAATTAAACAAGATAAGTAAAAGCACATGGAACTGTTTTAATCAGAATATGTGCCATTTAAAATATATAATTAACTTTATATGATACACAACAAAATTGTATGTTATAGAAAATCAATATGACACCGAAAGCACTTCACAGATTCCAAAGATATTATCATTCTGATTTATTAACTTTCCATTTTTTGTGTTTTAATTTTGATAAAACAGCGTGAAAACAGAGACAAAAACGTGCTTAATTCCAGACGATAAACTTCAAACATAACATTTTTCGTTCGGATTTATATTTAACTATTTTGCAAATATTAACTCGTTTACAGACTCAGTTAAATGGATTTGTAGTTTTGTTGTTGTTGTTGCTGCTTTGAGAAATCACCTATTTTCTAAAAAAAAAATTATCGAAGGAGAATTAGTCCTTGAATTACAATTTCTGACATACTGTGTTTCATCATTACTGGTGATAATTAATTTGTAAATAGTTTAATATGTTTCAAATTTTATCAATGTATTTATTTATATGACTATTTAACGACCACAAGAGACTTAATTGATTGCATTTGCTGCTTTAAATTGTTGTTGTTGTTTACTTATTACTGAATACTCTCGCCTTCTTTTTAAAAACAAAGCAATATCACTTAAAGATAATATTTCCTATAGATAATCATAAAGATTATTCAAAAACAACAAAACTTATTTTATATTTGGCATATGTTATACATATGTTCATTTTTGTCTTAAAACGTGTATTGCTAAACATTTATTTGGCACAGTAGAAATATTTAAACGATGCGTCAGAATTACATAATAATAATGCATTTCTGCAAATCTCTGAAGACTGGAAACTGCCGCCGAAATTGAGGATCTTTTAATGTTGCGTACTGTTATATAATGCTTTTAAAGTTTGTTTGTGATTTAACCAGACTCGTATAACAAAGATAAATACTTAGACTGAAACATCGAGAGTTTTTTTTAATGATTACAAATTCAATTTAAATGGTATGAAATACGCTTACTTACTAGAATGTTGCTGTTTATCTAGGTATAAATGTCTTGAGCTCTGCACCAATTAAAATAGTTGTTTTGTTATTTATCATGTAATAAAACAGCATTGTAAATGTCTTTAGCAAATAAGAAAAAAATAATTAAAAAAAAAGGAAATAGAAATTGATTTTTTTTATCAAAGCTAAAGGTGTTAGTGCAATTATAGGCACCTTGCAGTATTCTCGTCGAACAAGTTATAGTGATTCGTAAAAGAACATTAAGCGCATATGTGAGACAAATGTTAGCATTACTTTATACGTAGCTCATTGTTGGGAATATAGATTGCTTCGATTATTTTTAAGTGCATACCCGTCAATACCCGTTACCATACAAAATCCATAATTATATTGTTTTTGAAATAGCACAAGTGTAAAATGATATGGTATAAAAAATGAATACAAAAGTCTTAGGCAAAATATGTTAGACACTAAAAATGTTTTAAAGTCTTAATAAATTAAAGTCTTAATTGATAGATATATAAAGTTTTTATTTGGGTATATATTTGATTTATCATCCTTATTCACGCAAACGGTACAATATCATCTTATGTGTACTAGAAAAAACAAGCAATTCAAGTATTAACTATTTGAGCGATTTGACCTGATCGTTTAACAACGTTCCAACAAGACGAAAATGTCACTGCTTTACTAAAATACAGAAAACAGGAAAGGTTTATGTTCAACTGAAAACCAAATTCAATATAACTAAACATAACGAGCATGGCTTTTTTAAATCTTGATCGGGCATGTACAGACTCAATCAAACTGAGTCTGCAATACTCTTGAAATTTTGTTGTGATTGATGCTTCCGAGGGATCACTTGTTTCCAGAATTTTATACTTCACAACAGCAGGTGTCAAGTGCCGTGTGTCAGCTGTAAAAGGTTGCCCCGTACTTCACTTCAGTGTTGTTATATTTTCTGGTCCTTCGGGATCATTGATGCCAGCACTATTAAGTGTTGAGAATTGAGTACCGCTCAAGCCGGTGCTAGGGGGCGTGAGGGATGTTGCACATATTCATTATACCTCATGTACAGACTCAATCAAACCGAGTCTGCAATTCTCTTGTAATTTTGTTGTGATTAATGCTTCCGAGGGATCACTTGTTTCCAGAATTTTGAAGTTTCTCTTTACGGTCCTGATATCCGTGCCATATACAAATCAAAAGTTCTAACTACCTCACAGGTTAGGCAATATAGTTGAATGCTAGAAATAGAATCGTGCGCATCTTGTTAAAATGCACGTAACCCTAGTGCAATACTATAACTTTAGATATCTATAGGAATATTTAAGAATCTTTGTTTCTTAGTATTATCAACAAGTGCTGTAACAATTATTCTTACAGAATAGTGTCTTTCAAGACAATACGTATTGTTGTATTTGAGTGGCATATCAATTATATCGCCTTCTGTTGGCTTCAAAAGTTGATAACTTTATACGCCATATATCAACATGGAAAAAATAATATCTAAATCCTATTCAAGACCTTTTCTGATGAGGTTATATATATCTTCAACAAACATGCTCTGTCTGGATTAAATTTGGGCAGGGAATTTTAAGTCATAGAGCGGGCAGCAAATATTTTTTTTGTTAAAAAAATATAAAAAGAGCTGTCTAATTTTAAATTTTATTTTTTTTCTGTACCCATTCAAATTTTAAATACAATTTTTCATGTTTCCTAAATCATTCTTTTGATTTTAAAACCAAAATTTGGGATGTCACTAAACACTTTTGGGAGGGTTTAAAATTTACAGTATTTTTTGCTGTGCCCTTTTTTCCCAAAAACATTTTTGATAACAAATTAATTTTTCCCATTATATTTTATATATGTGGAAAATTAATGTTTTTAAATATATAAATAAAAAAAATTTTTGACTTTTTTCATGGGAAAAATTTTCGAAAATGTGCATATTTAATGGAAAAATTTAAAAAACAAAACAAAAGGAAAGTTTTTTGTAACCAAATCGAAAAATCCTTATTTTAAATTTAAAATTTGTCTCATCCCCATTCAAAAATTAAGTGGGGTAACGGGTTTTTTTCAAAAAAGGGAAAAGTGTTCAAAATTTCCCCTTAAAAGTTTTTAAAATTACTTTGGGAGTTCTTTTACAAAAAATGGCACAAGGACTTTTTTAAAATTTTTATTAAAATTTTAACCTGAAAAGGGGTAAATTTTTTGAAAAAGGAAGTTTTTGAAAAATTTTATGAAAGGGCAATTTTTTTTTCCCCTTTTAAAACTATTTTTCCAAATCAAGTGAAAGTAAATCATTTTTTAAAATCACTCTTTTTTAAATTACGAAATTAAAATCGATTCAGCGCACATTACAATTTAAACATGGCATAATGTCACCCGGGGAAACGGTTTCCCGGGTAAAAATTTCTCTTGAGTTTAAAGAATTACTAATTCTAAATTTTTGAAAAATATTCATAATTACGACACAGTCTCTTTGTAAATATAAAATAATCATGTTTTGATTTCACACAAAGTAGGTATGTTATGTTCAAAATTCTGCACACAATAGGTGGTCATAATATGTATATAAAGTGTCATTAAAAACACTGGCAGTTTTTTTAAGAAAAGACTTAACTTGACCTGAAATAGGGAACGCAGCTTCTCATACATAGTTCGTTCATTTTTTTATTCAAATTAAATATATTCAGTAAGAATTTCAAAGATTTCAATAAATGTCTGTGATTAAAATATTTTACTCAAGGATATGCATAGTATGTCTTTAACGATACATTCTTAGAATGAAATTCGGTAATATTTTGTTGTTAGTTGGGCAAAGCCAATGCCTTAACGTTTGCTCCAACTGCATAAATCCTTCAAGCCGATTACTGATTCATGATATGTATGCTAGCAATATATGTCAAGATAAGCTTGCTAATATCTAATTGGCCAAAATTCACGAAGTATAAACACGTTTTCGGACAATTTAATGCTAGTTATCTGCTTGATTTAGGTATATGGGCGCCGATTTATCCTTCTGTTTCTCATCCCGATGTTTACGACACAAATGTTATCCTGTTTATCCTGTAAAAAATGTTGTTTTTTTTTGAAATTTTGAAAGGGCAAGTACTTATCGCGCATGAAATCAAATGATGCACTTATAAGGTCTCCTGCAAGTAACCGTAAGCTAATTTAAGCTTTTTAAAGACAGTTTTGACCATGCATTAAGTTTATTATAAAAGCCATTTCAATTTGTTTTCCAATTTCGGTAATGTGCGAATGCTAAGTGATGACTATGATTCTTTAACAAATGATTCATTTTTATATGAATTGTTTAAAATATTCCGAAATGGTATAAAAATGCAAAATATCGGTTTTCAAACGTATGTCATTTTAGCAAGCAAACTTAAAAAGCTAATGATTTTTTTTTATTTAAACAATTTCCATTGACAACAGTACGACTGTGATTCTTTCCTTTTCAAAATTGGAAAAACGTTTAAACAAAATTAATATGTATAGTCCTATTTTGAAATAACTAAGTGCATTTTGAATGTACTCGTAAATGTATGTATAGTAAATTATCTGAAAATATTTCAGTATTATATGAAAGAATTTATTGTGTGCTTAGAAAAATATATCAATTGTAAGATTATTGAAGTGAGTAGCCTCAAATCAGTCTAAGCAAACTGAGATTGTGTCGTCAATGTTTTCAAAAATTTGAAAACAAATGATTTTCTCTGATTTGCCGGTCGCTCTTCTGTATGCAATTAAGAAATACAAACAACTTCATTAGATGAAGCGTTCCTGCCACATTAGCGACAAGAACATTGTGAATGATCTATAGCAAACCATAAATAGAGTTCAAATAGGCTAGAGAAGCATTCACCATTACTATTAATCCCTTGTATCTTTCTCCACTATGTTTTATACGTAGAGACAGAAGATTATTATCTTTATATTCCTCATGATTGGTATTCATAATTATCGAAGTCTCTAAGATTACTAACTCATTCCTTATATCTCAATAAATAACTATTCAAAACAGATTTACTGAGCTGAATTCCCAACTATGAATGGTTAGATATATGTGTGGAATCTTGTTCTTAAAGAGCAATGTTTGGCATCAGCAGTGCTTTCATGTATATGAGGCACGATATAAATACAAAGTTGATCAAAATGATTCCTACTTGTAAACAGTCAAGCGATATTTGCATTTGACGCCATTTCAACCTAACATCCCGTACATCAAAATGCATCAGAAGTCATTATACTGCATTTTTGCTTGAGATTGTTAACGATTGCAATCTTGCTCGTTTGCTTTTTGATGGAGCCGTGCAATGTTCCTATCCTTTAGGGAATATTTAAGTCCACTTTTAACAATTTTCTTCGTTGTTTTTCTCAGGCATTAATTTTGATAAATCTTAGAGTTTTCATACATGATACTGTTTGTTTTCTTAATAACGTAAAAACTGAGAATATTTTAACCAGTCTATTTAACTTGATAAACAATACATGTTCTTCTTTTTATAAATGTTAAGAAACACATTACCGACAATAATTATTTCATAATCCTGTTTGTCCTGTTTTAAGCAGACATTGACAGCATTGATAACATAAATCAATGAAGATTTGAAACATGAATTATATCAGAAGAATAGGAATTGTAAAAGATCAAACATGTGAAATTAAATGTTTACCAAATGATTATATTGTTAAACAATGTTAATATTGTTAAATATGCATAGGCTTTTTATTGTATGTGTGTGTGTTTATGTTTGTTTATATTGTTGTTGTTTTTTGTGTGTATGTGCGTGCGCGTGTGTTTTTTTTTTTCAAAATTAAATATGTTGCTGTTTACGGCGTTCAAAATAAATATACATGTATAAATTTTCAAGAAAAAGGTGTTTTATTCTCATTTACATGACCAGCTTTGATTAAGCCGAAACAACCACAACCTCTGAGTCAATAACATTCCGCATATTTGTATCTAAGGAACTGCTGTAAGTGATACATTTTGAAGGGCTGAAAAAGTTAACAAGGAATTAACAACAATAATCAAAATATATCAGGTCATTTCTAGACACCTTAAAACTGAGATTGCTAATAAGCCGGTGCCTGTATCATGATATAGCTTTAAAAAAAAGAGCCTAATCCCAAACCGTTAACATTGTATTTTTATTGGAAAAACTTTTTCACCTTTGGATAAAAATACATCATAATAAAACCCTTAAAAAAGCTCAAAAACCTTTAAAATCCCCAAACATGTTTTGTTTTGGTTTTTATAACTGTTTTCGAAAAGGGGGGTTTTTTATGATACCAATTTCCAAACCAATTAAAACCAAAAAAATGGGAAAAAAAACAACTTTCACATTTTCCCAGTGAATGTTTTTCAAATTTTTATATTTTTAAAGTAATATAAATTTATAATTTTTTAAATTTATCCCATTAAACCAAATGATTTTTAGTATAAACTTTTTTATTGACAAAATTTTTTTAGATTAAAATAAATTTTCAAAAATGCAAAAAATGCTAAAAGATGCACGGAAAAATTTTTCAAACATTGTGCTACATTTCACAAAGGTATTAACATCATTATTTTGAATTGTTTGAATTGTTGATATCCAATAATGTCTGATGAGATTAAACTTTTTAAATAGGTTTAAATGAAAAGCAAAACAAAGAGAAAACTATATATATATTTACCAAGACAGAAATATACAGAGATATATCGTTCGCCAATTAATTTAATATTATAAGTATATTGGTGTGCTTCATAGCTTGTTTGTTGCTTAAAATTTACTCACGTTTTAGATTTATTTTGAACGTTTAAATTCAGCAAATATGACTTTTATAAGAGTGGAATACAGAATGGTTTTGATAACGAAATCAAAGGCTTGATAAAACATCGGCATTCGTGTATTTATCTTAAAACATGATGAACAATATAAACAAGGAAAGGCAGCGTTCAATGAACGCAACCCCTACACGACCCAGCAACAAGAACCAGCAGTAAGGAGCCCAGAAAGACCCCCAACCAAAAACAGGGCAGGACAAAGTTTATTTATAAGTTAATAAAAAATAGAATTGATAACAAATATTGCAATCTATGTTACATTGATCCTGTCCATAAACGGTAATAGCAAGTGAAAGTGAAATATACCATCCAGGCCCCTTAGCACCGTCTTAAGAAAACATAAGGCGTCATTTCCTCTGTCCCACCTTTCAAAATTTCATTTTTGTTTAGTTCTTGTTTAGGGCACACACCTTTTATTACTTGGGTATCAGGTTTATGGAATCTCAATATAATCTTAGGTGCGGCGTTGTAAAATAAGAATCAATACCTAGTCATTGACACATGTTAACATTTGATAAACGGGAGATTCGAAAAATTGTTTTAAAGAAATTGTAATATTTGTAACAATGAAAAATATGTTCTGTCATGTTTTCCCATTGCATTTAACATTCTAATGTACACTTAATGCAGCATAAAGACCCATTTGTTAGAGTTATAAATTGAATGATAAAGTACTCAGTAGTCTGAAATATGAAATGAAGCGCCAAATTTTGAGTAAAATTTTTATTTATTTCATAAATACCATGGACAATTATAAAGTAAGAACAAATGGATGGTGAAAAATAACAAAACTGTTTGTTATCATTGGGTCCAGTGGGGAATTTGAAATTTCCAACAATGCAACTCCAATAATAGCCACCTGAAAGCAATGCTTGAATACAACGATTTATTTTCCCTCGGTACCCGAGATTATATATCAGTTGTTTCCTCGTTGAAACGGAATGTTGCATCATTTTTGTTTTGCATTATACATCAGACGAAATTCACTGATAATTAATTGGTTTACAAACGACTGTGTGACGTATCATATGATAAAAGTTGTGTACAATTATGGAATTTCCTTCAATATTGTATGCATTTAAAATTGTTCTTTCTTTCAAGTAACTGTACACAATTTGGTTATTAAAATAACTGACACATATTCATAGTAAAGATCTCCTTTCCACATCTAAATATTTTAAAACACCTGACAGGCGACATTCCCAAAACACATTCCCGTATGTATGAATAAGTCTGATTTCTAATAGAAGCCATTTATCACACGTTCTTTTATGTCTTTATGGGATATCTCGGCTAGCAAAGATCTTCTGTTCCCAGGAAAATAAATCAAAATAAAGTTTACAAGCTGTTGGACATGACGCTTTCAGCATGGTAATTGAAATAAAATATCTTCAGCAACAATAAATTCAACATAAATTCCATTAAAGATTCTAAAACAGTTCTAAACAAGAAACAATGCCTTTTATTATTTGTCTACAATATTGTTTATGGCGTTGATGTTAAATAATAGATCTGCTTCGTCGGTATAAGGCTTGCCAAGATAAATAGAACAATATGAAATTCTGCTTTTATTCCAGTGTCAATAATAATAGTTTGTAAATGGGATTATTTTGATAACAAATAACAAAACATTACCGTGGTTAATTTCTGAAAGAAATCCTTGCTTTTACACGGCCTTCTCTGTAATTTAAAGTTCAAAATCAAGTAGATTAAAAAAAGTTTCTTCGGATGAAAATTACAGGTCATGTTTTTATGATTAGTGAGGCAATGCGATAATATTATAATTTACAATATTGTGTCGATGAAAGAAAGTATCTTGAACCACTATGTAGAAAAAGAAAGAATATTACATAAGCTTGTATTTGCACTAAAACTCCCCACCAAATTGTTTGAAATCAACATTTCTTTGCTGACAAGTAGTTTTGATGTGAATCTTTAGTTTGAATTTCCCGTTTCATATTTAAGATGATATCGAACGATTTTTTTTATGAGAACTTTACTGAAGGAAAAGGTACGGCATACGCACGAAGGACGTTAACAGAAATATCAGTGGACTTGCAGTATAACACATTATTGTTTAAACTTAATACAGAAACTGGTAAGGCGTATTCTACAAAATGCTTCCTTACACATACAATAAACTGAACATATAATGAACATTTTCAATATTGCCGTTTCGAACTTTTTTAGGGATTCTTATTTTCTCTATTCTTTAGAACTAAGATGTCAAACATGATTGATCACATTTTTTCTCAATAGAGAATATAAATTGTCTATACAAATACTAAAACATGAAATTCAATCTGCTCCATGCTATATACATTGAATCGTCATCATTTGAATAGCTTCAATCCTCACTTTCGTCAATGAGATCTGAATACAATTCATAATTCATCATCATTTACCTATAAATTTTCTTCCTAAAATACACGCAAATCTTGAAGCGTAAATACACTTCAACGGATAGAAATTTCCGTATTATGTTATACGGTAACATACATGGAAGTGTCGGACTATTTTGGACGTTGGTTCCGATTTTAGATTTCTATAACGTTGCTCGTAGAAAAATACATAGCCTCAGAAAGCTACTACAACATAATTCTAGAGGATATTTGTCTTTTTGTTATATATTTTTTTCTTTTAAAAAGGTTACTTTTGTACTTATGACCTATTCGCTAAAATATTGATTTTACAAGTACTAGTAATTGACCAAAAAAACGTGGATATATTATCTTATTACTTCCCACATTATAATAATCATATTTTATTAAAGTACTTACAGTCAGGCATATTTGTAAAATTATTTTGTAATATGTCGATTAAATTGTAGTTGCTCTGACCATTAAAATGCGTAATCATAACTAGTCTTAACAAACATAATTAACCCAAATTTCTAGACAGGCATATTCTCATTAAATCATAATTACGTCTCAATACATATCAATTCCAAATAAAACTTATAACTGTAACTGAGAAACTGTTTACGATATCAGATAAACGCAATATTTCCTGTGCAATAACAAAATTGTAACAAAATGTCTTGATTAGCACTAAAAATCATTTACAGCGATAATGTTAAGTAATCATGTTTTTTTTTTATAAGACATTATTTGGCTGAAAAAAAATATGGTTTTGAATTATGCATATGTTGGTATTGCGTATTTATCGTCTGAGTTTAACCAATAACCGAGATTGTAACGTATAATTATCTCCTATTTGCAATCATTTTTCTTGCTTTATAGAAATGGCTAAAATTGTTCAACATTATTAAGTTTATTTTTTTTTAAGAGCACTATTATACAAATAAACTTGGTTCAATTCGCTTGTTGGTGTGATATGTTTATTTTAACACTTTTACTCTACGAATTATGTGTCGATCTGCAGATTTTTTATTATGAATACTCAAAAATAGTCTCGTATTTAGCTAAAAATAGTATCTGAACAATAGGCATTGTCGACCGTACTAAAAATTTGCCCCTGCTTGAATGAAGTTAGATTAGATATTCAGTTTTAAATGTATTCTTCTTTCTGTCACAAAACATCCTTTTACTCCGATTTCTTCTAGAAAGATGTAATCAATGTTATCAATTTTACAGAACATAGCTATCTGGTCTTTGTTGACACTTGTTAAAATTGTTTCGAGCGTCTTTCTAAAACGATTGATTTAACTAGATTAATTACGAGAAGGTCAAAAGTACCAAATTTAATTTCAACTACGCAAATTACAAAACATTACATTTGTTTCTTCCAAACAAAAGGAAAGCTGTTCTTGTTAGTTCAATACAATTGTTATCATTTTGTTTTACATTTGTTTTTTCCTATTATTATGCGCATGATATAATATCCCACGGAATTGAATGAAAACAATCGTCGACTAGGAGATTAATTAGAAACACACAGCAATAAACCATGCTAAAAGTGGTTAACATTTCTTACAAATAGATCTTTCTCTCGAAAATGTTTCCTTCAATCTTGAATTCAATTTAATCTTAATTTGTTTATTGTCGTTCTTTAACCATAAAAACGACATTATGTGTCCCAGTTTGTAAAGCTCTGTT
Source organism: Ruditapes philippinarum (assembly GCF_026571515.1). NCBI lineage: Eukaryota > Metazoa > Mollusca > Bivalvia > Venerida > Veneridae > Ruditapes > Ruditapes philippinarum. The sequence continues at coordinate 289,987 of NW_026857668.1, forward strand.
GTTGTTATTTATTTCTTTATGAATAATTCAATTAAGTAGGCAATCTGGCAGTTTTCATATCATAATTATTACACTCGTAATGATTTATTTCTTATCTAGAAGAGAATAGCTGGAATACAGGAAGTATTGACATCATATTATTTCCTGTCTGTAATGATGTTTAATTATATTGTTACATAAAACTGACTAAATAAGCTAAACACCTGTGATGTGCTTATTTCACGTTTTGCTTATCCGATATCATAGAACAGAACATATATTTAACTTAACAAGTGCTTAAACGGGGAAACAATGTATATTCTTTGTTTGTCATGAGAGACAATTACTTTTGTTATATAAGAGAACATTAATTTTTCCTGTAATATATATTCAGAGAGATTGTAATAACGAAAACACACATACGGGCATGACTAACTAAAGAAATTTGAAAAAAAATATTCATACTTATGTTTAAATTAAACTCAGATAAAACTTAGTTACCTGCTGTTCACATTTATTTCATACCTTAAGTATTAACAATTATTTCATAAATACATACAAAATTATTCCATATCTAACCTTCAACAGGGTGACCCGTTATCATACAAATAAAAGTTAAGTTACAAATTGATTTTACCTGCAATATTGCAATTGACATATTATAATGTTTTATCTGTTTTTGACATATAATGATGCAAAAAAAAAATCTGTATCCATTTATCCCTGACAGTTCATATTATAAAAAGTAATTTGAAATTCTGTGCTTATCTCTAAAATCATTAACCGATTTGCTCTGCATTAAAAACAAATATTTAAATATGTTCCACTGATTGCCTTTTCAAACAGAATAGTTAATAGCATAATTATATGATTGATAAAAGCAGGAAACAGAATGAGAAAGGCCTTATTTCAAACAGTATCATTTACTGAGCAAAATCTATGCTTTATTATTTGTTGTTTAAATACTTTTGGGACGTTTCATACATAATGGTTTGATTAATAATGTAGCTTTAAAGTGGAATTATGCCTATCCATGGGTAGATATAGAGTGAAGAGGTGAAAGTCAAAATAAGTTAATGTTTTCTCATAATTCCTTTAAATTTTATAATTTACTTTAAATGAACGATAAATAACTCACTAGGCCCTGTCAAATGTGTGTTATTATCCATCGGAATGTATCTGTAACTTTCAATTTATAAAAACAATAGGGCAGTCCTTTGATATATTTATGTAGAATTATTTTTACCCTAAACATTTTCAAATATCATGTATTGGTCAATCACCATGTCAATTTGACAAATGAATGAAAAAATGAGCATAATTTCACTTTAATCTGACCTAGATTATATGTTTGTAATTCTGAACTTTAGAAATACTTTAAAGTCATATATTACCAGAAATCTGCATCTCATCCCGACAAAAATAGTTCACTTTAATGGAGCATGCTTGATATGTTACTTTTAAAGAAAAAAAAGACATTCTCAAATTAGATTTGTTAGATTTAACTACAAACATACAAGTTGAAAGTTAATGATCAGCTTTTAGGAATATTAAAAGATAATTGAATTAATTCTGCTCAATTATATTCATTATATGATGCACTCTATTGTTTAAGAGAACTTTCCTAATGTAGCATCTATCGATATTGACAATTGCCCGAAGCCGGAAAAATATTTGATAATTTTTGCAGAAAGCCCTGCTTTAATTTGAAAAGTTATGAGAACATTATTTGACAACAAAATTAGCCTACAACAGCCATTTAGATTCAAATCACTTTTTACACTGAGGTGCCGTTTGCTCATCGTCTGTACTGTTTGGTATTCAGTCAAGACATAATTTGGAATTTTATATTCTTAAATAAAAAGTGAATGTTTTGTTAAGAATAAAGAATGTATAAGTTTACGATTTTGTTTGAAATGGTAAGTGTTAACAACCTGCCTGTCTTGTATATTACTTGAACTGAATTAGTTGCAATGAATATGAACATGTTTTGAAGATATTGAACTTCATTTATCTAAATGAACAAATTAAAGCTATTCCATTGTATTTCGTCTAACTTTAATACTTTAATGTACCTATACAATTTTAAGTACAAATTTCCCGTTTTTTTTGTTAATGTTATGGAACGTTTACACTTTTTCGTTTACTTCCGCGTTTCAGAACAAACAGTATTGAAATCCAATTTCAGCAAATTATATAATCTCGATATTGTGAAATGATTGTTAAGCTTTGTTCAAATATATAAATTCATAATTATTTCATCAAAGTTAAGTTAAATCCGATTATTATCATGTGTCCATGTACATTAAATAATATAATCATGTGTCCATGTACATTAAATCATATTATCATGTGTCCATGTACATTTAATCATATAACCATGTGTCCATGTACATTTAATCAAATAATCATGTGTCCATGTACATTTAATCATATTATCATGTGTCCATGTATATTTGATCATATAATCATGTGTCCATGTACATTTAATCATATAATAATGTGTCCATGTACATTTAATCATATAATCATGTGTTCATGTACATTTAATCATATTATCGTGTGTCCATGTACATTTAATCACATAATCATGTGTCCATGTACATTTTATCATATAATCATGCATTTGAAACACGGACTGACATTTCAATTTCTCCTTTACATTCATGTTATCATTAGTGATGAATATTTACATGTTTAAAGACATATTATGCCTTAGAAATGTCATAAATTTTCATTTTTTTTAATTTTATAATCTTTTTTAATTTTAGTACCTTATTACAGATTCTGTAATAATAATAATAATAATAATAAAAACAATAATAATAATAATAATAATAATAATATACTTCTTTTCCAAAGTATAATGATAATGACAATGTGCATCGTTTCTGTCATACACTAAGAACCCATTTATCTATTCATTGGACATAATGGTTATATAACACGACTGTTTGCTAAGATGAATTGATTTATAAACAGTTCAAAATTGCAGTTGTACACATCCATTCACAGACATAAACAACATTTATCGTCAGTTTAACATTAAATACAGGAAAGCAAATCTCTTAAATAAGTAGTTTATCGACATTTAAATGTTCACAAACCATATATTATCATTTTTGGACATAGACTGCCAGAATTTAAAAATATGTGTTCATGAAAACGGGGAAAATATATTCATGCTATTATATTATGTTAATCATGTCTTTTAGCCATTTGCTATGGACTTAACAATGTTAATGGTAATCCCAAGCATTTGATTGCCTTTTAGTGTACTATCCATGTAAATATCAGTAGTTATGAACGTAGTAAAAGACGATCACATTTACAAATTGTGAAACATCAACTTGCTTTGAAAGTATAAAATAGTTAATCTTAATTGTTTTACACATGTATTAACAACATTAGCGTGGAAAAGCGTTGAACAAATGGGTGGTATGTAAGATGGGAATATATAATCAAATGGTAACATCAGATGAACTACTGAAACAGTAATTGTCACAACCTTTCTAAAATATCACGTTAGTTAAAAGAGCTTGTCTATTATATTTCTATTTACACCGTAGGAAACGTGTTACATTATCGCGTTTTTCGGTTACAGTATAGAATTTTAAAGATGGAGGATTATTTGTTGGGAGGACAGGAAGGTGATTTTTTTCCGGTCTATACTACAAGTAGTTTAGTTTCTAAAAGATGTTTTGTGCTTTGCTTGTAAGGAACAGAATCCGGTATCTACTCATATATTTCTTCAGACTCTCCACCGCAGATTTATCGTTATATTGTCTCATAAATATGCAGATTTGACAGTTTAAAAATTTGAATCGAGAGACCAACGCATTTTTCTCCAATTTCGACATTATTTTTGCATGCCTAGAAAAAGTAAATCTGCAAAACGTTAGTCCTTTATGTTAGGAAACGTTTATAAAAGTAAATGACCAGTTGAACCTATTTTCCTGTTCGTTAAATGCGTTTGAAAAAATAAACAATGTTACAGTATTGAGCGAGGTAATTTGTACAGGGTTACAGCATAGACCTAGCGGATTTTATCCGATTTTGTTAGTTTATACTCAGATTTCGGTTACAGTTTAGACTTCGATATTTTCTATATATACTATGTAAAATGTATGAATGTTACATATTATAGACTTTTAAATCTCTGTGAGCTAATTGGCCAGATGGCTATTCGTCCGTTTGTCGTACACATGTGTGTTCAATCTCATCCGCTCAGTAACTACTTGACTAAATGTGATGAAATTTACATGACTTTCTACCAATTAGTTGTTCAAATGTTTTCGGTTGCAATCGGGGATACGAAAATCCAAATTATAGATTTTGAAAAATATGCAATGTTTAAAGACCCTTCTCGTCTCTAACATAAAGCATTCAAATCAAATCATCATCATGGCGTCATTCGAATGCTTCTTTTTTGAATTTACGATTATTTTGTCTATATTAAATTAAAAGTCGTTTTTTTCTTATTTCAGACATTCTGTATAGCAGTTTTCATGTTTCTGAAAAAGAAAATAATATTGAAAGTTATAGAGTATAAATTAAGGTCAGACAATTACAATATCTTCTCTAGTGAGCCTGATAGAGGTACATAAAAGTGGCAGAGTCGGGATAAGGCCGTCGACTTCAAATTATATTTCATTTACTGCTTTAGTTGAAATCAAATCATGACTTTGGATTCTTTGTATATGAGGAATCTATCAAGCTAATTTACGGAAGGTCGGTGGTTCAAGTTAGGTGCCCGCTCGTGTCTGAAATGTTTCACAAAGGGATTCTGAGGTATTTCTTTACACTAAAGCAGGAATGTTTTCACATGACCTCAGTGTCGTTGAAACTTAAAATCCAAGAAAGCCAAACGTAACAAACCCTTTTAAATACTTACAAAATACATTATGGTAGATGGATATTCCAACTTAAAATAAAATCTAAGGTTGAAATTTTGCTCACTTAAATACTGTTTCATCATTCTTAGGGTATTGCCTGCCTGTTAATTGTGTCTTTTGTCAGCTTATCTATGGTATGCATGCTTCATAACCTCCGATCCCCTCTCAAAATTTCATTTTATTTAGTTTCATTCATTGTATTCTCGTTTAAGGCACACCAAATTGTTAACCTGGGGGTAATATGCCGCTTTTCATAGAATGGCAATAACGTGTCACATTGAAGGTTCCATGATAACCGCCATATGAACACATCCACAGATGTTAAAAAATCTAAAGTGTACCAGTTCATGTTTAATGTGAATTCTGTTGAAGTCGGTGCTAGGAGGCGTGGACGGTAGCTTGCAGTTACCACTACTGTCCATGAACAGGTTAAATCAAACTGAGCCTGCAACATTTTAATGTTTTCCGTGTTGGACTTCTGTTAAGGATTCTTTTTTCTCTATTTTGTTACTTATAGGGATTATTATAATGTGAAATGAAATCAAGCAATAATCTTTCTTCTCTCAATACAATTCGATAAAAGTTACTGTTGTTGTCGTGAAAACAGTCCTTACTTAGGACATTACTTATTCTGCAAAAGTCTCAATCTAAAACTTAAAGTAAGAAAAATAGCAAACTATATCTATTCTGCTGAAGAAAAAAAGTAATACAACCTTTCCAGAATGTATTAAATAGAAAGGTATGAGTTATTTCATAAAAATGATGGATACACGAACTTTGTTTGAAATTTGGCAAGTATCTAAACTGTAACCGAAATCTGGGTAAAAACTGTAACAAAATTGGATCAAAGTCGCTAGGTCTATGCTGTAATCCTTCAAAATTAACCTCGCTCTATACTGTAACATTGTTTATTTTTTCAAAAGCATTTTACCAACAGGAAAATAGGTTCAACTGGTCATTTACTTTTATAAACGTTTCTAAACACAAAGGACTAACGTTTTGTAGATTACTTTATCTAGGCATGCTTAAATAATGTCGGAATAGGAAAAAAATGCGTTGGTCTCTCGATTCAAATTTTTAAACCTTAAAATATGCACATTAATGAGACAATATAGAGATAAATCTGCGGTGCAGGGTCTGAAGATATATATGACTAGATACCGGATTCTGTTCCTTACAAGCAAAGCACAAAAAGATCTTTTAGAAACTAAACTAGTAGTAGTATGGATCTGAATAAAAATCACCTACATCTCTTCTCATAAATAATCCTCCATCTTGAAAATTCTATACTGTAACCGAAAAACGCGATACTGTAACACGTTCCCTACGGTGATTTAGTCTAGAATAGCCTCAAACCACTTAACTACATTCAGTTGACGTAATAGTTATATAACATTAGCTGGTCATATTCTATATAATGAGAAGTCTATGATTATATAATGATACTCGTGTGATGAATTATTGAAACATGTAAAATTGCACGGTGTCATCAGTAAATCTAATGTTCCATGATGAAGTTGCGCTAATTCATTTACGACACCAATATCACTTATCTATATTTCTAAGAGTGTCAGCATTTCCATTGAATGATATATACTGACATTTACATGTCTTTAAGGAATTCCTTTAGACATAATCAACTTTGCGAAAAACAGAGAAATCGAAATATTGTGTCGACAATGTTTCCGAATTTGTTTTCATTCAGATTTAAAACACGTCTGCTCTTTACCAAAAACATATGCCAAAGGCAGTTACCAGAATTCTCCAAATGTATGCTCCTTATCAATACTTAACACATATTGATATAAGTGAAAAGAATTAAACGTACGTTCATTTATTTTACTTATTTCCAATACTAGTATACTGAAAGATTGGGTTTTTAGGAACCAACTATCGTTTTACACATTCCTTTTACTTTTTAAACTTGTCAGTTTTTAAAAAGCTGTTATGCTCAATGTTTATCAACAAGGTATGGAACAAGATATTCTATCAAAATAAATTTATTGATATAAAGTGAAGCTTCATTCTGTGTGTTAAAATTTCATAAACGATTACGTTCACTTATGATTTTTGATGCCTCTTAACAAGCAAAACACAAGTGAGCTGGTTATTGCAAGTTTTGCTTATCATATATCATAGAATAGATCAGAACAGAACAATATATATTTTAACTTCGCATTACAATAGCACCGTCCTTAAACAATAGAAATACATAAGAGTCATTTCATATAATACCTAGATTAAATAACATACTATTTACGTAACATATTTTTAAGGAGAATGTTCTAACAAGAATTCACAAACTGATAAAATATCATTATTTAATGAAACTTGTTTATCTAAATTAGACTACATTACTTGAAGTGCTGTTAACATTTTATTTTACAGCTAAATCTAAACAATGATTCAATAATATATGCTAAACACTTCTATTACACATTTAAGTTTTACAAGTGACGCATTATCATACACATAATCGTTTAGTTACAAACTAATTTTAGCAGCAATAATGAAATTGACAAATTTTAATTTGCCATCTATATGTGATAAAAATTGAAAAAAAATGTACCATAACCCCTTAAAGGGGGATATTAAATAAAATTTAATTTTTCAGCAAATTTTTTCTACAAAATTTATTTCCCTGACAATTTTGCATAGTTTAAAAACATAAAGTTTTTTTCATTAATGAATGATAATGTCGTATGTGAAGCAAGTTAGATTTGTGCATTGAAAGATAAAGACCTATTTGTTAGATTTATGTATTGAAAAATAAATCCTCGGTTATCTGAAATATGATGTGATGCGTCAAATTTAGAGTTGAGATACTATAAATTCAAACAAAACGATCACCTGGGACAATCATAAAGGAAAGAATAAAAGGATGATGAAAAATAACAACACTGTTTGTAATATTTGAGTCCGGAAGGGGATATAAAATTTCCAACTATTGAATACAAAACTAGCGCACGACTGATTATATATCAATGATTGAATAAAGCGTTTTATTTTCTCTCGGTACCGTAGGTTATAAATCAGTTGTTTGCTCGAGGGAGTAGAATGCAAAATTGGTGTTGCATCATACAAATATCACTCAAAATTCATTGGTTTGCGTAGGACATTATTATGATTGCTGACAATTATAAAGTTATTCTACAATGTTGTATGTAGTTTCTAGATCTTTTATCATTATCAAATTTTACTTTCAAATGTACACAACATGATTCAAAAATAGCTTACAAATATTCAAAAGTAAAGAGCTCTGCTGCATATTTGATTATTTTAAGATAGTTGATACTTTAGATTACGGCGCTTTACTAAAAAAGAAAGAAAAAAGCACGATCGGCACTTCTTATGTATAATTAACATTGTGGTAAATATCTTCCGTTAACATAATAAGAGATGTATTTATTTGCTATGAGAATATAAAAGCTCTCATTTAAAATGCGAGTTTCCAACTACATATTCCAGTATATACAAATAAGTCTGCTCCCCCCAAAAAATGTTATTTTAACTCACGAAACTTTATGTCTTTATGGGATATCCTGGCTTCCAAACATTCTTCTGCTCTGAGTGAAATAAATCAACATAAAGTTTATAAACTGTCAGACATGACGCCTTCAGCTTGGCAATTGGAAATGAATAGCTTCAGAATGTTCATTTGATAGAATATTCTATACTTTTCCACAATTGAAAACATTGTTCTGTTGTTTTTTCTATTATGTTGTTTATGGCGTTATACTAACAGACTGATCTGCTTCGCCGGCATAAAGCTTGGCCAAATAAACAGAACAATTGAAATTCTGCTTTTATATCAGTGCCATTAATAAAGTGTGACATTGTTTTTTTGATTACAAATAACACAACAATGCTGCTATAGAGAGCGATGTTTGTACATAACTTACACATTATTTCATATTAAAATCAAAGAGATGATAATTGATTATCAAAATTGGATTTTATATACGAATGAAAATTACATCACTATTTTGATGATTGTTTCAGTCACGGGATAATATTTGTAAAGGAAAATATTCTGACAACTATCAAAAACAAAGAAAGTGTCAATTTACACAAATAGTGTTTTGCACCAAACCTCGAATTTATAGTTTTTAAAATTGACATTTATGTGCCGACAAGTAGTTTGTTTTGTTTGTTAAACGTATTTTTGCCTGTATTATATGTAAAAATTTTTATTATTTGCTACATGTAATAAGAACGATTTTACCAAACTTTGTAAGTGAAGTATCAAACGTCTGCGGATGTTTCAAAATTCAAAACTGTACCAGTTCATGTTAAATGTTGAGTTCTGCTTAAGCCGGTGTAAGAGGGCGTGTACGGTAGTTTGCACTTGACAGTACCGTCCATGAACAGGCTCAATCAAACCGAGTCTGCAACATTTTTAATTTTGCTGTGTTGGGCTTTCTTTAGGGATTCTCATTTTCTCTATCTTAGAACAAATTTTAGGGAATTGATTTATAAAACTAATATTTAAACGAAAGGGGGAAATATACTATTGCTACGTATGTTCACTTTTTTGTTGCCTTGTTGCTATATTATTTTGATGACAGACGTGAAGTCTTGTATTTAGTTAGAACTGTCTGCACAATGTTAATGATGACGGTTCTGTTATTTTAACATACTCATTGTTCCTCGTAGTAAAAATTGGCTATCGCTCAGATGCAGTTTGATACCCAAGTTAAAATGGAGTCTCCTTTCTGTCACAAAACACTCATTTACTGCGATTTCTTCTAGAAACATGTAATCAATGTTATCAATTTTAGGACATAGCTATCTGATCTTTGATGACACTTGTTTAAATTGTTTCCATCGTCTTCTTTCTAAAAAGATTGATTTAACTAGATTAATTCCGATAAGGTCAAAAGAACCAGATTTAATTTCAACCACTCAAATTACAAACATTACTTTTGTCTCTTCAAAAACAAAGGGAAAAGCTGTTCTTGTTAATTTAATACAATTGTTCATTTTGTTTTACATTTTCTTCTTCCCATAAAACATGGAATGAAGTCAAATGCTTGTATATTCATTGTATAAACTTTGTTTGTTTGCAGGGAAAATCTACTGTATATTCTATATTTAACAGTTTTATTTCCAAAATAGGGCGCCAAAAGTATATACGTGCTGATTTTTATAGGTCAAAATTTTTAAGAAAAATATCATATAAAGAGTGAGCCTTCTGAAGCATTAATAAAAAAAAACAAAATTACAGAAAAAATTCGGACTCTGTTTGATTGAGTCTGTTCATGAAGGATAATGAAAGAATGCAACATCTTTCACACCCTGTAGCACCGGTTTCGAGATCCTGTATGTTGTGATCAAAGTGGTTGACCACATTAAGTTAAATTATATATATGTACATAATGATGCAAATAAAACAATTTTCAAACATCGAAGAATATGTAAAATATGTACTGCAAATAGTTCTGCATATTATATGTAATCATTAAAATATATGGATTTATTTCTTATTGTAAAATTTGACTTAAACATTATAGAAATTTTTTTTTTTATTACCTCCCTCCTCTTTCATAGAGTGATAAATTCCTTTTATTCAGACTAATGCTGACAATTAATCTTTCTAAATAGTAACGCCCCACAAAGTGGGAGCATATAGCGTTGCACATGTCCGTCCGTCCGTCTGTCCGTCCGTCCGTACGTCCCAAAATCTTGTGGACGCAACTCCTCTTAAACCGGATGGCAGATTTTGCCTTAACTTCCAGGGATGAACAACCTTAATGTGTAGATGGTAGTAAAGGAAGGAATTTTTGCTGCGACCAAATTTAACAGAATTACGGCCCTTTGTTGAGTTTTTCACTATATACTACAAAATGTATGTAGAAATTTTGTGAACGCAACTCCTCTTAAACCAGATGGCAGATTTTGCTTAAACTTCCAGGGATGAAAACAACATTAATGTGTAGATGGTTGTAAAGGAGGGGAAATTTCGCTGGCGACAAAATTTAAACAGAATTATGGCCCTTTGTTGATTTTTTCAACTATATACTATGTAGAAAATTTTGTGAACGCAACTCCTCTTAACCGGATGGCAGATTTTGCTTAAACTTTCAGGGATGAACAGCCTTAATGTGTAGATGGTAGTAAAGGAAGGAATTTTTGCTGCGACCAAATTTAACAGAGTTATGGCCCTTGGTTGATTTTTAGTTTTCAACTTGTGGCACATGTAGTCCAAAAAATATCTGAACTAGAGTCATAAGATTGACAGAACAGTGGCGTGTGGGGGCATCTGTGTCCTATGGACACATTTATAGTTTTTATTTCATTTTGTATACATTTATAGCTGGTTTGTTGGGCAATTCAGTCAATAAAGAAACTATTCCACTCCATATACGTATTCCACAAGTATCAGGGCAAATATCATAACTGTATTAAGAATCAAATTAGGGACAACGAAAGTGATTGTTTAGTAACAAACTGTGATTAATCATTGACGGATTTACATGATTCATGCAGCGTCTATGGTTTATACTGAGGCTTTCCTTCAACAATGGTGATGTGTTTCTTTGTGTCGTGTCCCGCGATTACCTAGGTAATATCAGCCGGAATTTACAAATTATGTCTTCATATGTGGAAAAATATATTTATGTTTTGCATATTATAGTATGTTAAAAATGTATTTCAGACATTTGCTATGGACCTATCAACCTTTCAACTTAAGCCCCATCATTGTATTGTCATAAGCGTATTGTTCACGTAAATATCTATAATTGTAGCTATATAGTACAAAATCGAGCAAAAGTAAACAGGGTGAACCGTCAATTTGCTATGTAAATATATAATAATAGTTAATTCTATTTTTTATGGATAAATTAACAATATAGGAGTGAAAATGTGTTAAAGAAATAGACTGCATGATATGACTCGACTGTATAATCTTATTATTTTATCAGGTGCATTCACATTTCGGCAATTCTTAAAGCTTTTCTATCACATCCCATTTCTTAATAACATTGGTATTTATATTTCTACTTATTCTCGAATAACCCGAAACCACTCATTCAATAGACGTATTGTGTGTATAACATTAGCTGGCCATATATTAAAATGAGTCGTCCATGATTATATAACATTACCAGTGTGATATATTATAGAAACATTTAAAATTACACGGTGCCATCAGTTTTTAATCAACCTGTTGCATGATGAAGTTTGCGCTAATCCATTTACGACATCAATACCACTTTCCCTGAAACTGTCAGCAAATTGCCAACTAATGATATATACTGGTTACTTAAATGTCTCTTAAACAAATCAATGTTAAGCTATAATGAGCATAGCGAGCGAGAAACAGGGAAAAATCTAAAATATTTTATTAAAGATCTGTTCGGCAAGTTTTAAGACAAGTTTTTTTTTGTATTAAGATGTGTTACATTATGCTAACACTGCGCTATTTACCAACAATATATGCCAAAAAACACTTTTCCATTAATTTTTCCTACAAATGAATGCTTTTCTCTCAATCGTAATCACACAATTAAACGAATAATACAAAAACCATCAAAAACGTACAGTACGCTTTTATTGTTTTACCTCTTTCCAATATTGCGAAAGCATGCTTTCTGTAAGGGTCTCTTTTTGGGAAAAAATCAATATCCCCATTGATTTTTCATTTTTCCCAATAAAAAAATTGTAAATAAAAATTTTTATGAAAAAACCTTTTTTACTGTTTTCCATAAAGGGCTTTGGTCCCAAGATAAAAAAATATGGAATGTTTTTTAAAATGTTATTCATAAGGATCTTTTGCAAAAAAACACGTAAGGTCTATAAAAAAATTTAAGAGGGTTTAATAAAAAAAATTTAAACTATTTTTTTTATTCCCCTTTTTAAAACCCGACTGAAATTTTGATTTTTAAAATTTCTTATTTACATATTTTTGACATAAAAAAAAAGGGTAGTTTTTATCAAGGAAAAGGGACTTTTAAATGAATTTTTAAATTTAAATTTTTTTAAAAAACAGTTTTTTAATTGGGTTTTTTAATTTTAAAAAAATATTTCAAAATTAAACCTTTTCAAGGATTGAGATAAGAAGGACAAAGACTTTGTTTTTAATGCCTGTTCTTATTCATTTACGATTAATGAGACAGGTTTTAAAAAATATGCTTGAAGAACTTCGTTATTGTATGCTCTAAATATATGTTGAAATTAAATGTAAAAAAAATAAATTTTAATTGTTTCAAAAAAAAGAAGACAAAATGGCACGGCACATGAACAATCTCCTACGAAATTAAAATGAACAGATCTTCAACCAGGAGTTAAATAAAACACACAGCATTAAAAACATTCTTAACAACTGGGAATATTTTATTGCCAACAGTTTCTTTCTCTAGAAAAAAATTCCTTTAATCTTCAATTTAAACTTAATTGTGTATTGCCTTTTCTATAATTACATTAATTACTAAAAATTTTGTTTCCTAGTTTGTAAAGGCTGTTTGGTGTTATTTATTTCTTTATGAATAAGTAAAATTATGTAGGGCAATAAGGGAATATCAATATCATTACTTAAATTATTGTGTTACACTCTTATTTGATTTATTTTTTTTTTTATCTAGAAAAAAATAGTGGGAAATTCAGGAAATCTTTAAATTCAAGTTTCCTATCACAATTTTTGAGGAAATAGATTATAGATTATGGTTAAGAAGAGCACGCATTCCCTGTAGATACTCTAAAGCTTTGTTAAATAACCAAGAAACATTTTCAGTAATCAAAAGATTAACAATGTAAATTTTCGGCGAAAAAATAAAATGTAAGAGATTCTATTACGTTAATATATAGCTCGTACTGATATTAAAGATATTTCAAACATTCGATTATGTACAATCTTTAAAAAAAAAAACTAATCGCAACAAAGATTCATAGTGTCAACGACATGGAAAATCAAATGCAAATTGCAACGTATCAGAATATGATGTCGATCTGCCTGGTTATTTTATTACGAATGACTCAAAAATGGTCTGTATTTAATTAAATTTGGTTTTTTTTAAAATATTACTCCAAAAATAGGCTTTTTTCAAAACCCCTACTAAAATTAGCCCCTTTCTGTGTGTTAGAAATTTAAAAAAACCCGTTTTAAAAGTGTTCCCTTTCTGCCCCAAAACACCCTTTTTCCCGATTTCTTTAAAAAAATTTTAATCCAAAGTTATAAAATTTTCAGAACAAAAGCTTTCGGTCTTTGTTGACACCTTTTTTAAATTTTTTCGAGCCCTCCCATTTTAACCCAGATTAATTCCGATTTAAATCAAAAATACAGATGTAATTTTTAACTACCGGGAATTTTTAAAACATTACTTTGTTTCTTCCAAAAAAAAGAAAAAAGTGTTTTTGTTGTTCCCGTCAAATTTTTTTTTTTAAAAACGGGTTTTCCATAAAAAAAATAGAAATTAAAAAAAATCCCTTTGGGTTTTTCCTTGTACCAGGGAAAAAAGGGTTTGTCCCCAAAAAATAACTAGTTAAGCCCCTTTGGCGTAACAGAAAATTAAAGGGTGATATTTAGAATTCTAAGGGGCCCAAAAAATCAAATTCTAATACAAACTAAAAAGACTTCAATTTTTTACTTGTTTCTTTTTTTCATTTATAATTGGGCGCATTTCTTTATTCCAATACTATTTATTCATTTGCTAGCTTGGGAAACCCTTTAAAAAAATATGACATACTTTTTTGTTTTTTTGGATTTCATTCCACGGGAAAATTTTGTACTTTAAAAAAATTATTAAAATTGAATTTCCCCAGCGGAATAATTATTTAGCAATCAAAAAGTAATTTTCCCCACATGATTTCCCTAAAGAAAATTTATCCCTTAAAGGAACAAATGAAAAGGGTCCAAAAATGCCGTTGCTTTCTTTAATTTTAAAAAACAACATGATTTTTTATTTCAAAAGTATTTTTTTTCAAAAAATTTCTAAACTTTCCCGGGAAAAAATTTTAAAATAAAAATTCGACCAAATTTTTTTTTTAAAAGTCTTTAAAATATAAAATAGTTAAATTTTAATTGTTTTAAAAAGGTAAATTAAATTTACTAAAAGGAAAAGTGTTTTAAGTAAATTTATTCCATGATGTGACATATAATCAACATTGCACATCACATGTGTTAAGATATCAGTTTTTTTAATTTCTTTTCAAAAAAACCCCAAAAAAACTCTTTAAGGGAGAAAGTAGGTTATATAATATAAAGCTGATTTTATCCTATATAATGATCGTCCCCTGAAATTTTATAACATTTCTAGCCCGAAAAATTATTGAAAAAATTTTAAAATTGGGACGGTGTCATAAATTTAAAACAAATGTTTCCGTGACCAAAATTTCTTCAATCCGATTACCACTCAAAACTCCATAACGTTATTAAAAATCTGTTAGGTCAACCCTTTTTCCCTCGAATATGTTATACTGGGACTTTTAAAATTTTTTAAAAAAAAGTTATTAAGCCATTTTAAAAATTTTTGGGGGAAAAAAAAAGAGATTTTAAAATGTTGTCCAATATAAAGTTCGCAACCCCTTTTTAAAAGCCCTTCTTTTTTTTGAAAGTTTACGTCATAAACCCCTCTTTTTTGAAATTTAAATAACAATATTGCCAAATAATGATGAAATAATGATTTTAAACCCCGCTTAAAAAAAAAGCGACGTATGAAACGACTGTTTTCTGTCTTTTTGCCTTTTTTTTTTCTTGTTATGGTTAAATTTTTAGGGACTCTGGTTTTAAAACGCGGCTTTTTTTAAAAAACTATTAAAACTAAATCGATCGCAGAAAAATTTTTCTTAAAATTTAGACCTTTTCATTGATGAAAAGGGGAGGAAATTTCAAAGTTTTTTTCCCTGCCCCCGTTTTTTTTGATAGCGGGTTTTAAAACAAGCATTTTTCAAAGAAAAAAATTTTTTTCATATTTTAAAATTTTAAAAAAAAACACAATTTTATGTTTTAAGAAAGATAAAATGCCCCCACACATGAATTAAACATGATAAAACTTATATGGGTTTGAATGAAACAAAACCAACCATTTAGATAAATCAAATAAAAACAGCATTAAAACCCTGGAAAATTTAAATAATAAATTTTTTCTTTGAAAAAAATTTTTTTTCAATCTTGAAAATTTTTTTAAAACTTAAAATTTTTTTATTTTTTTTTCATAACCTTTAAAAATAAACATGTTTCCCCTTTTTTAAAATTCTTTTGGTTTTTTATTTATTTCTTTTTGAAAAATTCAAATTTAAATAGGGAAACTGGAATTTTTTTCAATTATTTATTGTTTTAAAACTCGTAATGAAAAAAATTCTAAAAATAGAAAAAGAATAGCTTTAAAAGCAAAAAGTCTTTTTATCAAAGTATTTTCCTATCACGTCAGGAATGTCTGTAATGATGTTTTAAATATGCGGTTATATTTAAAAGGACTTTTAAAAAATAGAAAATTTTTCTCGAAAAAAGGGTTCCCTTTAAACTTAATTCAATTAAAATTTAAAATTTTTTTATTTTCTTTTTTAAAAACCATATAAAAAATCAAATTTTCCCCCAATGTGCAAAACAAAAAAAAGTACAAATAAAACCTTTTAGTTTATGTTAATTTTAAAATAAAAATTTAATTGTATTTACTCTAAAAACAGTAAAATTTTGGATAAAGCATATATGATTTATTTTAAAACAGTAAAAAAAGAGAAAGGCTAATTTCAAATGAGCAAAATCTATGTTTTATTATTTGTTGTTTTGATACTTTGGTGACGTTTCAAACCTAATGGTTGGCTTTACAATCTACCTTTAAGCTGACCTGAAAATATATGTTGGAGATTCTGAATTTTAGAAATAATTTAAAGTATTATACTACTTGCAATCTGCATCTGATCCGGCAAAAATATTTCAATTTAATGGAGATGCTTGATATGTTACTTTAAAGGAACAAAGCCATTCTCAAATTAGATTTGATAGATTTAACTACAAACATAAAAGTTGAAAGCTAATGATCAGCTTTGACGAGTACTAAAAGATAATTGAATTGATTCCGCTCAATTATATCTTTTATATGATGCACTCTCTTATTGTTTCAGAAAACTCCCTAATGTAAACATCTATCGATATTGACAATTGCCCCCAAGCCTGAACAATATTTGATTTTTTTTAAAGGAAGTCCTGCTTTAATTTAAAAAAGGATCAGTTAGGAGAATGTCGTTTGACAACAAAATTAGCCTAGTCCAGCCATTAGATTCAAACCCTTATAGTTCACATAGAAGGTACCGTTGATCATCGTCTGTACTGTTTGCTTTTCAGTCAATACATAACTTGAAATTTCTATTTCCTAAAAGGGTGGTTTAGGACAAGTTTACGATTTTTTGATATGGTATGGGTTTTTCCAACTTCCCTGCCTTGTATATTGCTTGAACTGATTTAATTGGCAATGAATGTGAAGACATTGAACTTCGTTTATCTAAATGAACAAATTAAGGCTATTCCATTGTTCTGTTAAATTGATGATTTAAAGATGTATTTCAATTAACTTTAGTACTTTAATGACCCTATACAATTTTAAGTACAAAGTTCCAGTTTTTGTTGTTAATGTTATGGAACGATTAAACTTTTTTGTTTGCTTCCGCGTTTCAGAACAAACAGAATTGAAATTCAATAATCAATTTCTGCAAATTACATAATCTCGATATTGTTAACATATTCTTAAGCTTTGTTCATAGACATAAAGTCATAATTATTTCAGTGAATCGAAGGTTAATAATGTGATACATTTAAAATCATGTGTCCATGTACATTAAAATCATATAATCATGCTTTTGAAACACGGATTAACATTTCAATTTTTCTTTTAGATTTATTTTGTCATTAGCGATTAATCGTTAACATGTTTAAAGGCCTTTTATACCTCAGATGATATCAATTTTTTTTTTATTTAATTTTGATACCTTATTACAGTTTCAGTAATAATAATAATAATATTGCTAAGATGAATTGATTTATATACAGTTCATTATCGCATGTTACAACCAATGTATCTATTGTTTCATGAGAAAGTTGTACACATCAATTTATTAACATTAACAACATTTATCGTCAGTTTAATATTAAATACATGAATTTTAAAGCAAATCTCTTAAATAAGTAGTTACCGAAATTTAAATGTTCTCAAACCATTTATAATCATTTATCAAAAGTTACAAATATATATTGAATTTCATGAAACGTGGAAAACATATTCATGAATGTATACTTTACCTATTGTATTATGTTAATCATGTCTTTCGGACATTTGCTATAGACTTAACAATGTTAATGGTTATACCCAGCAGTTGATTGCCTCTTAGTGTACTGTCCACGTAAATATCATTAGGTATGAACGTAGTAAAAGCCGAGCACATTTACAAAGAGTGAAACATCAACTTGCTTTGAAAGTATAGAATAGTTAATCTGAATTGTTTTAAACATGCATAAACAACATTGGCATGGAAAAGTGTTGAACAAATGGATGGCATGTAAGATGGTAATATATATAATCTAATGGTTTTATCAGATTAACTACTGAAACAGTAATAGTCACAAACTTTCTGAAACATCACGTTTGTTAAAAGAGCTTGTCTATTATATTTCTACTTAATCTAGAATAACATCAAACCACTTAACTACCTTCAGTTGACGTAATAGAAATATAACATTAGCTGGTCATATTCTATATAATGAGTAGTCTATGATTATTTAATGGTACTCGCGTGATGAATTATTGAAACATATAAAATTGCACGGTGTCATCAGTAAATCTAATGTTCCATGATGAAGTTGCGCTAATTCATTTACGACACCAATATCACTTATCTATATTTTTAAGAGTGTCAGCATTTCCATTGAATGATAAATACTGACATTTACATGTCTTTAAGGAATTCCTTTAGACATAATCAACTTTGCGAAAAACAGAGAAATCGAAATATTGTGTCGACAATGTTTCCGAATTTGTTTTCATTCAGATTTTAAAAACTAGTCTTGCCTCTTTACAAAAAACATATATGCCAAAGGCAGTTAAACCAGAATTCTCCAAATGCGTTATGTGCTCCTTATACAAATACTTAACGACATTATTGGATATAAGTGTGAAAAAATTAAACTAGTTCATTTTTTTACTTATTCCAAAAAACTAGTATACTGAAAGATTGGGGTTTTTTAAGAAACCCAAAATTATCGTTTTACACATTCCTATTTTACTTTTTAAACTTTTCAAGGATTTTTAAAAAGCTTTAGCTCAAATGTTTTTATCCAAAAAGGTATATGGAACAAAATATTCTATCAAAAAAATAAAATTTTATACTAAACTTCCGATGTTAAAATTTCATAAAAAAAAATTAAACCTTTCAGTTATAATTTTTATGCCTTTGTTCTAAAACAAGCCAAAAAAAATCTTGAATCTGGTTATTTGTACGTTTTGCTTATCATATATCATAGAAAAGATCAGAACAGAACAAAATATTTTTTTTTTATCTTAAATTAAATATCACCGTCCTTAAACACATAAGAGTCATTACATATAATACATAGATTAAATAACATACTATTTCCTTAACATATTTTTAAGGAGAATGTTATAAGAAGAATTCACAAATTGATAAAAATATCATTATTTAATGAAACTGGTTTATTTAAACTTAGACTATATTACTTAAAGTGCTGTTAACATTTTATTTTACAGCTGAATCTAAACCAAAGTTGAATAAATTCACGATATTTGATCAAGATAAAGCACATGTTTATTGTTTTAATATCAAGGAAGATAGGCTTTGTGATATCTACTCAAAGCTTTTGAATATAGAAACGCTTGATAATATAGGCAATGAGTTAAATGAAGTAACTGAGGAAATTTCCGAATTGCTTGTACAATCTTCTTAAGAAACGTTCGGTGTGAAATACATGAACACTAAAAATAATGATAATAATCATAATCATTATAATAATGAAAAAAATAAACAAAAAAAAAATGGTTTGATAATAATTGCCATAGAGCTAGAAAAAAATTTCATTCTGCCAAACATCTCTATAAATTACGGAAAAGCAACGAAAATAGAATAAATCTAAAAATTCAAAGTAAACAATATAAAAATGTGCTGCATGAAAGTCATAAAAAAGTTGTATTCTCTAATGTAGAGAAACTTAAGAAACTCAAATCACATTCGCCTCGAAAATTTTGGAAATTATTAAATGGAAAGAAAAAAAATAGGTGCAGACATAAATCAACTTTACAACTATTTTAAAGATATAAACTACTGTTAGGAAACTGACTATGTTGAAAATGATAATTTAATAAATATGGAAACAAATGAATTCTTAAACAAACCCATAACAATACAAGAAATTGAAAAAGCTATCAATCATTTGAAAAATAATAAAGCCAGTGGTATTGACAATGTATTGAATGAACATTTAAAATATTCGTTTCCCAAAACTAAAGAAATATTTCTTAAATTATTCAATATAGTATTCAAAACAGGCAAAATACCTATCGCATGGACTTCAGGTTTAGTAAACCCAATATTTAAAAATAAAGGTAACCCTTCTGATCCATCAAATTATCGACCAATAACCCTTTTAAGCTGCCTTGGTAAATTGTTTACGTTAATCTTAAATAACAGACTAGAACAATATTGTACTGACCACGACTTAATTGATAAATGCCAAGCCGGTTTCCGTAAAGGTTATTCAACAGCAGATAACTTATTTGTTTTAAATTCGCTAATAGAAATTCTAAGAACCAATAAAAATCTTTATTTTGTGCTTTTGTCGACTTAAAGGCAGCATTCGATACTATTTGGAGAGAGGGTCTTTGAGGAAAACTTATTCTTAACAATATAAATGGATCTTTCTTAAATGTTATAAAAAACATGTATGAAAATGATAAGTCATGCATTTTTGTAAATGGAGTAAAAACTGATTACTTCCCTTGTAATGTGGGCGTCCGACAGGGTGAAAATTTATCTCCCCTGCTTTTTTCTCAATACTTAAATGATCTAAGTGATTTTATTAATAGTAGTAATATAGCATCAGGTGTAAAATGCAACAAACATCAGTTCGCAACAGAAGCTATACATTTTGTAAAACGTTTCATACTTCTTTATGCAGACGACACCGTTTTAATGGCAGAATCTGCAGAAGACTTGCAAAACCTTTTAAATATCTACGCTGATTACTGTGATGCTTGGAGACTTAAATTAAATTCTTCTAAAACAAAAGTACTTGTATTTTCAAGAGGTAGACAACGCGAATACACTTTTACATTCAAAAACGAGACTTTAGAAATTGTAAATGAATACAAATATTTAGGTGTCTTATTTAACAGATCTGGTTCTTTTTTCAAAACAAAGCAAGAAATTGCCAAACAAGCTACAAAAGCTATGTATTCTTTAATTAAAAAATGCAAACATCTCTGCTTACCTATAAATATTCAAATTGATCTTTTTAATAAAATGGTTAAACCTATACTTTTATATGGTTGTGAAATCTGGGGATTTGGAAATTTAGACATTGTTGAAAGAGTGCAACTTAAGCTTTTAAAACATATTCTATGCCTTAAGAAAAATACTTCAAATAAAATTGTTTATGGTGAAACTTGTACCAAACCGTTATCAATAGAAATTAAAGCAAGGATGATTTCATTTTGGGCAAAACTAATTGTAACAAATTACAAAAAGCTTACAACAGAAATGTATGCAGTTACATTGAGTAATTTTAAAAATAGTCACTCAAATTTCAATTTCAAATGGATAACTTGCATAAAAGATATTTTTATAGAATGTGGAATGGCTAATATTTGGATGAGTCATGAATTTCCTAACGTAAATTGGCTGGTTAAATCAGTTAAACAAAAATTATCAGATATATTTATAAATCAGTGGTACTCAGGTCTAGAAAACACATCTAATTGCAAAAATTATTGTATTTTTAAAAGAAAATTTGAAATTGAGAAATATCTTAGTGAAACACCTTCCAAATATTTAAAATATATGATCAAATTCAGAACCCGAATCATAAACTACCGGTCGAAACTGGAAATTGGCAAAGTATCCCTTTAGAACAGAGAAAATGCACTCTCTGCAATCATAACATAGGCGACGAATTTCTTTTTCTATTAGAATGCCCAAATCTTAACACGGATAGAAAAAAATATATCTCTGAAATCTATTATAGAAATCCAAATATAATAAAGTTTGATAAATTAATGAACACTGACCCCTCAAATTATGTGATATAAAAAAACTATGCATGTTTATAAAAATAATTTTAGAAAAATATTAAACTGAATTATTATATTAAACTTTGATAAATATTTTTGAAATAATTCATTTTATTTTGTATGAATGTAAAACTTTCTCCTGTCTATGTTAAAAGAATATTGTAAGATGTGTGAGTTACATACTATTTACCTCGTTAACATTTGTTATTTGTTATTTACCTCATATTTACATGTATTGTGTATTGAGTGAATAATAAAATCTTGAAATCTTGAAACATGATGTGCTGTATCAAATTTAGAGTTGAGATACTATAAATTCAAACAAAACTATCACCAGGGACAATCATAGAGGAAAGAATAAAAGGACGATGAAAAATAACAAATCTGTTTGTTAACTTTGAGTCCGGAAGGGAATATAAAATTTCCAATTATTGAATACAATTCTAGCGCACGAGTGATTATATATCAATGACTGAATCCAACTTTTTATATTCCCTCGGTACTGCAGGTAAATCAGTTGTTTGCTGGAGGGAGTAGAATGCAAAATTGTTGTTGCATCATACGGATTTCACTTTGCGTAGCACATTATTATGATTCCTTACAATTATAAAGTTATTCTAAAATGTATATGTACTTTGTAGATCTTTAATCATTATCAAATTTTACTTTCAAGTGTACACAACATGATTCAAAAATAGCTTAAAATATTCAAAAGTAAAGAACTCTGTTGCATATTTGTTATTTTAAGATAGCAGATACTTTAGATTACGACGCTTTACTAAAAAAGAAAGAAAAAAAGCACGATCAGCACTTCTTAGGTATAATGAACATTGTACTTATTATCCTAGGGTGAATATCTTCCGTTAACATAATAAGAGATGTATTCATTTGCTAAGAGAATATACCAGTTCTCATTTAAAATGCGAGTTTCCAACTACATATTCAAGTATGTACAAATAAGTCTGCTCCAAAAAAGATGTAATTTTAACACACGAAACTTTATGTCTTTATGGGATATCGTGGCTTGCAAACATTCTTCTGCTCTGAGTAAATATATCAGCATAAAGTTTATAAACTGTCAGACATGACACCTTAAGCATGGTACTTGAATAGCTTCAAAATGTTTATTTGTTTGAATATTCTAAACTATTCCACAATTGAAACAATTGTTGTTTTTTTCTATTATGTTGTTTATGGCGTTATGCTAACTGATTGATCTGCTTCGCTGGCATAAGGCTTGCCAAAATAAATAGAGCAATATGAAACTCAGCTTTAATGTCAGTGCCGATCATTAAAGTGTGACATTGGGGTTATTTTGATTACAAATAACACAACAATGCTGCTTTAGAAAGCGATGTTTGTACATGACTTACACTTTATTTCATATTAAAATCAAAGGTATGATATCTGATTATATAAATTGGATTTTATAACCGAATAAAAATTACATCATTATTTTGATGATTGTTTCAGCCACGGGATAATATTTGTAAAGGAAAATATTCTGACAACTATCAAAAACAAATAAAGTGTCAATTTACACAAATAGTATTTTGCACCAAACCTCGAATTCATAGTTTTTAAAACGATTTTATCAAACTTTGTAAGTAAAATATTAGAACAAATATTTAGAGAATTGATTTATAAAACTAATATTTAAACGAAAGGGGAACATATATATATTGCTACGTCTGTTCACTTTTTTGTTGCCTTGTTTGTTTTTCATTTTCTTCTACCTATAAAAAATGAAATGAAGTCAAATGCTTGTTTATTCATTGTATAAACTTTGTTCGCAGGGAAAATCTACTGTATATCCTATATTCAACCGTTTATTTGCAAAATAGGGTGCTAAAGGTATATACGTGTCAATTTGTTTAAGAAAAATATAAATAAAGAGTGAGCCTTCTAAAGCATTAATCACAACAAAATTACAGAAAATTTCAGACTCTGTTTGATTGAGTCTTTTCATGAAGGATAATGAAAACATGCAACATGTTTCACACCCTGTAGCACCGGTTTCGAAATCCTGTATGTTGTGATCAAAGTGGTTACCCGTTCGTTCGTTCGTTAATGCTTAATGAGGGTCCATCCGCCCGTAAGGGCACAAAATGCAGCTTGCGCTGTCGAGTACGGACCCCGGACATGTCACCAGTCATGTCCTTAAAGAGTTAATTTTGAAGCACAAAATGGTGATAATTTACCTCTATGCAATTTCCACGGAGTATTATCCAAAGATATGAATTTTGAGCCAAAAGTAGGTCACTGTACGGCGGTCAATGAGAACCTAAATGTACAGTAACCTGTGACAATAGGAAAGGTGTTTTAACCCTGAAAAGGGCTATTTGTGCCAGCTATAGGCCTGCCTTTCAAAATGTCTAACCGTGCTATGGGCTCACGCACCCTAGCACACCATCCTCGTCGACCCAAGCGCCTACTTTGTAGGGCCACTCCCCTCGGCATTAGTCAGGACACCGGCAGCTAACTTCATGTAGTCTGTCTAGTTCGTGCGTCCTTAAACGTTACCCCGAGTAGAAGATAACATGCGAATTTGCCGCCTTAAACGATACACAATCCTTCAATCATCTTCCGATGCCCTGTGCCTTCTCAGCGACGTGCATGCTCCGAGGGGAAGTGAGAAGTGGTTACCCACACTTAGTTAAATTATATATATGTACATAATTATGCAAATAAAACAATTTTCAAACATCGAATATGTAAAATATGTACTGCAAATATTTCTGCATATAATATGTAATCATTAAAATATATTGATTTATTTCTTATTGTAAAATTTGACTTAAACTTTATAGAAAAAAATAATTTTTTTATTACCTCACTTTATTTATATGAAATGTTAAATTCGGTAATATCTTTATAAAAAATGCTTTTTGGAACCTACAATATTGAAAAATCTTGATTTGAGCATCATATTCAAAATTGATTTAAAACCATAAAATATTGTGTTACAGGATATTTAAGCAGTTCTCAATTTTCAATACTTAAATGTGCCCCTTTTATGTCAATCAACATGAATATTTTAACAATACTATGTTTTAACTTAGGTGACAAAAATATGTCTTTCATTTTCCATGAACTAGCATTAACACGTGAGGGTGGTAAATTCCTTTCATTCAGACTTATGCTGACAATTAATCTTTCTAAATAGTTTTTATTTCATTCTGTATACATTTATAGCTGGTGTTTTTGGTAATTTAGTCAATAAAGAAACCATTCCACTCTATGTACGTATTCCACAATTATCAGGACAAATATCTTAATTGTATTAAGAATCAAATAAGGGACAAGGATAGTGATTGTTTAGTAACAAACTGTGATTAATCATCGACGGATTTACATGTATAGTTTATACTGAGGTTTTCATTAAACAATGGTGATGATGTGTTTCTTTGTGTTGTGTCTCGCGATTCCCTAGGTAATATCAGCCGGAATTTACAAAATATGTCTTTATATGTGGAAAAATATATTTATTAATTTTCTTTTATGTTTTGCATATTATAATATGTTAAAAATGTATTTCAGACATTTGCTATGGACCTATCAACCTTTCAAATTAAGCCAGCCCCATCATTTTATTGCCATAAGCGTACTGTTCACGTAAATATCTATTGTAGCTATATAGTACAAAATCGAGCAAATGTAAACAGGGTGAACCATCAATTTGCTATGTAAATATATAATAGTTAATTCTAATTCTTTCATGGATAAATAAACATTATAGGAGAGAAAATGTGTTGAAGAAATTGACTGCATGATATGACTCGACTGCATAATTTTATGATTTTATCAGGTGCAATCATATTTCAGTAATTCTTAAAGCTTTCCTATCACATCACATTTCTTAATATAGTTGGTATTTATATTTCTACTTAGTCTAGAATAATCCGGAACCACTCATTCAATAGACGTATTGGGTGTATAACATTAGCTGGCCATACATTAAAATGAGTCGTCCATGATTATATAACATTACCAGCGTGATGAATTATAGAAACATTTAAAATTACACGGTACCATCAGTTAATCAAATGATGCATGATGAAGTTGCGCTTATCCATTTACGACATCAATACCACTTTGCCTGAAACTGTCAGCATTGCCATCTAATGATATATACTGGTACTTAAATGTCTCTTAACAAATCATTAAGCTATAATGAGCATAGCGTAGCGAGAAACAGGGAAATCTAAATATTTTGTTAAAGATCTGTCCGCAAGTTTTTCCAAGATATTGTTTTTTTTATTAAGATGTGTTACATCATGTAACACTGCTGCTATTTACCAACAATATATGCCAAAAGCACTTTCCAGAATTCTTCAAATGAATGCTTCTTCTCAATCGTAATCAAACAATTAAGAATAATACAAAAACAATCAAACGTACAAGTACGTTTTATTGTTCTACCTCTTTCCAATATTGCGAAAGCATACTTTCTGTGAAAGTCTTTCTTTTTTGGAAATCAATATCGCATTGCACTTTCAGTTTACATATAAACTTGTAAATATTACTGAATTATTACTGATTTTCCATAAATGGCATGGTGCAAGATAATAAAATATGGCATGTTCTTAAATGTAATTCATAAGGATCTTTATTGCAATATCACGTAAGGTCTATAAAATAATAAGACGCTTATAAAAAATTAAACTATTTAAATAGCTCGCTCTGAAGCGACTGAACATTTTAAGATGTTTAATTTCTTATTGTTACATAGTTTTGACATACTTTTAAAAAGTAGTGTTTATCAAGATCGACCGGACTCTTAAATGAATTGTAAATTAATTCTTTTGAAAACAGTTTATATAGACTTTTAAGTTACAAAATATTTCAAAATTAGACCTTTTCAATTGACAGATAAGAAGGACAAAGACTTTGTTTTTATGCCTGTTCTTATTCATTTACGATTCCTGAGACAGGTTTAAATATGCTTGAAGACTTCGTTATGTATTGCTCTTAAATATATGTTGAAATTAAATGTAAAAAAATATTTTATGTTTTAAAAGAGAAGACAAAATGGCACGCACATGATATAATCTCCTACGAAATTGAATGAGACAATCTTCAACCAGGAGTTAAATCAGAAAACACACAGTAATAAACCATTCTAAACAACTGGGAATATTTCATGCCAACAGTTCTTTCTCTAGAAAAAATTCCTTTAATCTTCAATTTAATCTTAATTTGTGTATTGCCTTTTCTATAGTCACATTAATTACTATTTTGTTTCCTAGTTTGTAAAGGCTGTTTGGTGTTATTTATTTCTTTATGAATAATTAAATTATGTAGGCAATAAGGGAATCCTCATATCATTATTAATTATTGTTTTACACTCTTAATGATTTATTTCTTATCTAGAAGAAAATAGCTGGAATGCAGGAAATCTTTAAATCAAATTTCCTATCACATTTTGAGGAATAAATTATGGTTAAGAGAGCAGCAATTCCTGAGATACTTCAAAAGCTTTGTCATAATATCCAAGAAACATTTTCAGTATTAAAGATTTAACAATGTAAATATCGGCGAACAAAATAAAATGTAATGGATTCTAGTACGTTATATATAGTCGTTACTGATATTTAGAGTATTTTCAACACTCGATTATGTACATCTTAAAAAAACAACTTTCGCACAAAGAATCATAGTGTAAACGACAAGGAAAATAATGCAATTGCAACGTATACACGAATTATGTGTCGATCTGCTGATTATTATATAACGATGACTCAAATATAGTCTGTATTTAGTTTAAAGTATTATCTGCACAATAGGCATTGTTAACCGTTCTAAAATTGGCCCCTGCTCGAGTGATGTTAGATTAGATATCCAGTTTAAAATGTATTCTCCTTTCTGTCTTACTCCGATTTCTTCTTATGTGATCAATGTTATCAATTTTATAGAACATAGCTTTCTGGTCTTTGTTGACACTTGTTAAAATTGTTTCTAGCGTCGATTTAACTAGATTAATTCCGATAAGGTCAAAAGTACCAGATCTAATTTCAACTACGCAAATTACAAAACATTACATTTGTTTCTTCCAAACAAAAAGAAAATGTGATCTTGTTAGTCCAGTCATTTTGTTTTACATCGGTTTCTTCCATAAAACAATAGAAATAAATGAAGTCCTTGTTTTTTCCTTGTGAACAGTAAACAGTTCGTCTCAAATATAACTAGTTTAATATTTAAAACACTTGGGCGAAAACAGAATATACGGGGTGATATTTAGAGGTTCTAAGGTCTAAAAATATCAAATTCTAATACAAACTGAAATGACTTCAATTTCTACTTGTTTCTTTTTCTACATTTTACATATATATATGGACCGTATCTTTATATCACATACTAGATATTCATTTGCTAGCTGTTGGAATCTTTACAATAATATGACATACTTTCTTATTGATTACAGTGATGCATTCCACGACATTTATGTGATAATCATTATAAATTATCAAGATAGGAACTTCAACATGCGGAGTAATTGTTTAGCTATCATAAGTATTTCCTCACATGATTATCCTATGAGATTTATCCCTTAACGGAACAAATGAATGATCCAAAGTGATACCATTGCTTTCTTTATTTAAATAAACAATCTTGGGATCATGTTTCAATGTATCTATTTTCACAATTTTCTAATCTTGCGGTAAAAGTTTTTTTAATTAGATTCGATAATTTGTTTTTGAATGTCATGTAAAAGATAGTAAAATAGTTAATTCTAATTGTTTTAAGGATAAATAGATAACACTAACATGGAAAAGTATTCAAGTATTTGATTCCATGATGTGACTTTATAATCAAACAATTGTCACATCACATGTGTTAAGATATCTTGTTTATATATTTACTTTGTCAAATAAACCCCAAACAACTCTTTAAGCAGACGTGATGGTTATATAATATAAGCTGATCACATCCTATATAATGACATGATTATATAACATTACTAGCCTGATAAATTATTGAAACATTTAAGATTGCACGGTGTCATCAGTAAATCAAATGTTCCATGACGAATTTGCTTCAATCCATTTACGACGTCAATACTCCTTAACGTTATATGCAGTCTGATAGTGTCAGCATTTCCATCGAATGATATTTACTGTCACTTAAATGTCTTTAAACAAGTTATTAAGCCATTATAAACTTAGGGAGAAACAAAGAAATTTGAATATTTTGTCCAATATATGTCCGCACGTTTTTCAAAGACATTGTTTTTTTAGGATTTTTACGTCATATAACACTGCTGTTATTTACCAACAATATATGCTAAATAATGATAGAAATAACGATTTAAACAGCTCAAAACAGAGCGACGACGAAGGATCGACTGTTACTGTCTTTGGCCTTTTAAGACGTTTATTATTTTCTTGTTATGTAGTTTTGAAGCACTCTTAGTGTTTAAAGACGCGGCGTTTAAATGAATTATATGCTAAATCGACTCGCAGAAATTTTCTAATTTAGACCTTTCTTATTGATGAAAAGGGTAGGGAAAGTACAATGTTTCTCCATGCCTGTTCTAATTCGTTAAGAATTTATGATAGTGGTTTAATATCCAAGCATTGCACAGAAATATATGTTCATATTAAATTTAAAAAAAACACGTATTTTATGTTTTTAGAGACTGAAGATAAAATGCCACACACATGATTAAACATGATAAAATCTCATATGGAATTGAATGAAACAATCGTCAACCATGAGATAAATCAAATAACACAGCATTAAACCATGGACATGAAATAGTAATTTCTCTCGAAAAAGTTTCCTTCAATCTTGAATTAATTTAAATCTTAATTTGTTTATTGTCTTTCTATAACCATTTAAAAGATATCATGTTTCCCAGTTTGTAAAGTTCTTTTGGTGTTATTTATTTCTTTGTGAATAATTCAATTAAGTAGGCAATCTGGAAGTTTTTATATCATACTAATTATCGCGTTTCACTCGTAATGATTTATTTCTAATCTAGAAGAGAATAGCTGTAATGCAGGAAGCCTTTATATCAAAGTATTTTCTATCACTCTGGAATGTTTGTAATGATGTTTAATAATATGATTATATAAAACTGACTTAACAAGTAGAAATTTCTCTCGAAAAAGATTCCTTCAATCTTAAATTCAATTAAATCTTAATTTGTTTATTTCTTTCTATAACCATATAAAAGACATTGTGTTTCCCATAATGATGCAAAACAAAATCTGTACAAATAATCCTTATAGTTCATGTTAATCAAAGTAATATTTAATTGTATGCTTATCTCTAAAATCAGTAAGTTATGTTCTAGTATGCATTATAAACAAACTTGTAAATATGTTTCACTGATTGCTGTTTTAAACAGAATGGTTCGTAGCATATATGATTGATAAAAGCAGAAAAAGAAGAAAAAGAATGAGAAAGGCTAATTTCAAACCGAATCATTTTACTGAGCAAAATCTAAATTTATGTCAAGTCTGCAATTCTTATGTTATTTTGTTGTGATTGATGCTTCCGAGGGATCACTTTGTTACCAGAATTTTTTATTATTTGTTGTTTTGATACTTTGGTGACGTTTCAAACCTAATGGTTTGCTTGACAATCTACCTTTAAGCTGACCTCAAAATATATGTTTGGGATTCTGAATTTTTGAAATAATTATACTACTAGCAATCTGCATCTGATCCGGACAAAAATATTTCAATTTAATGGAGCATGCTTGATATGTTACTTTAAAGGAACAAAGCCATTGTCAAATTAGATTTGATAGATTCAAATACAAACAAACAAGTTGAAAGCTAATGATCAGCTTTGACGAATACTAAATGTCACAATAGGGACTACGATGGGATACCAGGCCGACCACAATTGCTATCTAAACAACCAACAACTCAGAACAGAAAAATATATACAAGTTTATTTACAGAAATGAATATTTATAAATGAAAAATGATTGTATATGATAAACTACTATGATAAGTCACTGCACAAACAAACACTATCAACGTATCTCAGTCTATTTCTCCCGTAAAGTTTCTGTCATGATGTTTCAATAAAGTGGTGGCGTTGTTGAACAAAATTCGTCACAATGGCGGGCGTCTTGTATAAAATCTTATCAAGCGTAACTGTACTTCCTACAGTGTTGGCACAGTTGATAGGATCCCGAAC
Source organism: Ruditapes philippinarum (assembly GCF_026571515.1). NCBI lineage: Eukaryota > Metazoa > Mollusca > Bivalvia > Venerida > Veneridae > Ruditapes > Ruditapes philippinarum. Next base: position 321,248 of record NW_026857668.1, read on the forward strand.
AAGGGCATGCGTCACCCTTTAGCCATGGACATACGTGTGGAGGGCCCGTGTCATCTTCGGGGTGTCCTCAAATAAGAAGCTACAAAGTATAAAACATGATAAGTTCCATGATAATCAAACATAAGGGTAAATATAAAGTCCCTTGGAAAAGACTCGACCTTTGTCGGTTTCCAATAAAATAACGTGCTTCTTTCAATAACCAAAATGTCCACTATAGTACACCATACATTCCGTGGAACAAAAATTCAATCACATCCGCATAATACTGCGTTGCAAATATATTCAAATATACGCCACATAATAACCAATAAATAAACGTCTTCCAAAATCATGCCACTGAAGATCCTTCTCTAGAGATACGTTAGTTTTGATACGTTGTATTTTGATACGTTGTATTTACTTATAACAAAAACTGATGATAAATGAAATGAAGTAAGATTATAACGAAAATTAAATTGATTGCAACAAATCATTGCGATACTGCAGCATTTTACATAAAGTTACACAAATACGGTAGAACCATAATAAATTATTTATGAATAGATATAGATATATATCTATAAAATATTCATGGCTCTTATACAATTACAATATAATTAAAACTTTAATTAACATACATCAATTAACATGTCTCGGTATAAATTTGCAATAGCGAAACACTAGAATAAAAGAGCTTTTAAAATTTAATCTGCAAAAATTTAGAAAATTTAGAAAACAATAAATTACTGCCAAATAACTAAACCTGAATCAAATAAACTATAATTCTAATAGAAAATAGTATTTTATGAAATAGCAAAAATTTATGAAACAAAATCACTAGAAAATTAAATTTACCTTGTACAAGCTGTAATTTTATGACAAATATAATTTGTCTGTCACCGTCATAGTGACCTGTATAACGTCCAGTGCATTGCAATATGTCACTTAAAATTTAGTCAATATATAGCAAACTACTGAGTACTGAGCGGGAAAACGGATCGTGCAAAAGATGAAAAATCGATTTGCACGAAATAAAGCTTGGACGGCGGGAAAAATAGTTATGTAAAATAAAGGCCCGTCCTTCAAATACAGACATAATACATATATCTGGTTCATAAAACAAAAATGTAACTTTCTTATTACTGAAAGGATTTTTGTGAAATAAACGGCAAAATGTTTAAATTGATACATGGAAATTTATGCAAACCATAAAAATACTCTAAATAATAATTTCACCCGAAAACTCTAAATTAAACAAAAGATGATGCAATCTCACATCAATGAATATAGAGTAAAAATGAGGTTCGGCGTGAAAATATAATGCAAGATTTGACAAACGTACTTTCACTTTGTGACACTAAAAGATAATTGAATTAATTCCGCTCAATTATATCTTTTATATGATGCACTCTCTATTGTTTCAGAAAACTCCCTAATGTAACATCTATCGATATTGACAATTGCCCCAAGCCTGAACAATATTTGATTTTTTTTGGAAGGAAGTCCTGCTTTAATTTAAAAAAGGATCAGTTAGGAGAATGTCGTTTGACAACAAAATTAGCCTAGTCCAGCCATTTAGATTCAAACCCTTATAGTTCACATAGAAGGTACCGTTTGATCATCGTCTGTACTGTTTGCTTTTCAGTCAATACATAACTTGAAATTCTATTTCCTAAAAGGTGGTTTAGGACAAGTTTACGATTTTTTGATATGGTATGGGTTTCCAACCTCCCTGCCTTGTATATTGCTTGAACTGATTTAATTGCAATGAATGTGAAGACATTGAACTTCGTTTATCTAAATGAACAAATTAAAGCTATTTCAGTGTTCTGTTAAATTGATTTTCAAAACATGTATTTCGTCTAACTTTAATACTTTAATGTCCCTATACAATGTTAAGTACAAAGTTCCCGTTTTTGTTGTTAATGTTATGGAAACTTTTATTAAACTTTTTTGTTTGCTTCCGCGTTTCGGAACAAACAGAATTGAAATTCAATATTCAATTTCTGCAAATTACATAATCTCGATATTGTTAACATATTTTTAAGCTTTGTTTATAGACATAAAGTCATAATTATTTCAGTGAATCAAAGGTTAATAATGTGACACATTTAAAATCATGTGTCCATGTACATTAAAATCATATAATCATGCTTTTGAAACACGGATTGACATTTCAATTTTTCCTTTAGATTTATGTTTAAAGGCCTGTTATACCTCAGGAATGATATCAATTTTCTTTTTTTTTTAAATCTTGTTACCTTATTACAGTTTCAATAATAATAGTAATAATAATAATAATAATAATAATAATAATAATAATATTAATAATTATAATTATAATTATAATAATAATACTACTACTACTACTACTACTACTAATAATAATAATAATAATACTCTTTTTTCCAATTTGCACCGTTTCTGTCTTACACCTTAAGAACCCATTTATCTATTCATTGGACATAAAAGTTATATAACACGACTGTTCGATGCAATATATTGCTAAGATGAATTGATTTTTGTACAGTTCATTATCGCATGTTACAATCAATGTATCTATTGTTTTATGAGAAAGTTGTACACACCAATTTGCTAACATTAACAACATGTATCGTCAGTTTGATATTAAATACATTATAGCAAAAATCTTAAATAAATAGTTATCGACATTTAAATGATCTCAAACCATTTATTATCATTTATCAAAATTTACAAATATATATTCATGAAAACGTGGAAAACATATTCATAAATTATGTATACTTTACCTATTATATTATGTGAATCATGTCTCACGGACATTTGCTATAGACTTAACAATGTTAATGGTAATCCACAGCAGTTGATTGCCTCTTAGTGTACTGTCCACGTAAATATCAGTAGTTGTGAACGTAGTAAAAGACGAGCACATTTACAAATTGGGAAACATCAACTTGCTTCGAAAATATAGAACAGTTAATATGAATTGCTTCAAACATGCATAAACAACATTAGCATGAAAAAGTGTTGAACAAATTGGTGGCAAGATAGGAAAATATAAGCTAATGGTTATATCAAAACTCCCAAAAAAGTTATTGTCAAACCTTTCTTTAACATCCTGGTTGTTAATAGAGCTCGACCATATATTTCTATTTAGTCTAGAATAATTTCAAACCACTTAACTACATTGAGTTGACGTATGGTAATATAACATTAGCTGGTCATAGCCTGTAAAATGAATCATCACGATTATATAACATTACTTTGCAAGGTGTCACCAGTAAAACTAATGTTCCATAATAAAGTTGCGCTAGTTCATTTAAGACATCAATATCACTTTTCTCTATTTCCAGTCTGAAAGTGTGAGCATTTCTATTGAATGATATTCTCTGACATTTAAATGTCCTAAAACGATTCCATAAGCCCCTGTGAACTTAGCGAAAAACAGAGAAATTGAAATATTTTGTTGACGATTTGTTCGCAAGTTTCTCCATGAAATGTTTTCATTCAGATATAAAACATTTTGTAACACTTCTGCTTTATACCAAAAACATATGCAGCTAAAGTCAGTTATCAGAGTTCTCTAAATAAATGTTTTTTATGTATGTTAAGCACCAAATGATACAGAAAGGAATTAAGATAACGTTTTCTAGGAAACAGCTTTAATTTTGTACACTCCTTTTACTTTTTAAACTTGTCAGTTTTTAAATAGCCTGTTTTACAATATATTTATTAGCAAGGCATGGAACAAGATAATCTATCAAAATAAATGTTTTGATACGAAGTGAAATTAACTCCTGTTAACATTTATTTCACAGCTAAATCTAAACAATTATTCAATTAATCCATGCTAAACATTTTTTTATCATATTTAATTTTGACCAGTGACGCATTATCATACTAAGAATAGTTTAGTTACAAATTGATTTTAGCAGCAATAAAGAAATTTACAGATTCTAATGTGCCATCTATATTTGATATAAAATTATGCAAAAACAAAATCTGTACCAATAACCGCTCAAAGTGCATATCTAACAAAGTAATGACATAAATTACATCTTGCATTTTCCAAATTGTCTTTTCCTTGACAAATCCGTTATAGTTGAATTAATACTTGCTTTTCCTTTAATGAATGATAATGTCGTGTATGCAGCCAGTTAAATTTGTGAATTGAAAGATAAAGACTCATGTTAGATTTGTGTATTGAAAAATAAATACTCGGTTATCTGAAATATGATGTGTTGTGTCAAATTAAGAGTGGATATATTATGAATTCAACCTAAACTATCACCAGGGAAAGAATAGAAGGGTGATGACAAATAACAAAACTATTTGTGAACTTTTAGTTCTGAAAGGAATGTGAAGTTTTCAACATTGCAATACCAATAACATGCTAGTGCATGAGTGATTATGTATCAATGCTTCAATACAAAGTTTTATCTAGGTTAAAAATTAGTTGTTTGCTCGTTGCAACGGAATGAAACATTTTTGTTGCAATACATCTAACATTCATTGGTTTACAAACGACTCTATGACGTAGCGTATAATAATGATGTGTAAAATTTTTATTGTTATTCTACAACTTTGTATGTAGTTTGTAAATCTTCTACTATACCAGAGTGTACTTTCAAGTGTACACAATTTGATTTAAAAATATGTACAAAATTTAAAAGAACAGAAGATCAGCACTTCCAAATTATGAGGCGTATTGAATCGATTATCTTATGGTAAATGTCTTCTGTTAACATAGAGAATTATTAATTTGCTAAGAGAGTATATATATTTTTTCTTTTAAACGCGACTTTCCGAAAAACAGATTCCCCTATGAACGAGAAATTCTGAAACATTCTTCAGCTTTGAGATAAATAAATCAAAATAAGGTTTACAAACTGTCAGACATGACGCCTTCAGCATTGTAATTGAAATTGAATAGCTTCAGAACGTTAATTTTATTGAATATTCAAGAACTTTTTCACAAGTCAAACAATTGTTCTGTTGTTTTCTTGTATGTTGTTTATGGCTTATGCTAACTGATAGACCTGCCCCGCCAAAATAAGGCTTGCCAAAATAATAAAGAACCATATGAAGTTCTGCTTTAATGTCAGTGCCGATAATTATAGTGTGACATTTTACAAATAACATAACAATGCGATTGTTTGACACGACTTACATGCTATTTCAAATTCAAAATCAAAGATATGATATCTGATTATAATAACTAAATTTGATTTTATCACCGGATGGAAATTACATCACTACTTTGTATGATAATTTAAAGCACGGGATCATATTTTTGTATGATAATTTAAACCCCGGATAATATTTATGAAATCATTTATTTAAAGCAAAGAAATTGTCAATTTACACAAATAATATTTTGCAAAAAAAAAACTCGAATTCATAGTTTTTAAAATTGTCTTTATGTGCGGACAAGATTTTTGTTTTGTTTGCTCAACGTATTTTGGTCTGTGTTACATGTAAATATGCCATTTTTTACAAATCATTAGAACGATTTTATCTAAACTTTGTAAGTTAAGTATTTAAATTGTTTAGGGAAATTAATGAATAAAAATTAATATGTAAACGAAAGGGAAAATAATACTTGAGCTAAGTACGTTTACATTTTTGCCGTTTTGTTGCTATTTCATTTTGATGACTTAAATACGCCGCCTTGTATTTGTTAAGTGTGTTGTGCACAATGTAAATAGTGACAGTTCTGTTCTTCTAACATAAGCATTGTTGCTTGTATTAGAAATTTACTCTCGCTTTAATGAAGTTAGATACCCAGGTTAAAGTGTCTCCTTTTTGTCACAAAACCCTCTTTGACTCAGATTTCTTCTAGAAACATGTAATCAGTGTTATCATTTTACAGAAGATAGCTATCTGATCTTTGTTGACACTTGTTTAAATTGTTTCGAGAGTCTTCTTTCTAACAAGATTGATTTAACTAGATTAATTCCGAAAAGGTTAAAAGAACCAGATTTAATTTCAACCACGCAAATTACAAAACATTACATTTGGCTCTTCAAAACAAAAGGAAAAGCTGTTCTTGTTAATTCGATACAATTGTAATCATTTTGTTTTACATTTGTTTCTTTCTGTAGAAAATGGAATGAAGGCAAGTGCTTGTTTAGTCGTTGTATAAACATTGTTTGTTCGCAGTATATCCTACATACAGCAGTTAAATATGCAAAGTAAGGCGCTTAAAGTATATACGTGCTGATTTAAATAGGTCAACATTTAAAAGAAAAATATCATATAAAGAGTGAGCCCTCTGACGCATTAATCACAACAAAATTACACGAACATTTCAGACTCTCATTGATTGAGTCTGTACATAGCATGCAACATATTTCACACCCGGTAGCAGAACCGGCTAAAGCGGTTTGCAATTTTTAATACTTAAAAGTGCTGGAAAACACACCCCTTTTATGCAAATTAACATTTTAAAATATTTAGATTATATTAAAATAGATGCTTTAACTGAGGTGACAAAAATATGGTTTTGTCTTTCAATTTCCATGAACAAGCATTAACACGTCATTGTGGTTAACTCCGATCACTCATTCAGACAAATGATAACAATTTAATGTTCACTATCCTTTTGAAAACATTCATAGCTGGTGTTTTTTTGTAATTTAGTCAATAAAGAAACATTTCACTCCATATAGGTATTCCACAAGTATCAGGGCAAATATCGATTAAAAATCGAATTTGGGACAACGAAAATGAATGTTTAGTAATGATTGATGGATTGGCATGATTTATGCAGCGTGTAGGTCGTCCATTAAACAATGTTGACACGCTTCTCTGTGTCGTGTCTCGTGACTTTCTAGGTCATGTCAGTCGGAATTTACACAATATGTATGCAAACGTGGAGATCTTATATTCATAAATTTTCATTTTTTGTTTACCTGTTATAATAATTATATTAAAATGTCTTTCAGACAATTGTCATGAACCTAACAATATTTCAACTTAAAACCCAGCATTCAATCGCCATTGGCGTACTGTTCACGTAAATATCAGAAGCTGTATAGTAGAAAATCGAGCAAATTTGAAGATGATGAACCATCAATTTGCTATGTAAATACATTGTAGTTAATTCTAATTCTTTTATGGATAAATAAACAACATAAGAGTGGAAAAGTGTTGAATTAAATTGATAGCATGATATGATTGGACTATATAATCTTATGATTTTATCAGGTGCAATAACATTTCGATAATTCTTACAGCTTTCATGTCACATCAAGTTTGTTTATAGATCCAGTATTTACATTTCTTCTTAGTCCAGAATGACCCGAAACCACAACATTCAATATATGTAATTTGTTTATAATATAATATTAGCTGGCCATATCTTAAAAATGAGTCGTCTATGATTATATAGCATTACCAGTGTGATATATTATAGAAACATTTAAAATTACACGGTGTCATCAGTTAATCAAATGTTGCATGATGAAGTTGCGCTTATCCATTTACGACATCAATACCACTTAACGATATTTCTAGCCTGAAACTGTCAGCATTGCCATCTAATGATATATACTGACACTTAAATGTCTCTAAACAAATTATTAAGCCATTATAAACATAGCTTAGCGAGTAGCAGGAAAATCTAAATATTAAAAAAATGATCTGTTCGCAGATTTTTTTCCACGACATTGTTTTTGATTAAAATGTATTACATCTTGTAACACCCAACAATATATGCCAAAAGAAGTTGCCAGAAATGAATGTTCCTTCTCCATCGTAGTCACAAAATTAAATAATAAAAAACGATCAAACGTACAAGTACGTTTTATTTATCTACAGTAGGGTGAACGTGTCAGTTTACACGCAAAACGCACGTTACACGCTATAAGAACGCACGTTACACGCTATACGAACGCACGTTATACGCACGCAAAACGAAACGAAATACGCAGACGCACGCAAAACCATATACGCTAAACGAAATACGCTAAACGATATACGCACGCTAAAACGCACGCAAAATGAAAACGTTTCAAAACCTTAATTAAAACATCGTAATCATTTTAAGTTTTTAGCGATAAATTTTGATTATCATATAGATCTATATGGTAGCTAGAAATGTATTTTAAACGAGTTTATGTAAGAACTGAAATGCACTCAACCTAGCACCGAAATTAATTTTGTCACAGCCTCAACAAATGATTTTTAGAAATATTTATAAGCTATCATGCGCTAATATAGAAAGTAAAAAAGTTAGGGTAACGTGTTCCTTTTTATGCGCAATCGGATAAAGAACTATACCTTGCATTCACTACGTAATCTCTACGTAATAGTCCAACATGACCGACATTGAAAAATTCATTGCAAATTTTCATAAATATACAGTGCTAACAATTAAATTCAGATGGATTTATGAGGCAAATCTAGATATTAAGTGAGACTGCATCATAAACAATCGAATTATATAATCTTAAGTGTAAAATAAAGGAATCAACTATTTTGACAGAAGTCACGAAAACAGATTAAAAACACAGGATTCTACCACGGATAACATTAAGGGAAATGGATAACAATAAAGGAAAAGCTTCCAGAATCAAGAATGATTGAATTGCTGGCACAATACGTAGATTTAAGTAGATGTCCTGTATGTTTCATTAGGACACCGCATGATTTACTGTGTTGTCGCCAGTAAAAGCTTCTCAAAACGAAAGTGAAAGTAGAAATAAACAGTGAAATCACTAAAAAAGGTAAAATTTCTAGGGCATTACAATATATGAGTATAGATCTATATAAATATTAAGAACGCAATTTTATTTTAGGTCTGAAACTGTAATCGAGAGGAAAAAAATGAGGAAAATAAGGAAACTGGCTGTGATGTTAAGTTATTGGATTTACAAAGACAGCACAACAGAAAGTATTTTGTGTCCCAGGTTAGAGCTGTAATGATATCAATCCGCGAATGCACTCAACCTGGCACAATATTATTTTTTGTCGGGCAGCCTAAACAAATGATTATTGAAATTATAAGCCATCAAGCGCTAATACATGCATTAAAAATTATTTGACAGGGTCGTCTTAATACACATTTCTGAAAAAATACTTTGCTTTATACCAGGAATCTCTTAGATAGATAATAATTACTTTGACACCGCTTCTGGCGTAAACAAAATAAAACCAATGGTAGTAAATTTAGCAAATCAGCGATCAAATTATCAAATCATTTACATACAGGGGAACAAAATTAATACATGACATTTTTAAACAAAGGAAAACATACATTGCAGACCGGCAGCCTAACATATTTTCCAGACAAGGGCTAATCTATATGTTTCAGGACACCTCCTTCGGCTCTGAAAGTTTCAACCTCAATTTGTAACCACCATTTTTTTCAATTTGATAAATATATATAATAAATACCATGCATTATGGGTTATAATATATTCTAACATGACCCGCATTTACCCTATTGAACATAGAAGAACAGAAAGTGTGTGTTATTATGCAACAGATGCACAGTTTGACATTCTATATTTAGACATGTGACGTAATCATTATACACGTGACGTAACCACAAAAATTCTGACGCGCTGAAAATAAGTACGGAAACAAATCTGAGGCGCAAATGTGCTTAACTATCAAGTACGGCAACATTTATTTGTTGATGTCGTGTTAGAATCGAAATAATTTATCCAAATCCGTGATTTTATCGCTTGATAACATCACTGCTTGTCGTTCGAATGTGCATCATTATATCACTCGGGCTAAGCCCTCGTGATATAATTCCTTGCATCCGAACTCCAAACAGTGATGTTATTGAGCGATAAAATCACTGTTTGGGATATATAATTTCTTAAATATATATAATATAAAACATACTTGCAAATATGATTGATATAAAAAAGATTTTCGGTGATAATACGTATAATGAAATTTCCCTGGGAAAATAAATATTAATTTGATTTTTTATATGAGTTCTGAAAAAATTATCAGCTGTAAAACTACATGCATATATTTATTCTTTTTTTTTTTTTTTTTTTTTTTTTTTTTGTTATCAAAAAATTAAATTCCATAAAAAGATATTGATAAAATATGTTTTAATATAACACATAAGAACGATTATAGAAGTGTGAAAAGCCTAATGAAATTTAATGCATTAAAGTGTTATATTAAGAATAAACTTGTATTTTGGGCCCAAAAATGTAAGCGAGAAAAAAATGAGAAAAATGGAGAAACTTGTCAACATCATGCACCTCGATCCATAAGTGCCAGGAGGGGAGGAGTGTTGGACTCCAATAATTTGTGAATCATGTGTAAACTGTAAAGTATATGGATTTAGCAAAAGAGCAGCACATCAGAAAATATGTTTCATAGTATTGAAATTGAAATTTATTGACATTTTATGCACTATATGCTATAATATGCTATATTATTATTGAGGAACATTAAATGCCTAATACCTTCCTTTATTGTTACTGTCACAAGTTAAAAAAGAAAGGTGCTGCCTCACCAGGACTTTAATCCGGGACCTTTGGAATACCGTTCTGCCACTCAACCGACTGAACTATATTGTATTAGGCTGCTTACGCATTATCTCCCTATATAGTGAACAGTTCGGAACCATTACATATTCCCCTGCTTTATTGAAATTCGTCCTTGAATGGGTACAGTGAACAATGTGAAATAGGACTTTGAGTTTTACACCATCCATCACAGTCCCCTTTGGAATAGGTGATGGTATGAAACTTCAAGGCCAATTTCACATTGTTTTATTACTAACTGTTGGGAGTCAAATGTCAAAGGGTGAGAAAAATATGCAGCCTGACTGGGACTTGAGCCAGGGACGCCTTGAATGCATTGTCGAAGCTGACTACCAGCTAAGCTGTCAGTCTGCTTGCACATCTTCTCCCCTCAATAGTGAATAGTTCTGAGCTGTAAAAATGAAAAATCAGTTTTACAGTATCCTTTTTGTGATTCCATATACCATGCCAGTAATGGTCCCCTGACAGGGAAGGGAACACTTCCTTACTGATAGTGGATCTGAACACCTCTGTCTGCATTATAGGACATTTGCCATACCTTTTTTTATTTTTCAATGAAATTTGGTGGATTTTTTTTCCATATCAATCAAACAGATGTAATTGTTACTCAATATTATAGTGATATGTTGCCTTACTAACTTGGTTTCATTTCCTAGGAGGTTATAATAAGGTAAAATTACCCCCATTTTTAAAGATGTAAAGTATTTGCTTGAACAAATAGGCATCATAGAAAATTTACCCTATCTTTCTTCATTGTCAATATAATTTAATGGGGTTTTCTTATTTTACTCAATTAGATGTAGTAGTTACTTGATAGTATAACATTATTTGGCTTTACTTACTTTGTTTAAGTGACCAGAAGGTTATAACAAGGTAAACTTACCCTAAATTTTCAATGATTTAGTGTGGTAAAGTTATTAATAAGGCATTATAGAAAATTAGCCATTATTTCTTAATTTTCATTGAAATTTGTTGGGATTTCTTATAAATTGTATAAGTCAATTTGATGTAGGTATAACTTAATATAATAATACTATGTTGCTTATATAACTTTGATTCATTTACCATGAGGTTATAATCAGGTAATATTACTCCCATTTTTAATGAATTAGTGTGTAAGCTTGTATAGTTATACATCATAGGAAATAAGCCATAAGTTTTTGAATATTCAATGTTATTTATTGAGATATTCTTATTTTAATCAATTAGATATGCTTGTTAATTAATATAATAGATTTATGTTGCACTTATAATTCTGTTTCATTTCCTAGGCTGATATAATAAGGTAAAAATCCCCATTTTGTAGTGAATTGGTGTTCTATCTTAAGACAGTAAGGTATCTTAGGAAATTTGCAATAACTCTTATATTTTGTAATGAAATTTGGTGGGACTTCCTTACTTTAGTCAATTAGATACGTTTGTTAATTAATATGATAGATTAATGTTCCTCTTGTAGCTTTGTTTAATTTCCAAGGCTCTTATAATTAGGTAAAATCAGTTATGAGGTTTATAACTTACTTGAGGGAAGTTTAACAAGTGACTTGGGACTACAGCATACCTGTCTTACCCAGCTGAGAAAAATCTTCAAAAAATTATATGGTTATATATGGATAGGTTATATACTTTTAAGTTAGCAAAGGGCGACACAGGCTCATCTCGGGTATCTCAAAGGGGTATTATGTTAAGTAATGATTACGGATTGATAAACCTTAAAAGTGATTTTAGATAATATACAGAAAAAAAATCAAGAAAGCTATATATGTTTATCAAAGTGGGTTATATTATGGACCTCATATAAGATTAAGATATATTTGAGCCGCGTCACGATAAAAGCAACATAAAGGCTTTGCGACCAGCATGGATCCAGACTAGCCTGCGCATCTGTTCGCTATCAGTGTTATACGGTTTGTAAGTGAACAGTAAAAGCCCAGGCCACATACAAAAATAGTTGTCTATGCCTTGATTATGAGCTGACAGATAGGGGAATTTTGTAAGGGTGGCTTAGCCTGTCTGTTGTGATTACATGTCTAAAAAGTACAACATGGTATATTTTAGCCACCATAGAATTTTTTATCTAGCTATTTTTATTTGTACAAAAATATAGAAATAGTACAATGTACAATGTATAATTAGTAAAATGTTCACTATACATGTACAAATAATGAAACTATTAACAAATGTCGGTACAGCTGCGGTACAGTATTTAGAGGGTCACGGGTTCGAGTCCATGTCAGGATGCACTTTTTTCTCACCCTGTGACTGACAAACATTTGTATAGCCCAGCTAGAAATTAATTCACAATGCTAAGTAACCCTGGGAAATTCGAAGAAATATTTGCATACACAGTAGGTTTATAACTATTCAGAATTTAAACAAGTAAAACGTGTAAGCGGCCGAATAGCTCAGAGGAACTCAAGAGCCGCGCAATCGTATTCCGAGTGTCAGGGGTTCGAGTCCCTGCCAGGCTGTTACATATCGATATAAATCTGTCAAGAAAATTAGGAAGGAACTGTCTAAAATAATTATCACCCTAAATAGTATTCGGATAGGATTCGGACAGTCTTTGATGAAAAGTCAGAAGATGAACTTGTAAAGGGGGTGGGGTGCTAGTCTGATTACCATCATTTGATGTCTGACGAACCTCGTATCTAATATATATTGGTACGCATATAAATACCTGTTTGCTGAATTGAATATCAAAAATGTTGCAATTAATTAGTAATTATATCTTATGCGTATGTAAAATAGGATTAAAACTAATTGATCTTCGGCGTAAAGCATGTAAAAATCTGACCAGTATTCACCGCAAGGTCACAAACTTTAAAACTGTAATGTAAATATCACAATAATACTTCTTTATATAATATTTCTATTCTTTGACAGGGACACAGAACATCTCTTACATGTTTAAGAAACAACAAATTTACATAATATATCTATCTAAGATATTCTTTTACTTCTCAATAGTAACAGACGCAAAACACGGTACTTAAGCGCTTAGACGAACGCAGACGCACGCTAAACGTTTCTTGGAATAAGAAACGCACGCTTTCAGACGCACGATAAACGAAAAACGATACACGGAAAACGATTAACGTTAAACGCTTGTAAACGCACGTTGCACGCACGTTACACGAAAAACGGACGCACGAAAAACGCTATTTTTGACAACCGAAACGTTCACCCTACTGTACCTCTTTCCAATATCCCGAAAGCATGCTTTCTGTGAAAGTCTCTTTTTGGAAAGCAATATCGCATTGCTCATTCACTTCAAACATAAAACTTGTAAATATCTATATAACAGTTTTACTCAATTTTCATCAACGGCACGTTGCAAGATAATACATTAATAGAACATCAATATACTGTATATACAGTACGGCGTGTTCTTAAGTACTTTCATGGGGATATTTATAGCAAGATCAGGTAAGGTCTTTAACATAATGGACATAATAAGACACTTACTAATAAAAACAAATTAAAAGATTTAAACAGCTCAGAAGGAGCAACGTAGAAGCGACAGAACTTTTTAAGATTCCTTGTTACGTAGGTAGTTTTTGACATACTTTTAAAAAGCACGAGTAGTGTTTATCCGTATCTATCGACGGGACGTTTAAATGAATAGTAAATTAATTCTTTTGCAAACAGTTTAATATATAGACTTTTAAGTTACCAAGAAAAATCAAAATTAAATCTTTTCAATGGACAGATTAGAAGGACAAATACTTTGTTTTTATGCCTGTTCTAATTCGTTTAAGATTTCTGAGACAGGTTTAAATATGCTTTAAGACTTCGTTATGTCTTGCACTAAGAGAGGATATTGAATGAGTGTAGTTTCATACTATATTTATTGAACGAGTTGAAAAAAATCATATTATGCGAGCCCCTGCTTGAATGATAATAGATTTAGATATCCAGTTTAAAATGTATTCTCCTTCCTATCACTTAACACTCATTTACTCCGATTTCTCCAGCTTTTTTACAATTAGATCTTCTCTCGAAAAATTTGCCTTCATCTTATATTCAATTTAATCTTTATTTCTTTATTGTCTTTCTATAACCATATTAATTACATTATGTTTCCAAGTTTGTAAAGCTCTTTTGGAGTTATTTATTTCTTTATGAATTGAATTAAGTAGGCAATCTAGCAGTTTTCATATCATATTAATTATTGTGTTACACTCGTAATGAATTATTTTTAATCTGGAAGAGAATAGCTGGAATACAGGAAATCTTTAAATCAAATTATTTCCTATCACATTTGGAATGTGTGTAATGATGAATTAATATTGTAACATAAACATAATAAAACTGACTTAACAAGCAAAACATCAGTGATCCGGTTGTTTCACTATTGCTTATACGATATCATAGAACAAAACATATAATTTACTAAACAAGTGCTTAAACGGGAAAAACATATATATTATTTGTTTGACATGAGAGACAATTACCTAACATACGCATATAAGATAACAATAATATTTCCTTCCACATACTCAGAGAGAATATAAAAACGGAAAACTGACATGACAAAATAACGAATTTGAAAAGTATTCATAATTCTGGTTTGATTAAACTCAGACTACAGTAGCACATTACCATACAAATAAAAAGTTTGTTACAAACTGATTTTGCAGCAATTGTCATATTCTAATGTGTCATTTTTTTGCATTTAATGATGCAAACTAAAATTTGTATTCAATAATCCCTTACGGTGCATATTAATCAAAGTAATATTTTAGCCGTGCTTATCTCTAAAATCATCTACTGATATGCTTTACATTATTGAATCAACTTGTAGACATTTTAGAGTATGTGATTACACTTAATCCATTTCAAACAAGAATGATTAATCAAAAAATTGGAAAGGAAAGGCTCATTTCAAACAAAATTGTTTACTGAGCAAATCTATGTTTAAATTTATTTATTTTTGTTTTTATTACTTTGGTGACGTTTAATACCTAATCTAATGGTTTGCTTGATAATCTAGCTTTAATCTGACCTAATAATATATGTTTGTGATTCTGAATTTTAGAAATACTTTAAAGTCATATTTTAAAAAAAGAATAGATATAAAAACATTATTTGACAACAAAATTAGCTCACAGCCATTTAGATTCAAACCTCTTATAGTTCACACAGAAGGTGCCGTTTGATCATCGTCTGTACTGTTTGGTATTTAGTCAAGACATAATTTGAAATTTTATTTTCTTAAATAAAACGTGAATGTTTTGTCAAGAACAGAATAGAATAGAAGAATGAACAAATTTGTTATATTTTTATATGGTAAAAGTTTACAACCCCACCCTGTCTTGCATATTACTTTTACTGAATTATTTGCATTGAATGTGAACATGCTTTGAAGATATTGAACTTCATTTATCTAAATGAAAAAATAAACGAGTCCATTGTATTTCGTCTAACTTAAATACTTCAATGTCCCTATACAATTTAAAGTACAAAGTTCCCGTATTTGTTGTTAATATTATGGAACCTTTACACTTTTTTGTTAGCTTCCGCGTTTCAGGACAAATAAGTGGTAAGTATAAAAAGAGTCCAACTGTTCACTTAAAAACTGGTGATGGCCAATATGCCAAAACAAAAACAGATATTGCAGAAACTTTGGCTAAAACGTTTGAAAAGAACTCTTCTTCAAGCAATTATTCAAATACATTTCAACAACATAAATGTAAAGCTGAGAAAGAGTATATTAATTTTACTTCAACAAACGACGAAGACTATAATTCCCCTTTCTCTATTGATGACTTAATTTATTCAATCAAAACTGCAAAAGATAGTGCTGCAGGCCCGGACGAAATTTACTACCAGTTTCTTAAACATTTACCACCCCAATCCTTAGACTTGCTTCTTGAAATTTTTAACAAAATTTGGGTATCTGGTGAATTTCCCAACACTTGGAAGAATGCGTTGATTATTCCTATCCCTAAACCTGGAAAAGATTCAACTGACCCTACAAATTATCGTCCAATTTCACTTACAAGTTGCCTCTGCAAAACATTCGAGAGAATGATAAATAATCGGTTAGTTTGGTATCTAGAAAATAATGGAATTATCACTAATTTTCAGTCAGGTTTTCGTAAACAGCGAAGTACAAACGATCATCTTGTACGACTTAAGACTTTTATTAGAGAAGCCTTTGTAAATAAACAACAACTGGTATCAATTTTCTTTGATCTTGAGAAGGCTTACGACACTACTTGGAAATATGGTATCCTAAAAGATCTAAAGGATGCTGGACTTAATGGCAGACTTCCTCTTTTCATTTCTGGATTTTTAAACGATAGGCACTCTAAAGTAAGACTTGGTTCAACTTTTTCTCAAGACCACCAACAAGAACAAGGTGTTCCTCAAGGAAGCATACTTTCTGTTACACTTTTTGGCCTTAAAATAAACAATATTGCTAGCGCTCTTACACCAGGCATAGATTGTTCTCTATATGTAGACGATTTTCGTATCTGCTATCGATCGAAAAGTATGAGAACAATTGAACGGCAACTTCAACAAAATTTAGATAAAATTCAGAAGTGGGCAATAGAAAATGGGTTTAAATTTTCAAAGTCAAAAACTCAATGTGTTCATTTCTGCCGATTGCGAAAACAACATAATGACCCTGAACTTTACATATCTGGTTCTAAAATTCCAGTACTTGATGAAGCTAAGTTTCTAGGAATTATATTTGATAAAAAAACTTTCTTTTATACCACATATTAAACATTTGAAAACGAAATGCCTAAAAGCTTTAAATTTACTTAAGGTTTTATCAAGTACAAATTGGGGATCAAATTCTTCCACATTACTGAAATTATACAGAAGTCTTATCCGATCAAAATTAGATTATGGTTTTGTAGTATATGGGTCTGCAAGAAAATCATATCTTCAAATGCTAGATACCATACATCACCAGGGTTTACGTTTAGCTTTAGGTGCTTTTCGCACTTCACCTGTAGAAAGTCTATATGCGGAAGCTGGGGAACCATCGCTTTATCTTCGTCGTAAAATGCTATTACTTCAATATGCAACTAGAATTTCATCTAATAGGACAAATCCAGCTAAAATATTATTTTCAAACCAAGTTATACTGAAAAATTTGTTAACAAACCAAAGGAAATTAAACCATTAGGCCTTCGTTTATAAGATGATTTAGATAAACTTAAAATTAATCCAGACAGTATCCTTCAAAATGACGATGAGGATGTTCCACCTTGGACTTATAATTCCGCGGAAATAAATATTAACCTTTCAAATATAAAAAAGGCATCAAATTCACCTGAATATTTCAAAGAGAAGTTTCTAGCAATTAAGGAAGAACATGAAGATTTTATACATATTTATACGGACGGTTCAAAAGAAGGTTGCAAAGTAGGTACGGCTGTGTTTGAAAATAATTTTACATCTAGTATGAAGTTACCAGATAATGCATCAATTTTTACTGCTGAAGCAAAAGCTATCGATTTAGCATTGTCATACATAGCACAGCATACCCACGATAAATTTGTGATATTTTCTGACTCGCTTTCTGTTTTAATATCCATTAAAAATAAAAAATCTGACAATATCATGGTAAAGAAACTTCTTTTACGATTTCATGACATACTAAAAACAAAATATGTTAAATTATATTGGATTCCAAGCCATGTAGGAATACGAGGAAATGAAAAAGTGGATGCTTTAGCTAAACAATCATTAAATTTTCAAAAAACTGACTTATTGTTACCTGCTTGTGATTTTAGACCGGCTATAAATAAACTCGTATCATCTGAATGGAAAGCAAATTGGGACAATGCCGTTTTTAATAAACTTCACGATATAAACCCATCTCTTGATATGTCACCATCTCTATCTCTGTCAAACCGCCGTGATCAAACAGTTCTTCTTCGATGCCGAATTGGACACACTAAAATTACCCACTCTTATCTCCTCACAAATGACAATGCCCCTTTCTGTGTAGGTTGTAATGACAATTTTACTGTCAAGCATTTTCTTCTTGAATGTCATGATTTTTCACAGGCCCGTAATAGATTTTATTCTGTAAATTCACTCAAAGAACTTTTTAATACAATTCCATCAAAAAACATAATTGATTATTTAAAAGAGATAAACTTGTATTCTAGGATCTAATTGGCTCATTTCTATTGTCATTTACAATGTTTTACATAATATTTTAAGCCTATTATAGCATTCGGCACGATATGGCCAGTTATGTGTTGACGTGCCGTAAAAATCCAAACAAACAAACAAAGGACAAACAGTATTGAATTTTAAAATCCAATTTCAGCAAATTACATAATCTCGATATTGTTAACAGATTGTATAGCTTTGTTCAAAGACATAACGTCATAATTATTTCAGTGAATCGAAGTTAAATTAAATCCGGTTAATCATGTGATAAATTTAAAATCATGTGTCGATGTACATTAAGTCATATAATCATGCATTTTAAACGCGGATTGACATTGCAATTTCTCCTTTACATCCATGTTATCATTAGCGATGAATATTTAAATATTTAAAGGCCTATTATACCTCAGAAATGCTATCAATTTTATATTTTAATTTATTTCAAATTTAAGTACCTTTTTACAGTTCCTATAATAATAATAATAATAATAATAATAATGATAATAATACTAATAATAATAAACATAAAACAAAAAAGATATAAGCGATATAGAGAATAACTGATATCAATTTTATCAGGCGAGGCTGATATGGGATAGAAAGGGCGAGGCTTGCCGAGCCCTTTCTGCCCATAACAGCCGAGCCTGATAAAATTGATATCAAAAGACAGTAGCATGTTTTTCTATTTATCATGTAACACATAATAACTGTCAAAATAACAAAATAATCTACTTTTAAATAGCGAATTTCGTTAAAAAGGGGAATTTTTGTTCAAAGAAATAATTCTTGAAAACAAATTCCTCCGCCCCTGACACTTAGAATTTGTAATTGGCGGCCATTTTTTCTTTCGACTCGGATAAAAGATACAACAGAATGCAGGCCTAATGCGATAACATTCTTACCTTTAATTTAAACATCGATCCAAAAATCCGCTTAGAATCACATAAACTAAACTTTACTGCAATGTTTGTCTTGAATTGTCAAATTCAAAAGTTCACGATAATTTCAATCAAAGAAAAGTCAAATCGGCAATCAAACACAAGCTACACAAACATGCGTCTTATTTTTTTTAAACGAATCAATTTGTTCACTTCTTAAATAATAATCCGGCGAAATAAAGTAAACATTTACAAGTTCTCAAAGAAAATCGTCAGTCTGTTTGTTATGATTACATGTATAGTATGACGTGAACATCAAGATTCAAGATTTATTCAAAACCAAGGCATATAATATGCATAAGGTTATGATATATCAACAATATAATGAACAGTTATTCAAAAGTAATTAACAAAACATGTAAACATAAAATTATATAACAAGGAAATCAATTTGACTAACATATAACATATGACTAGACTCTACTTTTTGGACATGATTTGTCTTACACAGAAGTTATCTAAATTGTTTCTATGTAAATACATTCATAAAGTTGAAAAATTCATGACTTACGGGAGAATGAGTTATTTAAATTTTGAAATAATAATTTTGCAGAATAATGCAAGTTTTAATAAATTTGAATGGTCAAAGCTATTCATTAAAGATTCTAATTTATAAATATTAGGATGATTTGAGAATTTCGAATCAATAAACTTTTTACGAAGAGAGTTAAAAAAGTGACATTCAAATAAGTAATGGAATTCATCCCCAAGAGATTGTTTTGGACATAAATGACATATTCTTTGATTTCTTTCAATATGTAAATGTCTACCTTTCTCTATAGGTAAAAGGTGGTTCATAGTTCTGAATTTACAAAGTATTCTACAAAGATTGAAAGGTAATATATCTAAGTATTTCTCAAAACAAAAATCTTACTTATACACACGATAAATTAAACATTTAGAAGATTCATTTACGGTTCCTTTCCAGTTCTGTAAGAACTGGTCTTTCAATCTCTGTTTCACAATAGTTTTAAAACTATTCAAGTTACCAACATATTGATCACAAAAATAGTTTGATAAGCCAAGCTCATCAAGAGTATTTTTAACAAATGAGATCCAAGGAGAAGTCATGACATTATTAACATGTAAAGAAAGAACTGTATTATACGTCAATATTTTACATATTTTATCATTTTTCGAGGTTATCAACTTACTCCAATAACACAATATTCTTGTTTTAACCTGCAGTACTAGGGGACAAAGTCCTGTTTCCCCATATATCATACAATTGGGCGTAGACCTTTGTAAACTAGAACTATCGCTGAATGCGATTCATACCCCCACCAATGTCCTTGACAGAAGACCTCTTGGAAAGGTGGTTAAGGGAATAACTTAAGTGGCACAAATACATAAAAAGAAATTATCTCTGGTGAAAGAATGACTAATTATACAGGTAATGGTATAAATACATATTATCAAATCATGTTTGAAACAGTTACAAATAACCTTTCATTTTCCCAATGTACTAAACATTTTTTAAGTCAATTTTTGACCTTCAAGTGTGGCCTTGACCTTTAGCCGGCACAAAGGTGACATGGATTCCCCTTGTTGAGGTGAACATTTGAGCCAAGATTGAAGAAAATCTTTCAATTAGTGTAGGACTTACAGAGCGGACACGACATACTGTCTAATATTTCATTGTTTGATATTTGACCTTCAATTGTGACCTTGACCTTTAGCCGGCACAAAGGTGACATGGATTCCCCTTGTTGAGGTGAACATTTGAGCAAAGTTTGAAGAAAATATTTCAATAAGTGTAGGTATTGCAGAGCGGACAAGACATACTGTCTAATATTTCATTGTTTGATATTTGACCTTCAATTGTGACCTTGATCTTGAGCTGACTCATGGGCAACATGGGTTCTGCACATCCCCTTGTTGAGGTGAACATTTGAGCAAAGTTTGAAGAAATTCTTGCTATAAGTAACACGAGTTACAGAGCGGACACATCATACTGTCTAATATTTCATTGTCTGATATTTGACCTTCAAGTGTGACCTTGACCTTGAGCTGACACATGGGCAACATGGATTCTGCTCATCCCCTTGTTAAGGTGAACATTTAAGCCAAGTTTGAAGAAAATCTTTCAATAAGTGTAGGAATTACAGAGCGGAAACGACATACTGTCTAATATTTCATTGTTTGATATTTGACCTTCAAGTGTGACCTTGACCTTGAGCTGACACATGGGCAACATGGGTTCTGCTCATTCCCTTGTTTAGGTGAACATTTAAGCCAAGTTTGAAGAAAATCTTTCAATAAGTGTAGGAATTACAGAGCGGACACGACATACTGTCTAATATTTCACTGTTTGATATTTGACCTTCAAGTGTGACCTTGGCCTTGAGCTGACACATGGGCAACATGGGTTCTGCACATCCCCTTGTTGAGGTGAACATTAGAGCCAAGTTTGAAGAAAATCCTTCAATTGGTATAGAATTTATAGAGACGGACCGACCGACCGACGGACGGACGGACGCGACAAAGCGAATCCATTATAGCCCCCCCCCCCACATTTTGTGGTGGGGGTATAATTAAGTATGAGTTTACAGAAGCGTAACTGTAGTTGCTCAATAATTTGTACATTCTCTATACCCCAAACCTCACAACCATATAATAAAATAGGTACAACCATAGTGTTAAACAAATGCAATTGAACAGATATGGGTAAAAACAGTTTTCTAGCTTTTTTAATAACAGAAAACATAGCTCTTCTAGCCTGGTCAACAAGTTTTTTCTTGGCTTTACCAAATTTGCCATTGAAATTAAATAATACACCTAAGTATGCGAAACTTTCTGCAGTTTCTAACTGTTTACCATTGTACGTAAAGTTAAGATTCGAGTTTCTAGGCTTACGTGAACTAAAAACCACTATTTTCGTCTTATCCTCATTCACATTCAGATCCCATAATTTACAATAATCATACATGGCATTAAGACCATTCTGTAGATCTAATTTGTTTTCAGTTAATAAAATGGTATCATCAGCATACAATAGCAGGTATAATTTTAGGTAAACATCAACAGTATCATCACTAAGACAATTAACAGTTGCACTAGATATATTAGACAACCCTTGCATACTGGAAGACAGAAACTGGGTTAAGTCATTTAAGTATAAAGAAAACAATATTGGAGACAAATTTTTCTCCTTGGCGTACACCAGTGTTACTACTAAAAAACAATTCATTATTAACTTTAACACATGACTTTGCTTTATCATACATATTATAATAGATAATCTTTAAACATTTACCGTCAATATTATGCGACAATAGTTTGTGCCATAGATGTGTTCTATTTATAGAATCAAACGCTTTTTTAAATTCAACAAAAGCACAATACAGTTTTTTTCTTAGAATTTAAGTAATATTCAATCAATAGTTTCAAAGAAAATACATGGTCAATAGTTCCATATTGTTTACGAAAGCCTGCTTGTTCCTCATTAAGTAGATCGTGACTTTCTAAGTAAGCATTGAGTCGCTCATTTAAAATATTAGTAAATAGCTTTCCTAAGCAACTAAGTATAGTAATACCTCTATAGTTATTGGGATCACATACATCCCCTTTATTTTTATATATAGGAAAATTAATACCCTGACTCCAAATATCTGGAAATATACCAGCATCAAGAATAACATTAAACAAATGACACAGCAAAAGTAGAAAAGATTCGTCTTTAGCATACTTTAAATACTCATTAAGAACACTATCAAAAGACGAAGGGCTTTTATTATTTTTTAGTTTCACAATAATCTTTTGAATTTCACTCACAGTAAAGGGTGCATTCAATGCAGTATTATTACAGTTTAAATTGTCAAAATCTATACTGGTATGCAAATTGTCATTTTCAACAATATTTGCCTCGTTTAATTTCATAAAATGCTCATAGAAAGTTTCCTTAGATATCATAGAAACAGCATCTTTGCCATCATTGCTATATTTATTCAACAGACTCCAATAGGCCTTGGGATCAGAGGACCTTAAATTACACAATTTTTTATTGATATCATTTTTATAATCTCTAAACTTCTCATTAAGAGTCTTTTTGTAGGATTTACTACTTGCTACCATAGTAACAAAACTATTTTGGGTTCGAACCCTTCTATGATACTTCTTGTTTGACAGATATTTTTTTCTTGCCCTTGAACATTCATCATCAAACCATTTCTTCTTACCATGATTTTTATTGTTAACACTCTTTGATTGCTTATTCTTAACTTCCAATAATAAATTGCATTTATCGGCAGCTTTATATAATATTTGTGAGACTTTTTCAGTTATATTATTAATACAAGCATCACTATAGTTTTTAACACTATATATATCAACAAGCTCATTTTTAAGCTCTAATATACTAACAGGATCTTAACTATCTACAAATTGTTGTCTAACAGAGTTATCCCATACATGACGTATATAGCAATTATCATTGTTATCAACAACAACATCATCCATTATAATTTGGTTTTCAAGCAAAACTTGACAAACACTAAAATCTACAATTATACAATTGTGAACATCTGAAAATATAGGATCAAAGTCAGAGACCTCAAAGAATTTAATATTTGGAAAATTACATGGTGATAATAGCAAATAGTCTAACAAACTCTTATCATTACAAGTATTTTTACCAATACAGGTGTCCTTACCACATCTACCATTGGCAATTAAAAGACCTGTAGTCTTACATAATTCTAACAAACGATGACCATAATTATTGACATTGTTATAATCTTCAGAAAAACGTTCCAATGGAATACCAAAATTACTTAAATTACCTATAGACATACACTGATCTATATTATTATCAAAGTTCTGTTCAGCATCAAATAATACATTGTGAGGAGAAATACTATCAGAAATACATTCGTGAAGAACACTTGAGGTACAGTTCTGTGAATCGTCATTAAAGTTCGCTTCCTCTACACTATTCTGGTCGAAATTTGACCCATTCAGGCCGAGTTCACGGAGCATATCTTCGGATACATTACCTTTAGCTTATTAAAGATATCATCTGGAGATGTTAAAACAAAGTTATTGTCTTTAAAGCGACAGTGAACATTTCCATCACGGAAATACGTCTTCTCAACTCCGGGTATTTTAGCAACGATGGACTTCAAACGTAGTCTAAACGGTGTGATGTCATCTGTGATGTATACACCTTTAATTACAGGATCGCATGATAACTTCAGATTCTTTTTGTACTTGTACACCAATTTAACTGACTGGCGAGATACAAATCTTACGATGATTTGTTTCTTCTTAGCACTTCTTGGGGTGGTGTAATGACAGTCACTTATGTCAGACCTGTTGAATTGAGGGATCAAAACTTTTGAAGTTGGGTTCTTTACATTGTCCACAAGAATAGATTGAGACTGGGGAGATTCGTCATCAGACTCGACGTGCCCAACATCTGTTGCACAACTTTGAAACTCTGGATCTAGATTAATCATGACATTCATTAGGTCGACGACAGCATTGATGAGATCCCCGGTTGGGGAGAAATTGTTAATACGTATGTTTTCTCGCCTCGAATATTGTTCCCCACTGTCTACCTTATACTGAGTGACAAGTAAGCTAGCTTTTAAAGTTTGGAGGTCTTCTTGCTTGGCACATGCTCTAACCATGTCCTTCAGTTCCTCTAACTGAGGCGTCATTAGAGAAACTGTTAACTGGGCGGTTTGCTCGACATCCTTCGGTTTACGAGACATTTTCCCATAAACTGCGACGGTCTTCAAACAAAAAATGACCAAGAGTAGGTTAACTAAACGCTGCTGTGTTAGTAGCATAGACTTGATTAGTTACAATAGAGAGATTTATATATAAATTTTAATAAAATGTATAAACCACGTTTTTTCTAACTGTTCAAAATGGCTACCGGAAAATCGATGATAAATTATGACGTCACTTCATTTAGTTGGTGCTAAAACTATTCGCTATCTAATTTATTCGTAATTGAAATCGAAAAAATAAATAAATAAATTTCGCATACTGATTCAAGACTTGTAAGGGTATGAGATTACATTGTAGAATTCACATGCTGATGAAAATGCTCGAATATAAGCAATTGAAAAAAGTCCGTTAAAATGGGCGGGGCTAATTTTTGATATCAGGTTACTGACGTGATATCAAAAATAATTATCAGGCAAGTGTTATCGGGCAGTTACCATAACAGTTGCATGATAAATTCATAAACACTTCCTTTTTGTACCTTATTGCAGTTTGTAAAGTTACTCATTGGCGATATGGATGAACTATATTTTCATCTTTGCTTTGTTGGTATTTGGTATAATTATAGTGAATCAGTTTTTTGTATGGAAGTCAAATTACTACAGTCACTTTGTTTTCATGTTGCTACCTTTACGACACTTTACTGCACTCTCAGCACTACTTTCTTCAGATGTTGAACATCTAATATGTTCTTAAACTATAATTAAATCATTAATGAATTTTTTTACTAATTAGAAATATGCATTTCTGAGGCATAATAAGCTTTCGTCAATTAAATATTGAATACAGGATAGTAAATCTCTTGAATAAGTAGTTATCGACATTTAAATGTTCTCAAACAATTTATAATCATTTATCAAAATTTACAAATATATATATTCATGAAAACGTGGAAAACATATTCATGAAATATACTTTATTTATTACATTATGTCAATTATTTCTGTCAGACATTTGCCATGGACTTTACAATCCCCAGCACTTGATTGCCTCTTAGTATACTGTCCACGTAAATATCAGTAGCTATGAACGTAGTATCAAACGATCACATTTACAAATTGTGAAACATCAACTGGCTTTGAAAATATTGAATATTTAATCTTGATTGTTTCAAACATGTATTCACAACATTAGCGAGGAAAGGTGTTGAAGTAATGAATGGCATGTAAGGTGGGAATATATAATCTAATGATTATATCAGGCGAACTCCAAAAACGGTAATTGTAACAGCTTTTCTTTAACACCATTTTTGTCTATATATTTCTACTTAGTCTAGAATAACCCAAACCACTTAACTACATTCAGTCGACGTAATGGTAATATAGCTGGTCATATTCTATATAATGAATCGTCTTTGATTATAGGGTTAACGCATGTTTTCCGTTTTATAACGTCTGCAGAGTCCCGAGGAACGGTTGGTGCCCGAGCCCGGTAGGGCGAGGGCTCCAACAGTTCCGAGGGACTCTGCAGACTTTATAACACGAAATAAACGTGCGCTGACGCTATTATAGCATAAAATTTTCAAACAGATTCGTGATGTATAGTTTATACAAAACACAATTACATTAAATTCTTGTGCTTGGACGGTATTTATCCGATTCTATGTTTTACGTATGCGTTTCATTTTTCCGGGGCCAACAACTTGGAAAATTCTCGGAACCGAACGAAATTTTGAATTTTAATTGATTTAAGAAAGCTTGGCCTTTGGAGATTTATTATCTCAAGTAAAAAAACGTTACATTACTCTACCCTCTACCCAAAACAAAACATGACCCTCAGAAATTCTTAGAATGATTTCAGATTGACGGTAGAAAAAGATCAGTGACATCAGAATCGGTTTTTTTTTTTCAAGCAAACAAGTTTACAAAAAAATCAGGCACTAAGCATTATTCTCTTAAAGAAATATAAAGAGCATTTATCAACATAAACATAAATAAAAAAAACATTTTCTCATATTAATTTTGTGTGTTAATCGGAGTGTTAAACTGAATGACAGGTAGATTCTACTGTATTTGTTTACATTGACAACTGTCCGTTTCTTAGAAAGGGCGACAACCAAGATTAGCACCGATGTCTATACGCCGTTTTTCCGGCATAGTTACTTGAATATGCGACTGAGGCCCTCGAATCAATAAATTTCAATATAACAAGAGCGCATGACTCTTTGGCAAACAGGCCAAATCGTCATTTTTTGTTTGTTTGTATACTGGGCCCTGCATGTATTGCGCATAGGTGAAACCGGGCTATAACAAGAGCGCGTGACTATATTAACACATGGTTTTGGTCCCGTTATAACATGGGCGAAAGAGGGAAAAATAGCCGATTTTATGCTATTATATATAACATTACTTGCATGATAGATTATTGAAACATATAAGATTGCACGGTGTCATCAGTAAATCTAATGTCCCATGATGATGTTCCGCCTATTCATTTACGACATCAATAACACTTATCTATATTTCTGAAAGTGTCAGCATTTCAATTGAATGATATATACTGACATTTAAATGTCTTTAAGGAATTCCTTTAGACATTGTCAACTTTGCGAAAAACAGAGAAATCTAAACATTTTGTCGACAATGTGCCCTTAAGTTTTTCCGGTAATTTGTTTCATTCAGATGTAAAACATTTTGTAACACTTCTTGTCTTTACCAAAAATATAATCCAAAGGCAGTGACCAGAATTGTCCAAACGAATGCTCCTGATCAATATGTAACACATACTGATATAAATGGAAAAAAAAAACAAACGTACGTTTCATTTATTTTACTTATCTCCACTACTAGTATACTGAAAGACTTGGCTTTTAGGAACCAGCTTTTGTTTAGCATATTCCTTTTCCTTTTTTAACTTGTCAGTTTTTAAATGGCTGTTTTACTCAATGCTTATCAACAAGGCATGAAACAAGATATTCTATCAAAATTAATTTATTGATACGAAGAGATGCAAACTTCTGTACGTTAAAATTTCATAAATGATTACGTTCAGTTATGATTTTTGATGCCTCTTTACAAGCAACACACCAGTGATATGGTTATTGCACGTTTTGCTTATCATATATCATAGAATAGATCAGAACAGAACAAAATATATTTTAACTTAGCATTACAATGGCACCGTCTTTAAAAATAAAAACACATGAGAGTCATTACATATAATACATAGATTAAATAACATACTATTTCCTTAACATATTTTTTTTATTTGTACTTTGACTACATTACTTAACGTACTGTTAACAATTTATTTTACAGCTAAATCTAAACAACAATTCAATAATATATGCTAAACACTTCTATTACACATTTAAGTTTTACCAGTGACGCATTATCATACACATAACCGTTTAGTTACAAATTAATTTTAGCAGCAATAATGAAATTGACAGATTCTAATTTGCCATCTATATGTGATAAATTAAGTAAAAGAATATGTACCAAAAACCGCTTAAAGTGTATATTAGTCAAAGTAATTGCAGCAAAGTATATCTGGCATTTTCAAAAAAAATCTCCTTGACAAACCCGTTACAGTTTAATTTATAAAATTTTTTATACTTTATTGAATGATAATGCCGTATGAGAAGTGAAGTTAGATTTGTGATTTGAAAGATAAAGACCTATGTTTTGAAAGATAAATACTCGTTTATCTGAAATATGATGTGCTGCGTCAATTTTTGTGTGGAGATATTATTAATTCAAACAAAACTGGTACAAAATAAAAGGATGATGAAAAATAACAAAACTGTTTGTTAACTTTGAGTCCAGTAGGGAATATGAAATTTCCTACAATGCAGTACCAGCGCACGACTGATTATATATCAATGGTTTAATACAATGTTATATTTTCCCTTGATACCCTACGTTATAAATCAGTTGTTTGCTCATTGAAACGGAATGTAGGATTTTGTTGCATAATACCAGACAAATTTCACTAAACATTTTATTGGTTTCCAAACGACTGCATGATGTGGCATATAATTATAAATGTGTATAGTACAGTGTTGTATGCTGTATGTAGATATTCTACTATATCAAACTGTACACAACATGATTCAAAAATAGCTGATAAATGTAAAAAACACTGTTGCGTTGCGCACTTGAATATTTTAAGACATGTAAGATATATGATACTTTGAATTTAGGCGCTTCTAAAGTAAAAGACACACTGTACCGATTATATCCTATGTAATTATATTCCGTTAACATAGAGGATAATTAATTTGCTTAGAGGATATAATTTTTCATTTAAATGCGACTTTTCCTATTTGTTCCAAAAAAGATGTTATTTTAAGACACGCAACTTTATGTTTTTATTGGATATCCCGGCTTACAAACATTCTTCTGCTCTGAGTTGAATAAATCAACATAAAGTTTACAAACTGTCAGACATGACGCCTTTAGCAGGGTAATTGAAATTGAAAAGCTTCAGAACGTTAATTTGATTGAATATTCTAGAACTTTTTCACAAGGCTGTTGTTTTCTACTATGTTGTTTATGGCGTTATGCTAACTGATTGATCTGCTTCGCCGGCATAAGGCTTGCCAAAATAAATAGAACAATATTAAATTTTGCTTTAAAGTCAGCGCCGAAAATTAAAGTGTGACATTGGGGTTATTTTGATTACAAATAACATAACAACGCTGTTAAAGAGAGTCATGTTTGTACACGTACACGGGTGACCGAGGGACGGATATTCCGATCCGAACCGCAAACATATGTCAGATATTTTTTCTCTCATATTCTACCATATTCCATTATATTTTAAATTCTTTATCTTTAATTTCAATGGAAATTTATATCATTATAACCGCGTAACTACTTTTTTACAACAGCGTATGAATTACAACTTCAATCATAACGGTAAAATGACTTCAGCATAAGCGTGCCTTCGTACAGCACGCGACTAATCTGGCACCCCCCATGCCAGATGAAATTTCCGGCATGGGTAAAACTCACGGAAACGCTTGTCTGATATGCAAGAAAATGTTTGTAAAAAAATATTCTGATCAACGATTTTAAACAAAGAAATTGTCAAGTTACACAAATATTGTTGTGCACATAAATTCGAATTCATAGATTTTAAAATTGACATTTATGTGCGACAAGCAGTTTGTTGTCTTTGTTCAACGTATTTTGGTCTGTATAACAAGTAAATGTGCTCATTTTTTACATGTAATAAGAACGATTTTATCAAACTTTGTAAGTATAGTACTGGAACAAATGTTAAGGGAAATTGATTTATAGAATTAAAAGTAACCGAATGGGGAAATTATACTATTGCTTCGTATGTTTTCACATTTTTGTCGTATTGTTGCTATATTATTTTGATGACTGAAGTGAAGTCTTGTATTTAGTTAAAAAAAATTTGCACATGTTAATGACAACGGTTCTGGTATTTTAACATACGCATTGTTCCTCGTAGTAAAAATCGACTCTCGCTCAGATGGAGTGAAATACCCAAGTTAAAATGTAGTCTCCTTTCTGTCACAAATATTTCAATGTCTATCAGTGTTATCAATTTTACAGAACATAGCTATCTGATCTTTGTTGACACTTGTTAAAATTGTTTCGAAAGTCTTTCTGCAATTTACATATCATTACATTGTCTCTTCCAAACAAAAGGAAAAGCTGTTCTTATTAGTTCAATATAATCGTGATCATATTTTTCACATTTGCTTCTTTCAATGTAAACAAAGAAAGATATCATCTACTTGTTTACACTTCATTTGTCCGTATGGGATATCTACTGTACATCCTATATCAACACATCCATATATTATGTGCGAAAGAAGGCCGCTAACAGTGTAATTTTTATGAGTCAAAATTTTAAAGAAAATTACCATATAGAAGTGTGAAGAACGAGTGATCCAACAGAAGCATTATTCACAACAAAATTACAGAAAATTTGCAGAATCGATTTGATTGAGTCTTGCCTAAAGAAGTGCAACAACACTCACACCCTCTCGCAACGGCTTGAGACGGACTCAATTTTCAACACTTGAAAGTGATAAAAAAACACACATCATTTATGCAAATTAACATTTGAATATTTAGATTATATTATGCTTTAACTGAGGTGACAAAAAATGTGATTTTGTCTTTCAATTTCATTGGACAAGCATTAACACACTGCGGTATACCGTACCCCGGATATTGCTCGATATTATGAGGACTTTCATCCCATTTCGCGACTTTGAACGGAGAACGAAGGTAAGTTCAACGACGATATTTTCCAAACTAATGGCTATTTCATTTATTTCAACGGGTTTTATATATCTAGAGGTATTTTTGTAGCTCTAAAAGACGTAAAAGTATTACAGGTATTTGTAAAAATGATTAAACTACCTCTAAATTTTAGAGTTCTATCATCTGCTGCTCACTTGGAAAAACTGACCGCGATACTGTAGAATCGTTAGAAATTATTATATTACCAATATAAAAAAAATTGAATCGAGCAATTTTTTTATTCACAATCCAAGTATGCTTTGTCTAAATTTCAGGCTAAAAGTGTGAAAGTACAAAAAGATACAGGCCAAAAAAGATACAAGAAAGTGTACCGAGTATTGATTTTAAGTGTACAGAGTATTGCAAAATAGCCCAACTTTAGTGTACAGTGTATTGCAAAACAAAATGAGCACATTAATATGGAAAATCGATATTTTTGTCTATTAGTAACTTTCACGTCTGTTTATCGATTCCATTACATTCTTCTGCTGATAATGTACTGTTTATATGATATTTATTCAAATATTCAGATTCAACAATACATTTTCAGTGATATTACAGTTCTTTTCCTACGGGCAAATACAGAGATTTA
Organism: Ruditapes philippinarum; assembly: GCF_026571515.1. Lineage (NCBI taxonomy): Eukaryota > Metazoa > Mollusca > Bivalvia > Venerida > Veneridae > Ruditapes > Ruditapes philippinarum. Next base: position 353,361 of record NW_026857668.1, read on the forward strand.
ATTTCTCATTTGATTGAAAATCACACTACGGATGAAATAAAGTGTGTGCAGGGTCGGAAGCAGGGTCGGGAGCAGGGTAGAACCATAAAAATTGACGATAAAAATATCTAAATGCATGTCTCAACAGAGACCCGTCCCTGAAAAGAAGGAGAAGAAAAAAACATATTTAGATGACATTAATAATAGGTTTTTACAGAAGAAACGTATCGACACACTTAGTAAAATATTGGCCCGAGGGCTTATGCCGTCCAAGCATGCCGATATCGTCTTAACCTTTCACTGCATGAGCATATTGCGAAAAAAGCCTGTTTTCATTGATTTAAGCCTCTTTTACAAGTTCAAACTGCTATGAAACTATAAAAATGCTTCAATTCTGATCAAACTGGGCACAAATGTTGGCTTGGCCATAGACTTAGGAACACCATGCTCAATTTTAAATTTCCAGTTACAATGACAAATTTCTAAATAACACTATTTGAGGCCTCAAAATGGGTGGGGTGTAAAGCCTTCAAATATGATAAACAAGAAAAGGAAAGGCGGCGTTCAATGAACGCACCCCCCCCCCCTACGACCCAGCAACACGAACAAGTGGCAAGGAGCCCAGGCGGACCCCAAACAAAACAGGACAGCACAAGACAGCCCTAAAACACGTCTTTATGAGGTAAAAGGTAATAAGGAACATAGCCTTCTTATTGCATCTGCTGCCATTTATCATAATCTTATCAAAATCCATTATTCGATTTTTGAGCTGTACCCACTCGGCAGTCATACGGTACTCATTGCTAATGACGTAACACATTTCACATGCAGACAGTCTGCCGTTGCTAGAGTGCAGGTGCAAAATGACCGAAAGTTACCTTTATATGGAATTTTGGCATAGTAGGAAGTCGTTCATAATAGATATTGGCACACTTGCTCAATACCATCTAATATTGACAATCTTGAGGCAGCATTAATGCACTTTGGATGCTTTTTTACTATTTAAAGTAAGATATGCAATAATTATTAACAAATTCTGGAAAGGTTGATCCTTCGATAGCAACGAGAACTTTGTAAACACAGAAAATTGCTGAGTTCGTTCGACTGAGATTTTTCATGAGCAGGAATGAATATCTGGATTATTGGCAGATGTTTCCAGTAAAAAGTACCTCCGAACTCTGCATATTCTGCCACAATATAGTGTAAATTAGTTATACACAGTAAGAAATATTTAAAATTAAATGGTAAATACTCTGACTCTGTGTTTACTACTTTGCATTTACTCTATATTGAATAACAATACTCGTTACAACTAAAAAGCAATACTCGTGACACCGCGGGCTACTCCATCGCAATACTCTGGTACACCTGACAAGTGTATTTATTCTCAAAGCACTGTCCATCTGGGGTTATATTGTTGATTGACATTTACATCATAAACATTATCATCATTATCACATTTCACTCGATTCAAGTTTTTCTTTTAAGGAAGTATATGCACAAAAACATCAAATTTGACTAATCCGAGCTCATTTATCACGTGAGCAAAGAGACGAATTTTACCTCCTAATTACATTTCAAAGCTATTTCTCATCATTTTTGGGTTTACAGCAACTATAGAAATTATCGAAGTATTTGTTTTGCAAATAAAATTATATCAAACCAATTCCAAATGACTAAATATCGTCACTGAACTTACCTCCTTCCTCGTTCAAAGTCGCGAAATGGGATGAAAGTCCTCATGATATCGAGCAATATCCGGGGTACGGTATACCGCAGTGTAACACGTCATTGTGGTAAACTCCGATCGTTCATTCAGACAAATGATAACAAATGATTTTTCATAATGTCCTTTTTACATTCATTTGGTATACATTTATAGCTGGTGTATTTGGTAATTTAGTCTATAAAGAAACCATTCCACTCCATATACGTATTCCACAAGTATCAGGGCATGTATCTATTAAGAATCAAATTAGGGGTTTCGAGAGTAATTGTTTAGTAACATATTGTGATTAATTATTGAATGATCGGCATGATTCATGCAGCGTCTATGCTTTATATTAGGTCTTCCATTAAACAATGTTGACATGCTCCTTTGTGTCGTGTCTCGTGACTTCCTAGATAATATCAGTCGGAATTTACACACTTTGTTTGCAAACGCGGAAAAATATATTCATTAATTTTCTTTAATGTTTTACCTTTTAAAATATGTTAAAAATGTCTATGGACTTGTCAGCAATTCAACTTAAGTCCCATCATTCCATTGTCATTACTGTACTGTCCCAAGTAAATATTAGTAGCTGTATAGTACAAATTCGAGCATACTTGAACCGTCAATTTGGTTTAAAAACATAAAATAGTTAATTCTAATAGTTTCAAAGGTACGTAAACAACATTAAAGTTATTAAATAATGCACGGAAGGGCACCTGAGGTATTCGCTGGAACGTCGCCATATGACCTATTCTGTGTCGTCGGTATGACATAAAACAAAATCAAATTTGGGATTACGTAGTTGTTGTTTTAATATAACTGCTATTTTCTTTTAGAAATTTACAGTTAAATACTATTTTGTTATGAAACAAACAATTAATTTAAAGCCCTGTGAAAACAAAATTCAGGCACTGCAAAATCTAGTGAATGTAAGCTGTAAAAAGTCACCACTTCAACGATAAACTCGGAAAAAACGCAGTCACAACTACAATTAAACAAGCATTAATCAACTTTAAGATTCCTTGAAAAATTTAATCAAGTCTTTCATGGTACAGCATTTTTTTCAATTTTAAATATTTGATAAAGAGCTATACAAAAAAGATAATACTAAGACAACATCTATACATTAAATCTTGCTTTGCGGTCGTCGGTTCCGGGGGAAACCCGTAGTGCCGGGTCGTGAGCGCTCTTTTAACCATTGTATAGACAGTAATACATAACAGTTCAAGAATGCTTTTTCGGAATGGATTTTGAAGTGTCCATGGTGAATATTTTGAAGTTATTTTACTATCAATTTTCGCAGGTAAGACTTATTTATAAAAACGCTCGCTGCCATTGCCATTAATTAAATATTCCCCTCGTAAGTGTAT